>NC_081560.1:146023356-146028894 GCF_022355385.1 Mustela nigripes | reverse complement strand
ATTGGGGAGGGTATGTGCTTTGGTGAGTGCTGTGAAGTGTGTAAACCTGGTGATTCACAGACCTGTACCCCTGGGGATAAAAATATATGTTTATAAAAAATAAAAAATTATATAAAAAAAAAAAGAATGAACTCTTGCCATTTACAATGAAGTGGATGGAGCTAGAGTGTATTATGCTAAGTGAAATAAGTAAGTCAGAGCAAGAAAAATAACATGATTTCACTCAAATGTGAAATTTAGGAAACAAAATGGGCAAATATATAGGAAAGAAAAAGAGAATGAGAGAGGCAAGCAAACCATAAAAGCAACTCTTACCTATAGCGAGCAAACTGAGGGTTGGTGAGGAATGGGTTAAATGGGGGATGGGCATTAAAGAGGGCATTTGCTGGGGTGAACACTGGGTTATATGTAAGTAATGACTCACTAAATTCTACTCCTGAAACTAATATTACACTCTATGTTAACTAATTATAATTTAAATAAACACTTGAAACGTTTTTTAAAAAAAGGAAACCCAGAAGATTACCAGGAATAAGTATTAATAACTCACAGCAGATTTGGCCCATCTGTTTTGTCTCTAAGAAAGGATATCTCAAGAGGACAAACTTGCTTGGTGCTTATAAATTGAGAAAGAAGGAAGGAAAACACCATCTAGTTTATTTAGAAAAAAATATTAACTAAAACCGAGGAGGCTAACAGTGCTTACCCCTTGTGTAATAGATACTCCAAGGGGTTTTGAAGACTTGAAAACCCCACTCTTCATCCTACCTTTGAAACTTTTACCATATGGTGGAGGATAATTCCTGATTTTAAACAAAGTTACAAACGTTTGTTTATATATGTCTGTGACCATGCCTGTCTGCAGTGCTGAAGCTGAATGCAGACAGTAAAAGGGAAAATATTTTAAAAAGAGTACTCTAGCACTGCTTGATGATGAACTTATCAACTGGCTCCGGAGTTTTGTTTGGAATTATCTGAATAGAGTTGTAGTTATGTTCAGCATCACTGATGCCAAAGAAAAAAGAGAATAAGTATAGAAACTGATTTTACCCAGGCAATAGCAGTAAGGAGAACACCCCAGTTCCAAAGATCAGAATGTCTCAGCCTGATGGGTTTGCCTTTGATTGTCACTGGGAGGCAGGAAGAGTGATTTAAGGTTGAAATTGCTTTGCAGTTAGATGAAGTCTAATCACCTGAACAGGAAATGTTTATCTTTGCATCTATCTAGTTTTAGGCGGACAGACCTAGTCTTAGGTAATCATTCAAGAGATAAAGAGCAAGAGGCTGGAGGGTCTATAGATGACCTTTAAAGCAGGTTCAGGAGAAAGAAGAAAGGTCTGTGTTTGGCGTCATCACAGGTGAACAAGGGGGTCATCTGTAAATCTTATGGGAGTCATGAGAAGGAGTTTACAAGTAGTCTTGTCTAAGTCATATGGGGAAGAGTGGTTCTTGGTGACAAGCCATTTCTTGAAACATGAAAGGGTGAAGGGGTTTTGAAAACCCAAATTGTGGGGATGGTTTTCTTGACTATTGTTTTACAGGAGCACAGATTTCAGGTAAAGCTCAACTCCAATGTTGACATAAATTTATAGTTCTCTTTTAGCATTTTAAGAATGTGCATGTGCTAATAATTACTAGTTAAAATGAGAGTGGTAATGGGTCTTATAGATTTATGCTTCCCTTTTACATGGGAAATATGGAGTAAAATTGTCTCCTAATCTTTAGCACCTGTGGGGAAAAAACAGTGAAAAAGCACAGGAACTCCACAGGGATTAGATAAAAAGCATATCTGAATTTGACAAAATATCCTTAAAATTCTAGTTAGCTTAACAGAGGGTATTTTAGAATTTAGAAGCCATAAAACTGTATCACAGTAAATCCTTTAAAACCATGGATATGATCCCATATAATTTATAAAACACACAAACTTATGTGAAGGATTTTGTTGCCTTTCTTGGGAGTTTGGCTAATATCCATTTTTTTAAAATTCAAATTCTCAAAAATCATTGTTTTTAGTTAATGCTGGGATGTAAGAATGTGAGAATGTCTTCTGTTGTGACTATAGACTTCTTGAACATTGACATACTTGACCAATAATTGTGTTTGTGAATGCTTAGGCCTGGGCTGTGTGTGTGTCTGTGAGTACTGATTTATGTGACGAAGTTAGGGAAGGCATGAGAGCAGAGTTTGTGGTAAGTGTCAAGGGATTAAGGTGGACTAGGAATGGGATTACATGTATGGATGGGATAAAACTATATACTGAGCAGTGATGATTGAATTCCAAACACAAAGTAAGAGGCAAAAAGTGAAAACAGATCATTCTTTGGGCTTGTTTACCCAAAGGAATTTCTCAGAGTTGTGAAATGCAAAGTTGACCCCCTGAGAGACTAACCAGGCCAACTGGCTTCCACTGCACCATGGGAAGAGAGCCAACTTTGCTTCAGAAGTTGAAAAGAGTAGTTTAGAATGGCAGCCAAGCACTGATGGTTGCTTTCATGAACAACTCTCCACCAGGGACTACAATAAGAAAATCAACCCAACTCTGACTGCCCCTAAATCACTGTAAATGGAAACAATGTATAATTTCAACTACAGTGGGTAAGATTAAAGACCAAAATATTATCTTTATGGTTAATGGTTTAAATATTAGAGTAAACATTGGGCAAAATCTCAGAATCATCACTTTGGGAATGATGTAAAGATAAAAATCATCTCCACGGGAAGTATTCAATTAGTGAGGACGTGTTCCCCTGGCAAGCAGACCTAACAGAAGATATTGGTGGCTTTCTGCCTTAAGGCAGATTTGCAAATAATTACACAGTTTACTACCTCACACACAGCTCTGCCTGTTGTCCTTTCGCTCTCTGGAATTCTTAAAGAAGTCAACTTACAATTAGCATCCCTAATGGTTCTTCATGGCACACATCTGACTTCTCTGGACAGCTGGCTGAGTAGCAAGATAGCTTTAAGGCAATGCGTGATTAATTTTCTGAATGTGAACGTCCAAATGCACCCGTACCTTATCAGATCAGAGAGGTACTATATATGTATAATATGTAAGCAAGAGGACAGAACCCTAGTCTAACCTCTAGAAATTCCACCAGGCTTGAAGAATGACGGAAAATACTTCACGTCCTATATTAGAATTTACAAGTGGTACCCAGAAAGATTTAGAAGTTACATCAAAAAGCATGTGAACACTAACATTTGTAGTAATCTACAAGGGTATTGAAGGAAGGCCCTGGAGGGGACTACACTTACTTCACAACACACACACACACACCCCAAAACTTTCAAACAGTCTTTCCTGGAAGCTGTATTCCAGTGACCCTTTGAAGTAGCAAAGTATACTCAGGATCTCATCATTGTACAGGCTAATGGGTAAAAAGTGATACCTTTCATCTTTAAAGCTTTCAGTAAAACCTGCATCATTCAAATTCTCCAAGCGATTCCCTTTCCCTTCGGAAAAATACCCGTTTCTTCCTTCCTTCCTTCCTTCCTTCCTTCCTTCCTTCCTTCCTTCTTTCCTTCATTTTAATTTTAAAAATGTGTGTGTGTTTGTGTGTGAGAGAGAGAGAGAGAGACAAGATGGAGCATCATGAGGTTATTCCCTCTTTTGTCTCCATACATGGTGTCAGAAGTGTTATCCTGAAGAAGGAGAACGCTGCACATCAAAGTTGGTTCCCCACATTGGGCTTTCAAAGAAGCCTTAAACTGAGTTGCAAAAACTTTGGTTAATCTAAGCCAAAGGTCACATATCATTCCTGAAAACACTGGTATCAAATATTTGATGGGTTTAGAAAAATATGTGTCCACAAAGCAATAGGTAGAGCCGATACTGTAACTAGTAAATTTTGTACTCTTTCATGTGATTGAGGATGTGAGCAGCGAAAAATGCACTGAACAAATAGTTAGGCAGCAGAGACTGGGATCCTTACTACTCCAATAATTTTATGAGACTCTGCGTCTCAGTTATATTGGTCCATAAAATGGGGGAAGCTCTGCCTAACTCTAGGATGATTATGATGCTAAAATGGAAAACAAATGTATATATATATTGCCAATTTTAAAACATTGTGATATCTTAAGAAGCATTCAAGTACTATCAATGGATGTGATTAGTGAACAGTTACTATTTACAATGGTAACTTTATAGTAGATGATACAGAGGATATATGAATTTCATTCTTTAACAGATTTTCAAACTGAAATGTAGAAAAGATTTTTAAGAAATTTAATAATTTGTGTTGGGTTTTATTCTTTAGTTCTAGCTGGGTACCTCTCTCCCACCAGATGATAATTCATCTCTAGTATATACATACCCAGGAGTAGGGTCTAGGCCCTTCCTTGAAAACTGTTGCCTCGGATGAGTTTATCAAGAAGAAGAAGAAGTCCTGTCTCCACTGTCATTCTTTGCCCTAAGGATCTGGGGAGGAAGTAAAAAGACTGATTTTGATCCTGACTTTGTCTTAGATTGCCTTGATTTAGACCAAAACACTTTGCTTTTGGATCTTTTGTGGAATCCTCTCCACTCCTCTCAGTGCTGCTGGGGCCAGGGATTTTTAAGCTCGTGTCTTTAGTAGCAGTGTTTCCAGTCCTTTCTATTAGTGTTGGTGGCTTGGTCAATGGGGTTGAAATAATGACTGTAATGAATGGGTGACAAATGGGTCCTGTGCAAACATGATCAATTGTTTATCAGCAAACTAAAGACCATGCTCAATAGGGCTGTACACAGGGCTGTCCACCTGTTCAGAGAAGACCAGATAAGGCTCTAAGTTTTCATCCCTGGTAGACCTTGAGGCTCTGTATAAGTAGGAAGTGAGGTGAAGGCAGTTTTACAAATTACCAGAGCAGGTGTGCCCCTCAACACACAGAATCATTTGACAAAGATGGCAAGACTCGTTTTTTCAGAGGTTTAAGGAGACCTTTGTGAACTCATTAACTCGTCATCACTAAGTCAACTGACAAACACTTCAGTGACCACATACAACTTTACAGAATCAGTCCAAAAAAGTCATTAAGCAAATAAACAGCAACAAATATTATTACAACAAGCAGCAATAACCCCAAACCCTAGGGAAGGGGAAAAAATACGATTTACAGAGTTGGTATATTATATTATATTAAATGCGAAGTTCCAACCAAAAATTATAAGACATGCATAGAAACAAGGTATGACTCATACTTAGGAAAAAAGCAAGCAAAAGACACCGTTCTTTAGGAAGCCCAGGTGTTAGACTTCCTAGACAAAGATTTTCAATGAGTTATTTTAGATATATTCAAAGACATAAGGGAAACCGTGTCTAAAGAATTAAAGGACAGTAGAGATTGATGTCTCACTAAATAGAGAATATCAGTAAAGAAAAATAAATGATAGAGAAGAATCAAATAAAAATTCTATTTTTTTAAAAGATTTTATTTACTTATTTATTTATTTGACAGAGAGAAATCACAAGTAGATGGAAAGGCAGACAGAGAGAGACAGAGGGAAGCAGGCTCCCCGCTGAGCAGAGAGCCCGATGCGGGACTCGATCCCAG
>NC_081560.1:145811971-146023256 GCF_022355385.1 Mustela nigripes | reverse complement strand
AGCCTCTGCCTTCGGCTCAGGTCATGATCCCAGTGTCCTGGGATTGAGCCCCACATCGGGCTGTCTGCTCCGCAGAGAACCTGCTTCCTCCTCTTTCTCTCCCTTCTGCCTGCCTCTCTGCCTACTTGTGATCTCTGTCTGTCAAATAAATAAATAAAATCTTAAAAAAAAAAAGTACAAAAATGAAAATGAAAATCTCCCTAAAGGAGCTCCTCAGCAGATGTAAGCTGGTGGAAGAAAAAATCAACAAAGTTGAAATGACATAAAGATGGATATGTACATCAATAGAAACTATCACACTTAAGGAACAGAAAAATGAAATGGAAGAAAAATTAGAAGAGCTTCAGAAACCTGTGGGACAACATTGACTATACTAAGTAAGCATCAAGGGATTCCTCCTTTTGGAGGAAGCATAAAAAAATACCTGAAAAAATAAAAGACAAAAACTTCCTATATTTGATGAAAAAACATTGATCTACAAATCTAAGCTTCTCATCAAGTTACAAATAGGATAAATTCAAAGAGATCCATAACTAAAAATGTTAAAATCAGTCCGTCAAAAAATAATGACAGAGAGAGAATCTTGAAAGCAACAAAAGAAAAGTGATGCATCATATACCCGCAAGCCTAATAAGAAAGAGTAACTGCTGATTTTTCCTCAGAGATCATTAAAATCAGAAGGCACCAAACATGCACCAAAAACTGAGCACATTTCAAGGAAGAGAACATATTTCAAAGAACACTACTTCTTCAGAGAACTGAAGGAAAAAGACTGTCAGATAAGAATTCTAAATCCAGAAAAAACTATCCTTCACCAATGAAGGAGAAATTAAGGCATTTCTAGATTAAAACAAAAACAAAAGAAAAAAAACCCACAAAATTTGTTGCTGGCATGGCTTCCTTACAAGAAATATTAAAGGGAATCCTTCAGACTGAAGTTAAGGACACTAGGCAATAACCTGAATACACGTGTATAAAAAGCAGCAAAGGTAACAAGAGGTAAATGGAAAAGACAATATAAATGTACTCTTTCTTTGTAACACCTTTTTTCTATGTCATTAAAAGAAAAAGACATAGAGCAGTAATTATAAATCTCTATTGATGGGTGTACAGTATATAAAGTTATTATATGACAATAACAACATCAAGGAATGGGGCAAGAATAGAACTATATGGAGGCAAAGTTATTTATACTGTTGAAATTATGTTGCTATTAATAGGAAATAGACTGTTATAGTAAAAGTAATAACAATACTCCTCAGGGCAGTTATTAAGAGTATAACTAAATATATATTAAGAACACATATATAATATATACTTATATATAATATATACTTATATATAAAGGAAAATATAAAATATAAAAAATATAAAATATATATACAAAGAAAAATACAAAGGAGTTAAAATACTGCAAAATATCTATTTAACACAAAAGAAGGAAGTAATGGATCAAGAGGGAAATGAAAATAACAGAAGACATATAGAAAACAAATAGCAATATGACAGATGCAAATTCTACCTTCTCAGTAATAATGTTAAATATAAATGAATTAATCGCTCTAATTAAAAGGCAGAAATTGGCATAACAGATGCAAAATAAAAAATCCCATTATATGCTGTTTGTAAAAAACACTTCAGTGTGTTTTGAAAACTAAAGTGTTTCGAATAAATAAGTTGAAAGTAAATGAATATCAACAATATATAAGAGATTTGCTCAATGTAACATTATTCAGCCATAAAAAGGAATGAACTACTGATATATGTCACATTATGGATGAACCCTGAAAACATTATATTAAATGGAAGAAATCAAACATAAAAGATCGCATATTATTTGATTCTATTTATATGAAATGTTCTGAAAAGTAAATCCATTCAGATAGACTTTAAGTTAGTGGTTTCTAAGCTGTGGTGGAAGGAAAGAATAGGGAGTGAGTGCTAATGGGTACAGCATTTCTTGTTGGGGTAATGAAAATACTTTGGAATTACACAGTATTGATGGTTGCATAATCTTATGGATATGCAAAATGAATTGTTATGGAGTGTGAATTATATCTGAAAAAAGAGAGGAACATTATAAGGTCAAATATTCTTAATAAATTGTAAACTGTTTATTCTTGTTAAATACCTATTATAAATAGACACTTTACATATATTATCTCATTTATACCTCAAAATATCCCGTAGGATCTTACTCAAAATAGAAAACCTCAGGTCCTGCTCTAAATCAAATCTGCATTCTACTAAATCAAAATTTGCATTCTAACAACTCTACCTACTTCCTGTGATTCTCTCACATTTTCACACTTGAGAAACAACAATGAGGCTCCCGCGAAAATGTCCTATTCATGTAATGAACATGGCCCACCAAATAACGTTCTTTAGCAGATGTGGCAGCAGCCACATGCATTCAAACCAGGATGAAATTATGCATTCTTCCTATAGCATGACTTTTTTCCTTCTCCCCCAACTCTAAGGATCACTCCCGTATAGTAAATGTGGGAAAAACACAGATTTGTATCAGGTCTGTCAAGGGGTCAGCAGTCCACTGCACTACTTGTTAATGCTTCCCTGGCCCCACAACTAACCTCCATACTTTATAGCTGTGTCCACTCCCCTTACTCCAACACATCTCTGTCTCAAGTCTGTCCGTGTAGGTCCGTTCACTGATGGTGAAGGTAGTGGAGGGAAAGACATCACAGCATTTCAGAGCAGATAATTTAAAAGCAACCTATTAAATATATCTGTTCTCAAAAGCCTCTGAGCTACCAGCTCTGCCCTGTGCTTCTGACTTTCCCCTCCTCTGCAGTCTCTTGCTTACTACTAGATTCCTCCACTCAGTCTAACCAGGAAGCTCTCTTCTTCTTGCAATGCTTCTTGAAAATCTATACTTTCACCTTATTATTGGGGGCAAGTCTACTCTTTTTCTTTTCTTATCCACTTTCTGAGGGCTCCTTATCCACACCCAAGTGTCTCATCAGTGTGTTTTCACACACAAAAGTGCATTACAGCAGAAGGCTTTCATTCTGGTCTCTGTTAAGAGATGGGGCTCCATTTGGCCGTGGCTTGAAGTAAATTCTTTCCCACCTTCGCCTTCATGGATTTATCTTGTCGGAACATAAATACCTTACATTTGTGAACGTAAAATATGAAAACAGAGGGTGACTAAAGAGTTCGAGGAGGCGAGAGCTTAAGCAAGACTCAGCTAGCACTTAGGCTAAACAGACCAAGACGCAGGGCTTTGGCTATAGGCTGTGAACCAAGCAGTGTGATTAAACCAAGGCTTCCTGGCACAGAAATGGGCTCAGCATGGATTAGAAAACATGCAGTACTAGGTAGGGTTAGTGTGGACATACACAGAATTTTCTTTCTGTCCCTACTTCTTCCTCTGGTCCTTTTTTCTAAGCATTTGTTTTTATTTATTTATTTATTTTTAACGAGTAGTCTGACAAAAGGAAGTTGAATTACCCAAGCATAAATCATACTGTCAAAGGTTTACTGAAAGTGGAACAAGTCTCAACTCATTTATAGCATAATTCTTCTATAAAGCTGTTTTTACTGATGTATAGTTGACACGCAATATTACATTAGTTTCTTATATAAAATGTTTTCTTTTGTTAGAGTCCCAAGAAAGGAAAATACTGTTCCTGCCATTGCACTGTTACGACTCTTGGGTGTATTTCCCTCCCCGGCAACTTTTCCTTCCTTTCCTTCTTCCCTTCTTCTGTTGACCAAGATGAGACGTAAAACCACCAAACACTTTTATTGGGGGTCTTAGGGATTGCAATCTGGCAGACAGAACAGACCCAAATTGAAAGTATGTTCCCGATTGCAAGTGGGGAGGACACACTAATAAAGACAAGAAAATCCCATAAGGTTATGGAAGTTCTTGTGAAAGAATTATAATTGGTAGTGACAGAGTTAAACTGACTAATACACAATTGGTTATTCCCTTAACAGATGCTACACTATCTATGTTTCAGTGCCAAGTCGAAGGATGTGTTCCAGGAGGCCTGGGGCTGCAACCGACCAGTCCCTATCCATGGGAGTATAACATTCGTGGTGTCTACCAACTGAAACAGGAGAGGTGCATAGCATTGCCTCGCACTGTCTGCCTCACCCTGTTCTGAAGGACTTTTAGCACAGCTTACTTCACTTTGGAATTTCCTTGCACCTTTCTTCTTTCCTTTCTTCCTCCCTCCCTCCCTTTCTTGTTCTTTCTTTGTCACCCTCTTTTACAAACGCAGTGTGGGAAGAGTGATATCCCATTTAATTTCTGTTTCTTTGATGATTTTTAACCTAAGTATCTTTCATTTTTATGTTTTTAGAGCTGGGGAGCAGCAGAAGGAGATACAGAAAGAGAGAGAGAATATTAAGCAGGCTCCATGTCCAGCGTGGAGCCCAGCAATGGGGCTCAATCTCATGACCCTAAGATCATGATCTGAGCTGAAATCAAGAATCAGACAGATGCTTAACCAACTGAGCTACCCAGGTGCCCCAAACCCAAATATCTTTTAATTTATATATTTGCTTGTATTTCATTTTCCATATTAATGTTTACAAAGCATTATAAATCACATTCTGCTTCCAAATGTTTGTATTTAGATTTTTTTTTCTCTAGTAAATACTTAGTTTTTTTTTTTTTGGTTGTTGTTTTTTGTTTTTTAAAGTACGTGTCAGGTACTTGTAGTAGACATTGTTGGTGCACTGCCAGATCCCCTCCACACCTTGTGCCATTTTTGTGTGACCCTCCACTAACATTGGTGTGGTCCTGCTCTCAGTGGGGTGCATTATCCCTCTTCCCTGGGAGACCGCCAGAGCCTTCTTGACTGGACATGCAGAGAATCTGAAACATCTGGGAGTTTACATTCCCACCAAGGGTGCTCTAAGCCTTGACTAACTGGAGTAAGAGTATGAAAGTTCAATTCTTCTTGTTTCAAGTTGACACAAATTCTGGACCGAACTTACACTCCATTTCCCCTATAGCATTTGGCTGAAGTCTTTCTTCTGGGAGACTTTTTGGCCCAGATCACACCCTTGCTAGGGTCCTCTCTTTTCTGTTCCGGTTTCCCCCACTTCCCCTGAGAGTGCCCACAAATCTTCTGCGCTACATAACCTGTGGTAGGAATGTTTTACTGTGAAGAAAGGAGAGAAGGACTACTTTGGAAAGAGGTGAATTGGGGAAAATCAGAAGAATTAAGGCTACAAAGACACTTTGCATGATATCAAGTAAAATTCATCCCTCATTTTTCATATATGAAAGCTGATGTGCACCGAGAGAGTATGTAGTCCACAATCTGGACTAGTACCAATACACACACACACACACATCATATATCTATATCGTATATATGCTATATATAATTGCATAATATAAATGCATACACACACATATATTCATTTGACTACTTATAAGGGATCAGCATAACACATGATTCTGCAACCATATTTCTTTGAATGAAGATCCTGGTTCTACTCCTTCTAGTTTTATGATCTGTGGCGTTTCTTTCTTTTGTTTTTTTTTAATTTTTTTTAAGATTTTATTTATTTATTTGACAGGCAGAGATCACAAGTGGGCAGAGAGGCAGGCAGAGAGAGAGGAGGAAGCAGGCTCCCCGCTGAGCAGAGAGTCCGATGCGGGGCTCGATCCCCGGACCCCGGGATCATGACCTGAGCCGAAGGCAGAGGCTTCAACCCACTGAGCCACCCAGGTGCCCCAATTTCTTTGTTTTTATTATGTTCAGTTAACCACTGTTGATCTATGACGTTTCTTTCAGCCTCTCTGCTTCAACAACCTTGACTATAAATCTATATTATATGGTTAAATTATTAAATGAAATAATACATACTAAGGGATTCGAACAGTTACTGACATGAACCATTACTGAGGAAAAAATGACTTAATTCAATGTTCTTTATATATATCATGTAAGCTTGAGCTAAATAGTTCAAAACGTTATTGAAACTTTTTATTCACTAAGCCCTTTAATGTTGCTTCCCTTTATTCACAAAATCTTTGTATTTCTAAAGAGGAGGTTGAGGCTTCAAATAGAATCATCTGAATGTTTTGCAACCTGGTAACATTACCTTCCACCTGCCCCCCCATCTCAGTTATGAATGATAACAAGCTACAGAGAACACAAAAGGACCAAGATATAGAAGGCAAGTGACACCTCCAGGGGCTGATCCCAAGACAGCTTTATTGATGCAACTTGGAATATCAATAATGCTAAGTATAGGTCAGGTAAGCCACGACAGCCCAAGCTATGGGCAGCTGGGTGGTTGCGTTCAGAGAATTTATTGCAAAGTCCATGAGCTCTTTTTGCAAGGTGAAAGAAAAGCTGGAATAATCTGACAACCAGATAATTCATCACATGAGGGAGAAGGAATACAGCGTGGATTTCTACAGGTGTGAGAATATCTGCGAAGCCAAGCCTGATCTGTTCTTAACAGGATTCAGTGGCAGCATCCTACAGGCAAATTGATCATATGATCATATAATCATAGGATGGCCATTATTTTTAAAAAGCAGTGTCACAGGAACTATGGAGGGGGAATAAATACACTTTCCTTACATACCGTCAGGCCAAAGTGAGGTGACTTTAATGTTTGATATCTTTTGAAAACACCCAATAATAAACCTGTTTAGAGTACCTGATTGCCAGATCCCCATGTGAAGCCTCAGCCACTGAATGCTAAAATAAGTTTTAACTCACAGCCAGAAACAAGACCAAAATGCCATTTTAAATGTTCAGAAAAGCCTAGTTCACATAAATGCCCCCCCAAATAAATTTGCATGAAATTCACAAGCTGTGTTATATCATATAATTTTCCCCTTCTTTTTCCCTTTTTTTCTGCTTTTATGTTAAAGATTTGGCTCATACATATACTTAAGCATGGAACAAACAGAAGACTTTTACTACCAAATAATGAAATCCCATTGAGAACTTTCGGGGTATCTGAGGAAGAGATCTTTCTCACAAACACAATTTCAGTGCTGCCATATTCTACGAGAAAGATGCTTTTCTGACTTCCTACTATTCAAAATTGAAGTAATTTAAAAATAATGCAGACAAAGATGGCAGGCAGATCTCTTTAGCAGCCACGTTGCAGTAGTATAAGCGGAAGTTACACTTCATCCAGTTTTGCAGCTTCGTGATTATGCAATTCTCAATGAATTTTTAATTTTATTAAATTCACATTACTTGACATTTTGTGTGTAAAGGCAGACTTTATTACTATTTTATATACTACTATTTCGAATGTGCATAAAATGTACCCATCTCTTAGATAAGTGTGGCAAGCATTAACCATAGACAACAACTTTTAGGAGAGATTCAAGATTTCAATAGATTCAACTATTTTTATAGCTCAAAAATGGATTGTGGGGACACCTGGGTGGCTGAGTGGGTTAAAACCTCTGCCTTGGGCTCAGGTCATGACCCCAGGGTCCTGGGATGGAGCCCCACATTAGGCTCTCTCCTCAGTGGGGAGCCTGCTCACCCCCACCCCCCGTCTGCCTCTCTGCCTACTTGTGATCTCTCTGTCAAATAAATAAATAATTTTTTAAAAATGGATTGTATCCCAAGGATAGGAAATCGGAGATGAAGGGTAGGGGAGAGGACAGTGGCAAGGATGACTACGAGATTTCCAGGTTGGTTCTCTAGATGTATGATGGGGACTTGCCTGGGAAAAGGGCTGCTGGAGCAGACATCATTTGTGGAGTTCAGGAATTTGGTTTGGGATATATTGAATCAGAAGGCTGGTGGAGCAATATACTAGGTAGTTTGATGTAAAATTCTGTAGTTTGGGATGTCTGGGTGGCTCAGTTGGTTAAGCAGCTGCCTTCGGCTCAGGTCAGGATCCCAGCATTATGGGATTGAGTACTGCCTGGGGCTCCTTGCTCAGTGGGGAGCCTGCTTCTCCCTCTGCCTGCTGCTCCCTCTGTTTGTGCTCTCTCTAGTTCTTTCTCTGTCAAATAAATAAAATCTTTAAAAAAATAAAATGAAATTCTGTAGCTCACAGAAAGTATAAATGTGTCTATAAACTAAAAGTTCCAGATTTTTGTTTTGCTTGTGCTTATTTTATTTCGTTTTCTTCTGCTGCTCTTTGAAAAAATAAAGGAATAGAACCTCTGAACATTGCATGGCCCATTCCAACTTTACGGATGCTCAAGATCCATGTGGAAATTTCTCTAAGTATAAATCGAATAGGACTTGCCCCCATGGGAACCAAATAGACTTGGATTCACCTCCAAACTCACAGGTATTAGAAGACAGACTATCGTTTGGGTGAAGATTATGTACAACACACACGATTCATCTGTAGGCACTGCTTTCATGCTGAGTTATGGAAAAGAATCTGAGGGACAAAAATTCTTATCAGATATATCCTAAGCCATATGGAAAATAAAAATAAAACCAAAAATTATTCTTCTGATAAAAAATGTTCTTTTTATAGCTTAAATTAGAGTCTGTCTATAGAAAACTTGGGGAATTTGAAGACAGTATTATACTTTGTAGTCATATGTTTTTGAGAACCAAAATTACAGTTTAAAGTGTGTGTGTGTGTGTTTTTTTTTTTTTAAATTTCTAAGTACTGGTCTGCCAAAAAAGAAAGTTACATGCCTGAAAATTTTTCAACTTTGATAGAGTAGATAGGTGTTTTCTTGAAGGATACCTATAAAAAAAATCCCATCCTAATTCCTATCTTAACCTCTTCTCTCTACAGTGGTTTTTGTTCCAACCCCTATGAAAATCAAGCTACTTCATTTCTATTGGTGTGTGATACTAACTCAGCCCTTTCTAGCTTTGATTCTTTTTCTAGTATCAGCTCTCCTCTCTGCCAAATGATTTAGAAGCATAAACCTAGAAATCTAAACTCAGATTCTGACCATTTGCAAGGCCGGTAACTTCAGTGGTGGAACCCACTGCACTAAATCAAAGCACAAAAGTGCAAGTATTTGCCTGACTGGACAGGGAGCTTATAAATACTATATAATCATGGTGCCAAAAGATGACGATAAATGATTCCATGTAAGCCAAACGTTATGTTTTGGTTTGTCTTGAACATAAATACATGTCTGGGAGTGTAAGAGAAGACTGTTAGAAATAGCTCCAAACAAAGGAGTGGGCTTGAATCCCAGCTCTGCGTCACATTAAGCGTAACGCTGTAGACAGAGATTGCGTGCCGGTGAGTTTAAGATCATCTTCTGTAAAAGGGGGTGATGATGCTTTCTCCGCATGTCATGGGGAGGACCAAATGTCATAAACATAAAGAACATGGATGACACGCGCTCCCTTTGGCATATCTGTACGAAGAAAAATATGCTATGGAAATAATGGTCCCAGGAAAGACAATATTTAGGACAAATAAATGTATTCTAGGTAAGTCATTCTGGGGAAGAAACAGAGTCACAATAACCATGACAAAGGTGAGCCTCTACTCACTGTTCTGAAATGGCGGCTCCTTTCAAATTCTTCCAAAGATACAGGACACATACACTTAGGCATGTGTAGTCTTAGATTAAAAGGTCTTTAGGGGTGCCTGGGTGGTTCAGTGGGTTAAGCCTCTGCCTTTGGCTCAGGTCATGATCTTAGGGTCCTGGGATCGAGCCCCGCATCACGCTCCCTGCTCAGCGGGGAGCCTGTCCCCCCACTGCCTGCCTCTCTGCCTACTTGTGATCTCTGTCAAATAAATAAATAAAATCTTTAAAATAAAATAAAATAAAATAAAAGGGCTTCAGATCCAGGCACTCAGATGCTTCTGCCTATTTTCATGGATGAAGGTGCAAACGATAGTAAAGTGACTCCCTCTTTAGAGCAACCATTTCTATACGAATTCCTGTCTTTCATCCAAGAAGAATTTGTATGGAAACTGTCTAAGGTCTATACACTATTCAGTTCTCAGTTTGGCTTCTTGCTTCTAAGATTTGTCCACTATCCGTGCGTGAAATTTGTGCATCTTGGCCATCTCCTCCTGCTGTTCATAGTAGGACGCTTGATCCCTTTTGCAAATGGACAGTTGGCAGGGCTGTTTTTGTTTATTTGTTTGTTGTTTTTGTTTCTGTTTTGCTTCAGTGCTTGAGATCTGGCTGGAACAATGCTTAGTTTTCAAGCTGTATCTCCTGGTACATACACAAGGCATTCATATCCATGCTGAAATGGCTAATTATAACATCACTCTAGGGGCTTAAAAGTTAAAAGACTTTCGGTGAACGCCCCCCTGCAGCAAGAACATTTTCACTCCTCAATTCATTCTTTATGAGCAGTCATTTTTCACAAGAGATAGAGCCAATATTGTTTCGATTTTTTCCTTATAGAATGAGAGAGAAAGGCTAAGTTGTAGTTTGTTGGGTTCATGGTCTAGAAATAATTATTTTTTTGATTGTCTCTCATCTTCCATATATGCATATAAGGACATATTTCTCAGAATTTAATCTATCTTCTAAGAATTTAGTCCTCTCTTGAATCTATCATACTTCCTTTTTTTCCTTGACTACTAATAATTCATAGATAAATCTTGTCTTCAATTGCTGTAGCTTCCTATAGTTTTTATGTCCTGATAAATTTTCCCCCTTACGTTGTGCATGCTGACTTAAGCCATTAAGCCAAGTGATCCTACAAAGCATCATGAGTTGGAGTTTAGTATAAGCAAGCCAGAGTCCCTTATCTTCACTGGTGATAATGGCTGAAGGATTCTTCCTTTCTTTCACCTTTTGTGCCTTCTTCTATCCAAGTGGACCCTTTGATTTTCATATATGCTCAGTTCTACTTTTCAACTTGTAATTGTTCCCTCTGCTGCCTCCTCTGCCTCCTCCTCCTCCCCTGCTCTTCCACCCCCCCTCCTCTCTGCCCTCATGATCCGTCTCTTTCTTTTTCTTCCCCTTCCTCTTCTTCTTCTCCTTCTCCTCCTCCTTCTTCCTGACTTGATCTTGATCTTGCCCCTACTCCCGAGATTTTTTTTTTAAATTCTTGCTACTAGTTCTTTCCACTTCTGATTTCTTTAAGCAACATCACCTGTCAGAGTATCAGCACCCTGGTATTTAAATCCTCACCTTGAGCAATGTTCTAGCTGGTTTTGTTGGACATTACCAAATTCTTATTCTGTTACTTTGTTTTAATAGTCTTATTTCCTCTCTTCTTTTTATTGTATGCTGCCCAATTTTATTTTTTAAAACTAGGCGGCAAATAGGTAATAGGGCATTTACTTTATACATCAAATGCTTGAGCCAAAAACACCCATCTAAACTCTAATACAACTATCTCAAACTCTACCAGCCAACATGTAGTCACAGGGAGATCACTGTCTTAGAGAAGGACAACGTTGGAGAACGAAATGATCTTGGTATCTCCCTCTTCTCTCTGCTGAGTTCGAAGGACCATTATCTTTTGAATATAACAACTTAAAATCAAGTCTTTGCTTCCAAGGCAGAAAAAAAAAAAAAAAAGCAGTGTTTAGTATGATAAAATCTCATGACAAAGAAACAATGAAAAGTCTACAGAACTTATTAACATGTGGTAATGAATTTGTGTACAGTGTATGCATGAAACTAAACATTATTAATTGGGAGTAATTAGAGGAGAGAGACACAATTCCACTTGACTTTCAAACTTTTAGATATTAGAAGAGGTTCAAACAAATACAATTTTATCATTATAAATATATCCACAAACACAAACTACTGGTAAATTACTTCTGGATTGATTTCCTGCCAGATTTGATTTAATAATTAAAGTGTTCCTTATTCTTAAATGTTTCTTTAAAATGGCCAGGATGATGAATAAGACACAATATTTTCCTCAAGCAACTTGTAGTCTAGGAAGCAAATAGATAGAATTCTATACAAGCACACCAACAAGGATCAAAGCTTGATACCAACAGTAGTCCCAGATAAAGAGCACATAGAGTCCTATGAAAAATGCAAGAATGTGACCTCAATTGCAAGGGAGCCTTGAACTTATGCTGTGCTTGCACAATATATGTTTCATTTCAGCCACATATTATGTTGTGTGTCAGAGTATTATGGAAAATTCTAAGAAGGAGTTGGAAAGTTCTAAGAAGGAGTTGGAAAGGACCTTAGAACAGACATATTTTAATTACTTGATCAATTTTTTTAAATAGGCCCCACACCCAGCATGGAACCCAACACAGGGCTTGAAATCAGGAAAATGAGATCAAGCCCTGAGTTGAGATCAAGAGTCAGAGGATTAACCAACTGTGCCACCCAGGCGCCCCGGAACAAACATATTTTATAACACCTGTTATATTTAAACACCTCAACTTTCAGGGCTTCCTCTGTCTTCTGCTTCATCTTTGTGATCTAAAATGCATACCAACAGTGAACTGGATAAAATAAGCCACCACTCACTTTATGTTAAACTGGATTGGTTTAAAAAGGTGTGTTGAGGCCACACTGTGGAATTCTGGTTTCATGAGATCTGTTGTGACATCGGCTGTCACCACATCCTATAAATCACTCACATTGGTTGAATGGGTCCAACCGGAGCTGTTAGGATGACAATTGAATGTATTCATTCATTCAGAAGTGGTAATTGGACATCTATTATGTGGCAGGCCTTTAACTAGTTACCAGGATGAAAACCAGTCAAAATAATAATTAAAATAATTCCAATCTTTTACTTGTATCTGTCCAAAAAAAAAAAAAATCTTAATCATATTACAACAAATTTGACAATACATATCTCTTCTCCTTTCTTCCCAACTTCCTCTAGCCCAAGGCTGCTCAGGATCTAACTGCTCATCAACACTCTGAGGCTCTGCCTCCATCCACACAAGCCTCCCTGGTGGCCTCTTTCTTCCTCTTTCTCTCACCTTCTCAGATCTGTACCATATAGATCAGCTTAGTCTCGTTCTTGTTCAGTTACTCCCTCACCCCATATCTCAGGCCCAGCCCTCCTCTTCTCATTTTTTGGATACACCTGGAAGTCCTAAAATCCATTTTTGAAGGAAGTTACACATTTGAGTGGGTGAGGGAGGACGGAGAAGCTAAACAGGTAAAGATAACATTGTCCCAAGGAACTGGGAGGCACATAGGTTGGGAGGTGGCTAGAGCATCATACATTCCCATTTTGTTCCCTCCATTAACTGCCACCCCTTCATCTACTTATGTTTCACCATGACACTGTGTTCTCCAGGTCAATCCTTGCAGACCTTCTCTTTCACACACAGGAATGCACACATACCCTCCCCCCAAATAGAATGTGACTCCTGAAAGTTATAATTATTTCTATGGTAGTACACCTCCTTATTAAGGTGCATGTAGATCAACCAGGTGCAGTCTGTTTATAACCTTCTACATATCTTTCCTTCAGACTTGATAGGTATCTCCCACTCAGAATCTCTGTGTATTAAACTTGCTCAAGGGTATGTGCTTACCAGTTGACAACCCTCCCAGGTTCTGGCTGCCACTAGATGTCCCTCCTAGCCAATGCTGAAATGCAATTACACTTTCTGTCCTTCTTGGGGGTCTCTGGGGGGGGGGTGTAAATGACTAGATTCTCAGGTACACCACCAGTCTGAGCCTCTTTCCAACCTGGTATTGATTTTGCCTCTGGGTGTGTCTGTGACTCTGATGGGGGTTGAAGGACTTGTTTATTCATACTAAATCAGATATGGCTTCTTGGTGGCATTTCTTTAGGAATCAGAGTTGTAGCTGCAATATTATTTCAGCCTTGTCCTATCCTCAGAGTGCCTCAGGTCTGAAATTCATTACTCACCCCTGCTTCCCAATCACCACATTCCCCTTTGTCTTGTGTCTGGATTGATTTCATCAATGGGAAAATTTGAGGCTCTCTGTAGTAATAATGTAGTCCAATATATTTTATTAATGTTATGGCAAATATACACCATGGTGACCCTTGACAAGTCATGACCCTTGTGTCATCCCCTCCCTTGTCTGCTGTGGAAACTGTGACCTTCCTCTTACCAATCCAATATGGCAAAGGTGATGGGATGTCATTCCCATGGTTATGGTACATTGTGTGGTAAAAATGAAAGGATCTTACAGATGTAATTAAGGTTCCTAATCTGTTGACTCTGAGTTAGTTAAAAGGCATATCATCCTAGGGGGGGTCTCACCATATCAAAAAATTAAAGCTTATTAAAAATAAGCTTTTTAAAAGAGGAGTCAGTGTATCCCTAAAGTTAGGAGCTCCTAATAGCAGAGACTGTCATTCATTCATTCATTCTCTTTCTCTCTCTCTCTCTCTCTTTCTCCTCCCCCTTTCTCACTGTCTTTGATGAATCATACTGCCATGAATTCCACAGTTATAAGAGCGCAAGCTCTGTCAATAACCTGAGGGAGTTTAGAAATAGATCCTTCTTCATTCAAACCACCAAATAGAAGCGTAGACTACTCAACACCTTGATCTAAGCCTTGTGAAATTCTGAGCTCAGGACCCAGGTAACTAGTGCCCTGATCCACAGAAATTGTGTGATAAGAAATGAGGACGGCTTTAGGCTGGTAAATGTGTGGTAATTTGTTATGTACAATGTGACATCACTACTCATATTAAATGCATTCAACTTAGCTGCTTATGAGTAACCAGAAGTCTTTATTCTGCAACCCATCCAAATGTTACGTACTCTTATTATTATTATTATGTTTTTTATTTCCTTACTTTTCTAAGTACAAAAATGGAGGGCACTTATCCCTATCACTGTCATAAAGCTATTTTTTTTTGCATAAGAATTGTATTACTATCATTCATTCCTTTCAGTATTCTTCAAAAAAGATTATCAGTCATATGGTCCTTAAAGTGTTCTTGCATATAATCAATAATATTTCTACCTCTCTGAGCCTGAGCCTCTTTATCATTGTTCTATGGATTTTTTTTTTGCATCAACACCAAATCCCAACAACAAACTGCCTGCTTTCTTTGTAGCTTTGAAGTTTCATTATTTTGGTCATGCTCCTAGTAGTAGATGGGGCTCAAGTTTTCTTGTTCTGGGACCATGTGTCTTACTGTTTTCTTCTCAGAGTGGACAGTGAGAGTGAGGGAGAGCAAATGTCTACATGATATCTCTTAGCCTTTCCACTCAGAGGTGGCAGAAGGCTATTTTTGTCCACATTCCATTTCTCAGAGCGCTATGGACTGAATTGTGTCCCTTCTAAAATTCATATTTATAAACCTTAATGCCCAGTTTGACTATGTCTGGAGATGGGGGTCTTTGGGAGGTGATTAGGTCATGAGGGTGGAGATCTCAAGATGGGAGTAGTGTCTTTATAAAACATAAGATCGTGAGATCTCTCTTTCTCCCACTCTTCCCCCCCCCCCCAATCTCTGCCATGTGAGGATATAGCGAGAAAGCAGCCATCTGCAAGCCAGGAGGAGAGTCCTCACCAGAATCCAACCATTCTGGCACCCTGATCTCAGACTTCTAGCCTCCAGAGCTGTGAGAAATAAATTTTTGCTGTTTAAGTCACACATCTATGGTATTTTGTTGTGGTAGTCCCAGCTGACTAAGACACAGAGTAAGACACTTGGCAAAGCCCAGTGTTTTGCAGAGTAGATTTCAACCCACAGGTGTGGAAGGGAGGAGGAGTATATTTGTTAATAGCACAATGAAGAGTATTAACAGGTGCCAAGATCACGTTTCAGCTCTTGGTATGCTATCTATCACTGATGTCTTAACTTCAAATTTACTAGTAACCTGTGTCCTCCTCATTCCAGAGTCCAATAGATTATCTGATGTTGATCATGAAAGCAAAGCAAAAGTCTTAAACAGATAAAATAGATAAGATCCTCTCAGGATATCCATGTGCCATCCTTTAGTATCCAAAGAAATTTGGAGGAAAAATAAAACAACACAGACCACAAGAACTAGCCATACAGTTCATGCTTTATAAGGTACTTTGCTAAGTCTTGCTTAAGTTAGAGAACATATTGCAGAAGTTTGCATATCTGGTTAAAATTTTAAGAACTAAATAAAATCTTTTTCCAAACACTAAGCATAATACTCAGATTACTTGGATATCAGCTGGAGAACTCTTCAATACTTTTGTGTAATCCCTGGTTTGATGGACCCTTCCTCATCTGTTCCATTGCTCCAACAGCTTAGCCATTGAGATGAAATTATACTTGTTCCTCACATTTACAGTGACAGCTTTCATTCTGATAGGGTATAGCTAGGTGATGGAGCTGAAATCCCAAATCCTGTATGGTAGTTCTTCAGCGTAGTACCCCAGGAAAAGAGAAAGATGATTCGGTTCCAGAATAATCTTATTCTTAAGAAACCTAATATTTACCTCTGAAAAGTAAAAAACATACAATTTTTTTGTTTTTGCTTCTCAAAAGATATCAAAGGGACTTCTTTTTTTTTAAAATTTAATTTAGTTTAATTTTTTTTTCAGTTTCAAAATTCATTGTTTATGTACCACACTGAGGTCTCCATGCAATACATGCCCTTTATAATATCCAACATCAGACTCACTCCAGCTCTTATCTGCCCCAAACCCTCAGTTTGTTTCTCAGAGTCCACAGTCTCTCATGGTTTGTTTCCCCCTCCGATTTCCCCCAATTCACTTTTCCTTTCCTTCTCCTAATGTCCTCCATGTTATTCCTTATGCTCCATAAGTAAGTGAAACTATATGATACTTAACTCTCTCTGCTTGACTTATTTCACTCAGCATAACCCCTTCCAGTCCCATCCATGTTGATGCAAAAGTTGGGTTTTCATCCTTTCTAATGGAAGCACAATACTCCATTGTATATATGGACTATATCTTCTTTATCCATTAATCCATTGAAGGGCATCTTTGTTCTTTCCATAGTTTGGTGACTGTAGCCATTGCTGCTATGAACACCATTGGGGTACAGGTGGCCCTCCTTTTCAGAGGGAATTCTTATATTAATTTTGGTCACAGAAACTTATGTCAAACCATTTCCCTATCAATGCTCTGAACAATTCTTAATATGAGTTTTTTCAATTCTCTCCCACCTCTAGTGCTGGTACCACCTTCACATTCTCATGGCTTGCCTGCTTTTTTTTTTCCCTTAAAAGATTTGCTCATTCATTCATGCATTCATTTTTAGGGGTGGGGAGGGCAGAGGGAGAGGGGAAAGAGTCCCAAGCAGACTCTGTGATGAACATGGAGCCCTATGCTGGGCTCAATGTGAGGATCCTGGAGATCACCACTTGAGCTGAAACTAGGAGTCCTACACTCCACCTACTACACCACCCCGGTGCCCTCGTTTACCTCCTCTTACGTGGACTGACTTGTCTTCTCTTGTAAGATAGTAACATCCTTGCCCTTATAGAGGGGTAGAAATAGGAAGCAAACATGGTCACTGGCACATAATTCTGTTAGTTGATTTGGGGCAGGGGAGGTCCATGAACACACCCCTTGTTTATTTCAACCCTCATCATGGAGTTTTAAGGTCAACTTGTTTATTTTTTAAAATCTCAGAAACGAAATTCTGGAAGAGACCTTAAAGTCATAAGATGAAGAAATGATCTTTAAACACAGCCAGTTTGTTCTAAAGACTATCCCAGCATATATCCAGTGCTGTTACTATCTCAGAGTAACTGCTACTGAACAGCACTTAAAGTGTCCCTTAAGAATGTATTCCTAATTTCCCTTCTATTTGACAGTACTTTCAACATTTGTTGACCACTCATGTATATTATTGGACTGAATAAATATCACTTCAAATGCTTCTATGTGATGTGGACTTAAGTGTCCTCATCATCCTGATTGTCCTACACCAAAGCAATATTTATCTGTAACTTACTGTTTGCCCTAGCCTCTAGTGGCTTGACAAGCAAAGCCTAGAAGAGGATCCATTAAGTCCCTGTCCCACTAATTCAGTTAATATTTCAGTTAATATTTCAATAGTGTTTTGGGAGGGAGAATAGCATAGTTTTGTAAGAGCTCCAACTTAGAGTTAAACTACTTGGATTCATAACCAGCTGTGTGCTAGATTCATCCATAAATCTATACAATGCCAATTTCATGGAGTTTTGCAAGATTCCAACAAGCTAACGCTTGCAAAGAGCATCTGTGATATCTGGCATACAGTAAGAGCTTAGCTAATATAAATTATGATTTTACTACTCCAAAAATAGTAGAATAAAATTTCAGGGAAATGTCTGGTTCTGGCCATGACAAGATAACTATTATCAGAATTACCTTTCTTCCTTAAGCAATTATAACAGGTTGACAAAGAATAAAAGAACAACGCTTTGCAGATGCTGTACCTCAACCATCCAGTTTTAGAACTTACAGGCAACTTAATTTCCTAGCATCAGATATTGCAGTCAACATTTTAAAATACTGCTATTGTCTCTTTATTATATCCCATGTGATTAATTCTGCTTACTCAATGAATCCCATTGCCAAAACAAAGACTTCTCTTCCACACCGTCCATTGAGATAAAAAGGAACCTACTCAGACCTGGAGATTATCTTTAAGGAGCTACCATTTCATATCTTTGAAGAGCATCAAAACAGTAGCAGCAGCAATGGCACCATCTGAGCATTTTCTATGGGCCAGGCAAACTTACCATACTCATTCACTCACTCACGTGATCTTGTTCCTGGTTTCTTCATCGATAATCTGAGAATAAAGATAATAATGATAGAGCAATGGCAACTGCTGCTCAACTTCCTCAGTGACAGAGACATTAGAGGCATAAAAAGTGTGAGGATGTGTCGTTTCCAGGATCTGCCACATTTGCCAGAAGGATTTGCATTTGTGATCAGGACTGCTTTAAAGGCCCTTTTTCCCTCATCGGCAGGGTTCCCACAAGGCCGTTCCAAATATCAGCTCAGCATCCCTTTGGCAAATACATTACAAATCTTAACATCTCTTCTTCTTCTCCACCCCGCCCTTTTTAAAAACATATAATGCATTATTTGCTTCAGGAGTACAGGTCTGTGAATCATCAGTCTTACACAATTCACAGCACTCACTATAGCACACACCTTCCCCAATGTCCAAAACCCAGCCATTCTATCCCTACTCCTCTACCCCCCAGCAACTCTGTTTTTTTCATGAGACTAAGAGTGTCTTATGCTTTGTCTCTCTCCTGATCCCATTTTGCTTCATTTTGCCCTCCCTTCCTCCCAACCACCCTTCACCATGCCTCTCAAATTCCTCATACCAGAGAGATCATATGGTAATTGTTTTCCTCTGATTGATTTATTTCTCTCAGCATATCCTCTAGTTCCATGCACATTGTTGCAAATGGCAAGATTTTGAGGTTTTGTGATGGCTGCATAGTATTCCACTGGCTGTATATACCACATCTTCTTGATCCATTCATCTGTTGATGGACATCTAGGCTCTTTCCATAGTTTGGCTATTGTGGACATTGCTGCTATTCACGTTTGGGTGCACATGCCCCTTTGGATCCCTATATTTGTGTCTGTAGGGTAAATACCCAATAGTGCGATTACTGGGTCATAGAGTATATATATGTGTGTGTGTGTGTGTGTGTGTGTGTATAGAGAGAGAGAGAGACTGGTGAATAGAATATATATATACTGGTGAATAGAACAGAGCCACACACTTGATTTTGGGTGTATTTTGGTCTGTTAGAAGAAACTGCCTCCCAAAATTTTAAAGAAAGAAAAACTTATATCTATATGAAAATAAGGGTAAACATGATGAAGGGATGGAATATGACTGTAAAGATGAAAATTTAAAAAGATTCTAAAAAAGGAATTGGTAAGATAAGAAGTTGGTTGAAAAAAGAAAAAGAAAAGAGGAAAGAATGTGACCAGATTGGAGACTAGAGCAAAACCATGCACTAGATTTAGGATATATTTTGATCTGTTAGAAGAAACTGTATCCCAAAATTTTAAAGAGAGAAAAACCTATATATATACAAAAAATAAGGTTAAATACAATGAAGGTTTAGAATATGACTATAACAATGAAAATTTGAAAAGCTTTTTAAAAAGGTATTGATAAGATAAAATTGTTTAAAAAAATAGGAAAGAGGAAAAATTTTAAAATAGAAAAAGAAAAAATAAAATTAAGAAAATTTAACTTTGAAAGACTAAAGAATCCTGGGGGGAAAAGTCATGAATTCTATGTTGCATTCCGCTCACTCTGAAGTTCTGCAGTTCTCATTGATCAGTGAACTTGGTCTTGGCCAGACGTTCTTGCTGATCTGCCTGTTGCAGTGATTCTCAAATGTCTTTGCCCGAGGTGGCATTGCACTGCCCTTGCTAGGGGCCAGGCTAAGCACTCTGCTCAGTTTTGCTCTCTGGAGCTTTTGTTCCCTGAATGCTTTCCATAGATCTCTGGAGGGCAGGAATGAAAATGGCGGCTTCTTAATCTCCCGCCCCATAGCTGCTGAGAGCTTGGGGCCCCACTCCTCCATGCGGCCTCAGAGAAAAGTGGTCAGTCCCTCCCCTCTCCCTGGTCTCCGGTCGAACTCTGTGCTCACCTAGCCTGTGACTGAGCGTTTCTAACTCTGGCGCACAGTCCTGTTTGGAGTCTCCAAACTCAGCTGATTCCTACAGTGTGCTCCCATGCCACTCATCCTGGAGGAGGAAGAGAGGGGTGTCTCTCCAGATCTGCCAATTATAGGGTCCCTGCTCGAAGAACAGGGGTCCAACTATGACTTAGATCACTGTTTAAGGTAACCCCAAGCTGAGAGCTCACTCCTTGGCTCTGTCTCTGTAGCCGGCTTCCCCGCTATGACACCTGAGAGCTCTGCCACACTCAGACACCCCTGGTCTTTTTGTGAGCCTGCAGGTCCTGAGACCACACTGTCCATGCGAGGGCTCCACACACCACCCCCCCTCCCCACTCCCGGCCTTTAGCCTCTGGAGTGATGTCCTTCAGTGGAGCAGACTTCTAAATGTTCAAATTTTGTGCTCTGCTGCTCCACCGCTTACTGGGAGCCGGCCCATCCCCCCATAGTCTATCTTCCCTAATGTTGCCTCGGATTCACTTCTGTGCATGTCCTACCTTCTAGAAAGTGGTCACTTTTCTGTTCCTTGAATTGCTGCTCTTCTCTTCTATCTCCTGTTGAGTTTGTAGGTGTTCAGAGTGGTTTGATGACCATCTAGCTGAACTCCTGGGCCCTGATGATATTTAGATCTCCTACTCCTGTGCCACCTTGCTCTTCCCCTCAACTCTTAACATTTCAGTAGAATTTTAATACTCAAAGCCACTTTTACAAACATTATCTCATTTAAGACTCACTAAAACCTTAGAGCAAAGAAACTTGAAATACCTTAGCAACACTTGCAGGAAAGCATGCCACATGCTAGGTGAAGGAAGAGAGGCTTGAATTCATACCCTTATGCTGTGTGGTCCCTTCGCAGCCCACCACCCGAGGCTACCTTCTCAGAGCCTTGGCCTGGGAGCCACCTGGCCTAAATAGGAAATCTATTTCTACCACTCACTCTGTGTGTGGCCCTGGGAAAGTCACAGGACCCCTCTTAGTATCTGTTTCTGCTTAAAAGATGGTTAAGAAATCCCCATCCCATAGAGTTGATGTTAAAGACACTTTTGCAAACTTGCAACTGTTTGTTGCAAGGTTCGTGGGAGTCCATCACACAGAAGTTCGTGGGAGTTCATCACACAAATGTAGAATGTGAGTGTAGTGTTTTCCGTAGATTTAGACCTCATTTCCACACTGTCAGAGTGATAGTTATTGCCTGATCATTCCTTTCCACAGTTTGACTCACCATCTCGAAGTAGGAGCCTAATAGAAATGTACAGACAACTTTTAGCCATTGATAAATATTTAAACATCAGACTTGACTTTATTTTTTAGTTTAGGAAGGTTTTTTCACTATCTCTTGAATTCCTCTACTTATTTTAATATCTTTTCCACACTCTTGCAGATGAAGAAGAGCTAATCAAATAAGAGTATTCATTTCACTTCCTTAGAAGTATTTTTGTTTTTTTAAAGAAAGAGTGTGAGTGGGGGCAGGGGTCAAGGAATAGGGATGAGAATCTCAAGCAGATTCGACACACAGTGTGGAACCTGTCCCAGGGCCAGATCTCACGACCCGAGATCATGACATGGACTGAAATCAAGAGTTGGCAGCTTAACTGACTAAGCCAGCCAGGCACCCTTAGTAGTAAATTTTTAATAAATACAGAAAGTTGCATAGTTGGGGTAGATAATTGTGTTGTTCTGTATTTCCTCAATGCTCTGCCCAAGCTTAAAGTGAATTTTAATCACTTAAGCTTCATTTTCATTTTGTGGATCATGAAATTAATGTAACCATAGAATTGACTAAATTATAAAGTGCCATAAGGTATTTTATATTATTATTATTGTTTCAAAGAGTACTTCCTAGTTTAACTGAACCTGCTTAGGAACTTCAGACTTAAAGCTGAAGTCAACAAATGTCTGCTTCTGTAAAGTTCTTTAATTCCTTTCTTCAAAGAACTTTATATTCTGGTGAAAAAAAAATGTAACTTCAACCAACCAGCTCAGTACTTTTGATCAAGTTCTTCGTCTACACAAAATAGTACATAAAGTGAAAAAAAAATTAAGAAGAGTATTGCAGTTTTCAACATGTCTTCACTATATACAAATATTATCCACACACACACAAATCACACATCACACAAATTATAAAATGTCAGTGTGAGAACTGGTATTTGCTTTATATGGCCATTGGTAAAGTGCTTAGGATTTGTCCATCGTACCTCTTCTTCCTAAATCACAGTTAATGAGGCAAAGCCATAAGTGACCCTTCCCAATTCTACTAATCCCATTCAAATTCATAAGGCAGGATTTCAAGATCTATCGCAATAGGAAGCATCAATTATAGCTAACCAAATATTGTTGATTTTTTAAAAAAAGTGCTTGTTATTCAGTTTTCCAGGTCTTTCTCTTTCTTTAACTAATCAATCTACCCTCTTTCAGTGTAATTCATCCCATGGAATTAGAGCAAAGCAGTTTAACACTTCAAGCAGATTACAGAGTCAATAGAAGAATTAGCAAAAATAAAGTTAGTGCATTCATCTATAGGTGCCTAAAGCTGTTTTCTTTAATAACTAGTGCTGGAAATGCAATGGAATATATGGTATAATAAGAGAGAAAATCACTAGTTTTACACAAATTCAGGAGTGGAAACAGTGTCTGCTTTCTTTCTGAAATGTGCTCCGCTTTTATAAGTATTTTTCCTCAACCCTCATACTCTCTGGAGCTTTCTCTTTCTTCTTCCAGCCCTACACTCCTGAATCCAGCAGGCTTCCTACTGGCCATCTCTGCATCCTCAGAATTTACTCATTCTCTGACTCCTTTACAATCAACTTCCACTCCTTTTCTCTCATTAAAATCACTAGCTTTTAACATGGCCACAAAAGGTTCCTTGAGGCCAAAAGCTATGATCTATATTCTATTCTCTTTTTCTTTGATCTCTGCAGAGTTCTAATTTATTTTTCACCTTTTTTCCTTAGAATTCTCTACTCCCTTATATTTCTTAGCACTACCCTCTCTTTACACTCCTACCATCTTTTGATGTACTTCTCCTGGGCTCCTGAGCTGGTCCCTACCCCTCATATATATACCTCCACCAGAAACCAATTTTCAATCTTCTACTCATAAAAGTCTATACACTCTTCCTTTGAGAGTTCACTCATCTATTAATGTTTTTTTCACTAGGCAATCATTTATTAAATTTCTAACATGATTCAAGAAATGTGTTAAATGCTATGGGATACAAAGATAAAAGTTGTTAAAAAAAAAAAGAGCTTAATTATCAAATTACCAAAACATGATAGTATTCTTTCAAATCTAACTATATTACTCTCACTTCTTTTGTGAGTGCCAATATACTGCATCCCTGGACATCAGTGCTATAGCTTCACACTCAAAATATACTTAAAAATGAACTCATTCTCTTTCTTCCAGCTTTCCTGATTCTCTGAACTGTGTTTGAGACCTTCAAGATTATGGCATGGTCCCTGTTATTCAAGCCCCACGTACTGAAGTCATCGTTGACTATTTCCCACATCACCACCCTATGTAAATAGTTAGTATTTCTTATCAGTTGTGTCAGAGTCACAGCTATCACATTTTTCCTTCTTTGTCAACCTCTATTGTGTTTCCCTTGTGTTAACTCAGAGCAATTGAACTATCTTGCAGTATCTAGAAGTGGACCCAAACTCTGCTCACCCTATACTTCCAATCTTTTTCATTCTTTATTGCTAGGATCATTTAAAGAAATACTAATTAGGGGTCAACTGGGTGACTCAGTCAGTTGAGTAACGGCTTTGGGCATAGATCATGATCCAGGGGTCCTGGGATCGATTCCCAGATCAGGGGGTCCTTGCTCAGTGGAGAACCTGCTTCTCCCTCTGCCTGCTGCTCCCCCTGCTTGTGCTCTCTCTCTCTTTCTCTGACAAATAAATAAATAAAATCTAAAAAAAAAAAAAAAAAAGGAAATACTGATTAGAATCAATGTCCTCCAATCCTCAATTATTCTGCACTATTTAAATAGTCACAAAGTTGGGGGACCCTTCACAAGGGAGTCCCAATCTGTTTCCAGCTTCAGCTGTAGTTCTTCTTTTTTGTAAACTTGAAGCCCTTGATTGAAGGCGTTCTAAATCATACCTCTCAAAGTCCAGCCTCAGGTCCTTTTCACATGCTGAGCCTCAAATTTAAGAATATGGCTTCCTCTTTTCTGCTCCATTGACTGTACGACTCTATCCAGATAGAGTAACTGTATCATTTTTTTGCCAAATTGTACATCCTTTCCTTTATCACACTCCAGCCTTCAGTTCCTTCCCATAACTGATGTCATGCCCTTAGTACTTAGTACTAAGTACCTTCACTTAGTACTTTCTTAGTACTTAGTACCTTCACAATTTATTTGGTACTGTATTCATAGATTCTCTAAAATTCTTATATTTCACTCAAGAAGTGTGAAATATAGAAAATTAAGAATATCTGATAAGATAGATGGTATGGTAAATGCCTAGTTTCTCAGAAATCAATTATCACCAGTGTTTTTAGAGAGCAGCTTCAGTTTTTTTTTGGTCTGTTTACTTCTACTGTGTTTTCAAACAATGCAAATATGTGGTTCTCTGTCTCCAGGTGGGTATTTGGATTCTCAAAGGCTGGTCTGAATTTTATTCCATTTGTTTTCTCAGAGTTTGACATCTGGAATGCACTCAGTTAAGAATTGGTTCATACTGAATGCTGGATGACAATTATGCACATAGCAAAAATTAAGATTACATATTTATTTGTGTGTAATGATTTATATAATTAACATTAGTATTATTAAAAAAACAAAATTAAACTGAGAAAATTCAAAGACCTAATTGGCTTTCTTCAATTCATGAATGGGCAGCATACCATCTAGCCTGTGGAAAGGAGTTCTGACAAGTTGTACACCTGGAAGTTTTTATGGGAAGGGGGTGGAAGGCAAAGAGGTTATCAGCAAAAGAAAAGAAGGTATAGTTTCAGGCAGGACACCTTGTTTTGGGGGGAGGGGGATGGCAGGGTTTTTATCATGCAGATTACCTCACTTGTTCATCAGGAAATTCAGATAGACTGTTAGAAGGTCATAGTCCTGGGCTAGGTTGAAACTGTAATTAAATCTGGGCTTGCTATTATTAGGGGCAAGTGATTCCATTTGGGGCTTGTTTCTTTTTCTTTCTTTCTTTCTTTCTTTTTGTTGTTGTTGTTGTTTATTTTTTAACTGTTAACCAATAGTTATCATACATCATGATACTTGGGGGTTTATCACTTCTGTTTATTCTAATACCTATTGCAGTACTCAAAACATAGTATAAACCCGTTGAATAAATGAATGTATTAAAATCACACACTAGGAGGCTTGTGCTACAGGGGTTCATATGGAAACCATTTATGAATCATCCATTTATATCAAATTATCTTTTATACATTCTTTAAATAGATATTTACTGTCAGCTGATCATATAGTATGCAGCCAATGTAATTTTTCCAATGATAGTAAATATTGTCACAGCCAAAAAAAAAATTTGTGTGTAATGATTTATATAATCACAGCCAATATTTGGTTATGTAAGAGAGAAAGAGAAGAAAAGCAGCAAAATTTCCATTTGGGGACCTTCAAAACCCATCAAAGGGATAAATGCATTAATTAAGTATTGGGGCACAATTGCATATAATTTACTGATAGAAATATATTAACAGTTATAAATCAAATATACCAAAGAAAGAATATTTATTTGCAATTCGGTTTATAACAGTAAGCATAATTATGAAATGGAAGAAATTAGTATTTGGTCAAACCATAACCTAACCCTTGTATTAACAGGCCTCTTTTGGTCCCCACTGTTGCAGACTGTGTGATTGTAATCTCATCCAAACTGCCTTCCGCTCCCCACCTCTTCCAAGGGAATGGCCAGAGCCCTAAGACCAGGACAGCCCCTGAGTTGCTGGTTTTCTTGTTGTTTTGAGAGAGAGAAAGAGCATGTGTGTGTGTGTGTGTGTGTGTGCACGTGTGCCCACATGCGTGGGGGTGGGTTGTGTGCGGAGTAGTAGAGGGAGAGAATTTCAAGCAGATGCTGTGTTCAACAGGGAGCCCATCAGGGGACTGGATCCCAGGAGCCTTAGATCATGACCTGAGCCAAAATCAAGAGCCAGATGCTTAAATGACTGCAGCACCCAGGTGCCCCCTGAACTGCCATTTTAAGGGTAACAAAACTGAGTGTGAAGAGTGAAGGGTTAATGCTCTGTCTGCAAGTTTTATTTTCTCATGGTCAGTTACTTCTTCCATGGTCAGCCTCTCTTGGAATTCATGGTTTGGGGTTCTTTTCTTTCTCTTCATTGCTGTAGAAGCTGACCATAGAGACTCCTTCACCTTTTTTTAAAGTTGTAAGTCTTCTGACATTAGATAAAATGACACTCTGAGGCATAAAAGCAGAGCTCAGATTTTTAGGGTAAGTTCGGGAGCTCATGGCCAGCAGTTCCTCCCTCCCAGCTGATTGGCCTGGCACTGTTCTCTTCAACTCTGCTTCCTTTGGTCATCCCGCGTCTCTGTGTCTGCCTTTGTCCATGTAGTTGGCTGGCCGGGTGGAGGACTGATTCAGGACTAATTCCTGAGAACTCCTCATTTCTCAGTCTCTTGTAGAAAAAAGAAGATCATGAGGTACTAGTGGGATGAGAGCAGCTTGTGTAGGAAAACAGATGTCTGACTTCATCAGGCTTATTTGTGTGGGTGTCTGCGTGCATGTAATTGCATCTGCCAAAGAGGCTTGAAAACTGCCTATTATTTGATGCACACACCTCAGAACAGTGCCGATCAGCAAAGAAAATTTGCTTTCCCAGAACGACAGCAGCAATAGCAGCAGGAACAATAACAGAAAACCAACCAAATTATTGTTAAGCCACTCCTACATCAATGCATCTCAAACACTGTGATTACACATTTGTATGAAACCGATGTGAATTTTGGCCACGGCCACTTTTTCTAGAATAATTACAAACCAGGGGTGTCCATAGGCAGAACGGGGCTACACTTTGTTTTAATTTAGCCTCTTCAGTTTGCTCGGAAAAAGAAAAAAATCCCAACGTTTTAATTGGGGGTGAGATCGACCAAACGTCCACAATGAAAGTGCTGATATTACACTGTATCACTTCTCTAAGTCCAGTGATCAATCCCTTCCACCGAATGGCCTTTTCCCCCTTCCCAAATTATTGTAGGCTCTAGTGATCTTTCTCATTTAAATAACATAGAGATTTAGAGACACAACAAAAATATGAAACCTTTTAAATATCAATTGGATGTCACAGTGCATATATATATAATATATAATATACATATATTATTATCTTTACTTAGTGTTCAGTTTATACCTTAAATGCAAACAAGATCCAGCCATTTTCTCATGTAGCAGAACAAATGAACAAGCAAATTACCTTAGAAGCTGGTGTGAAGATACTTGGTTTTTCAGTATTTAAAATCTCTTTCTCTCTCTCTCTCTCTCTCACACACACACACACACACACACACACATATCAGGTTGTTGGTTGAAATTAATCCTCATTTTAATTTTCCAGGTCACTGAATATTTGTCCATAGCCTCCTGCTATTTCTCCTTGATTAAAAACTTCTTTCTCTGCTAGAATGTTGCTTCAGTTTTCAGCATACATATGATTTGGATTTAGTCAAAGTTCCATTGCAGAGGTTTGGCAACTTGAATATAGTTATAAACAGAAGATATATGTGAAATTGAATAATAAATTCTGTGCTAAACTCTTATGATGATCTCAGAACATCTTCTGAGATGAGACCTTCCCTTTGGCTCTCCTTTGAGTTAACAGTAGATTGTCCCCCACACTGCTTCCCAAGTGAAGGCAGTTTTAGCTTATTCAGACTATTGTTTTGCTAAAAGATAGGAAGGGGTAGATTGCTCTATGTTATAGGAAGGATTTATATTAACTGGATGGGAAAAGAGGAGAGATAATGGGGTTTTGCTCATTTTAAGAGCTTTGAAGATGAAAGACCAGATATGTCCAGCAAGAATTTTATTGTTTGTGCTACACGTTGCACATTTTCTTCCCCATCTCCCCATCTCCCCTGTAAAATATTGATGTTTTAATATATTAAGGGGTTAGATCTGTTTTTAAGTTATGCCAAGTTCTATGTCTTGTTTCAAGGTGAATAAGGGGCAAGAACAGGGACAACCTATGCTTGCCTGTCTCCCTTTTTCATCTGTGTGTGTGTGTCCATGCGCGTGCGCGTGTGTGTGTGTGTGTCTGCAATGACCTGCAAACACTAGGGAAGATGGCTTCCCAGACACTGCCTCTGCAAAAGCCAGAGGATTTGGGAGGTTCTAAGTAGCGTCTCCAAAGCCAGGATCTGATCTCCATATTTCAGGAAGTATAGGATACCTTTGAACACATCATTTATAGGGCTGAAATAAAGGAGGAAATAGTAACCACATTTTTGACTTTTGATGCTATATTTGCATGCCCACACCAAATTCACTCCTCTTTACTTTGACAGGTTAGTTTTCAGTGGTCTGAGCACTATTCTTCATTGAACATTAACTCCAATGAACATCACCCACACAATCTGTTGATAAAGGAGAATGAATGAGTTCCTTACCTTGATGAAGAAGAGCACCACTGATATAAGGGAAAGAACATTAAGGTTCAGAGCCAACAAGCCAAGAAAGAATTCTTGAGACATCTTTAGTGCAGAAAGGTGGTTTTATTAAAGTACGTGGACAGAACCCATGGGCAGGAAGAGTTGCACCGAGGTCATGATGAGTGTCCCATTATATAATTTCAAGTTAGAAGGGGGTTAGGAATAGTGTAAGTCTCTATGGAATTTTAGAAGCAAGGTATCCAGGACCTTGAGGGGGTTAGCTATTGTTGGGAGAAGGTCACTTATTACCATCTAATAAAAACTTAGAAACGAGACCCTTCAGATCTGTATGGATGGGCCATAAGCTGGGGGATGATTGCCAACTTGTATCTTGGGGGATTTAGAGATAAAGAAAATTTCTAAAGAAATTTTTATATTTTTATGCGTTAAAGTAGACTTGTAGTATCCTGGGGGTTGGGCTAAGGTTGCCTTTTGCCCTTAGCAAAGTATTAACATCAAGGAAGTTGAGTCCCTAGAGGAATGTCACTCTGCTTGTTTCAAGGACTTGTCAGTGGACTGCAAGTAGTGAAGAAACTTAATAATTTTCTTCTGCCTTTGTTTCCCACATCAACCACCTCCACAGAGTTCTGTAGTTCTCAGGGGGAAAAGGCAGTATCAATTTTGTTGAGAATAAGAAGTTTGGTTTAAGGTGTGCCTTCCGTCAAAGGGATTAATTAAGATTGGGGGAAAATCATGATATAACAGTTTAGGATTGTTAGAAATAGCAAGGCAAAGATTTTGAGGTAAGGATTCAAAAGTTCTGAAGACCCAAAGCATCTGCTGATACTTCTAATGAAGGGTTGAAGGGAAATTTGCAAGTCTGGAAAAAGTCTCATATTGAAAAATCCACTTATTTGCCTGGACAGAAGTGTCCTGGAATAGTCAAGTTAAGTTAATGAGTACAATGGAATAGTAAAATCTTGTTAGTACAGATTATAATGTAGACGTTAAACTGTGTGTTGGGATAAGTAGATAATTTTGGAGTTTGGGTTTAGATATCCTTATCCTGAAGAAGAGACCCAACTCTAGGAAAAAGCTCAAGAATGTCTTCTTTGTGTTAGTTGTTTTGATATTGCATTCTGGATTTAAAATATGTGTTCAAGCTTTACATTCTTTTGTGTATCCTTATGGAAAGGAATAGTCCCTGCCTATAAGATTTTACTAAGTTCTTTATGAAATCATATGTTTATGATTCAATTTGTACAGATTAAGACTTTGTAATAAGACGGTAACACAGCCTCAAGTCTCCTGGGCTCTTAAGGTTCTTTCAATATCTCCTCTCACTTGGGTCAAGGCCTGAGTGGAGATACCATCTGTCTTCAGTCCAAATCTCAGTCAAGATTTCTGCTTGTAAAGAACCTGATGGTGGTCACATTCAGCATTTATTTCTTGAGGCTGAACGTATTTATCCATATTGTTAAATTTTAAGAATCAGCATATCATGGGCAGAGTTCTATCTCAAGAACTTCTGAAAATCCAGATTGTGTGGAAATCTGTTCATCAAAATCTGCTTTGGAGATTTATTCTGGAATGTTAACAGATCTTATTTAAATCCTCTCTGCATAGGGACCACTATTCCCCTTGCATCTATTAGGTATCTGGTGTACGTGGGAATAGACATTCTTTTCTAGGGCCTTTGCAGACTTAATTTGACAATATATTGAGGTGACAAATGTCAGAAGGTGGGATGGTTTTCTTTTTATCATTAGGCTGGGTTTAGGAATTGAGACGTTGTTTTCCTTGAGATGGGAAACAAAAAGGGAGCTGAACAAAGATTTTTCACTCAATCAAATGTTTCTTCAAGGTGCAGGGAAATTAAATGTGGAGGAAGGACAAAGTTTTAGGGAGATACCTGTGTAAGAGGAAGGGTACACTACTTTTTAGAGGGACCTGAAAACTCATGTCACCCTTCATTTATTCAACTCTCGCTAGCAGTGGTTTGGGGGCTAAAGGAACTATTGAATCTTGCTGTGCTGGAGAAATAAAAAGAAGCCAACTTGAGCTTGTGTTTGAGGAATGCAAGACCATAAAATTGCCTGGAGATTTGCCTGTTGTCAATTTGGTGTAGAGAATGTAGGTTGTATTCCTGGACATAGGCCACTCAGTTTATAAGGAGGATGTTAGAAACCCTAGGAACCAAAAGTGATGGTTTGGGGTCATTAAGTCTGGCATAATAGAAAGAGAGATCATGTGATATTAGACTGAGTGGTATATGGATTGAGTATTGCTGAGAGTGAGGAAATTCAGAGGTTACCTGGCACTTGGGAAGTACCATCATCATAAAATTCTGTCTGAATATTTAATTTGTCATTCATGAAAAGGAGTCAGCCAGTTTGCATTAGTAATGAAAATTGTTTCCCCAAGGTATAGAAGTCATAGAACCACCACCTACTTGTCTGCAAAGATGGCTTCCATCAATTTCTTCCCTACGTATTTGCACATGCTGCCCCTCACATCAAGAGGTAAAATCTAATTTATCTTCCCTTAAATCTGAGATACCTTAATGATTTGCTTGACCGATTCTATTTGGTGAGAGTGATAGTATTATAGTTCCAAGGTAAAATCAGAAAAACTTTGCAGCCTCTTCCTGTTTCTATTACAAATCTTGATTTGGGGACAGTTCTTCTTGGCATCCAGCCACCAGGCCATGAGAAATCCAAGCCAGACCAAGGGGTCACTCATCGGTTAAGAACCCAGGTTGAGCTCCCAGCCAGTAGCCAGCATTCAACGACCTGCCATGTGAATAAGCCATCTCTTCATCCACCCTGGTTAAGTGTCCAGATGAGTCTCTCCCCAGCTACCATCTGACTGCAGTCTCATTGGGTAACTCAAGTGAAAGCTGTCAGCTGAGCTCAGTCAACCCACAGAAAATCACAAATTGTTGTTTTAAGCCATACATTTTGATGTGGTTTATTACCCAGCAATAGATAACTGGAGGACTTCTCAATGTACTATTTATGCAAATTTCTGTCAGTTCACAGTAGGTGGATTCTAGACAATTAAAATGAATGAGCAGATCCTGGAGATACAGAACAACTGAAAACACAAAATCTTTCTATAGTTCTTTGTTTTGTTTCCCCTGCATACCCTGTTTCCCCAGATAACACCATGCTCCGGGGGATGCTGTAATGATTTCAGACCTGGCAATATCATGACTTGCTCTTTCACTATTCCTATTTCATGATGGAATTTGAACTGTAGGTTATCAGCTGCTTCAGCAATCTCATTTCATTTGGGGTCCCCAAATTGATAATTTAGATAATTTATTAATTTAGATAATTGTATTATCCAAATTTAAAAATTAAATTATTTAAATTATCTAAATAATGTCAGTGACATCCTGGTAGTTTAAATTTTTCTTATAGCTCCATGGAACTTTGTAAAGAGACAAAAAGAAGGAAGTTTTGATATGTTTATTAAAAAAAATTAAAAATTAAAAAAAAAGAAGGAAGTTTTGGATGAGATTAATCCATTTTAACAGGTATTAAAGGAGGCACATCAGTCTCTGTGCCACACCAGGTGGTAGCTGATGGCGAAGAGGTTTAGCTAGAAATAAGCTTCCACATGGTTAGGAGAGAGTGGGAAGATAATACAAGCCAAATGATACTTTTTAAAACTTTCAGAATTAAGATGAAGGTGTAATCATTTTGTTAGAATTTACTTACCTGTGGCAGCAAATGATCAAATTGGTAATGAGATATTCGAAGTATGTTCCTCAGGGTTAAAGAAAATTTGAGTCATTTGACATCACTGGCATTACATGTTGTTATGTGTTGTTATTTGATGCACATTTTATACTCCAGACTGGTAATCTTAGCTGGACATAAGGTTAAGTATGATTAGAAATGGGGAAGTGACGGGTCAGTAATGGCTTGACCTAGTATGCGATGTACTAGGAACTATTAACGAGTCCTCAGGGGTCCTATTGCCTGTGCCATTTCCCCCAGGTGGCCATTCAGAAACTCTTTAAAGGATTAGAATTACACAGGGAAAGGGCTTTTTTTCTCCCCCTGATATTATATTATCTTCTCTAGAGGAAATAGCCTTCCTCTAACTGCCCAAGGTTTTAAGCATGAGAAGGAAAAAACATGTAGAGGAAATTACCTGCACACACCAACCTCTAGGGGGAACTCAAGGCTTTCTCTTATCCATCTCCTCTCCCTGCCCCCCTCCTCCACAAGCATTCTCATTCTCAGTCCAGTGCCTCTGTCACTGACATGATGTTACCTCGCTATCATTACTGTGTTCACAATTTTGCTCACCATACAATACATCCCATATGGAAAAAATGTTTATCACTTTCAATGGAGGAGGAGCTAATAATTCATTATTCCTTATCATGCATTCTTATTCTTATCAGAAATCCATATACATCAGTATATATTCCATATACATAGTATATATATGTAATATATATATGTCATGTACATCAGTATATATAGTATACATATTTGTGTATATGTGTATATAAGTATATGTCTATATGTCTGCGTTTGTGTATATATACGTGCATATTATCAATAAAGATGGGTTTCTCTTTTATAATTCAGTCCTGATATTGTTACTACATATTAAACAAAAAAACTCAGACAGAAACTTAGCTGAAAAGCCACTTATTTTTAACTGAGATGCTTTTGAAACAATTACAATCATGCATGGTAGATACTGAATAATTCAGAGAAAGTTGCAGATAATTCATGGTCCATCCCTGAGTCACTGCCTGATCTACAAGTAGTCTGAAAAATGATATGGTCTGATAGATTATTTGCCCCTTCTGGCAAATAAGAGGATATTATATTTCTATAATTATCCTGAAATATTTTAGTAGTACACCTGGAATCGGGTCAAAGTAACTGAAATCAGGTTTACAACAGAATTCCAAAACAGCAGCAGGTTTGTTTGTTTTTAAGAATTTGACTGGCTACTTCTGTAAAAAACAAATATTTAAAGGCTCAGATTTCTGTAGCTGGACCCAGAGAACACATATCAGAGAACTTTAAGAAAAAGTAACATATATCCTATCTAGGATTGGATTCTTTTTTTTTTTTTTTAATTTTATTTATTTATTTGACACAGAGAGAGAGAGAGATCATAAGTAGGCAGAGAGAGAGGGGAAGCAGGCTCCCCGCTGAGCAGGGAGCCCGATGTGGGGCTCAAACCCAGGACCCTGAGACCATGACCTGAGCCAAAGGCAGAGGCCCTAACCCACTAAGCCACCCAGGCGCCCCCAGGATTGGATTCTTGACTGGCTATTTCTCTGCAGGATTTGTGTCTAGGATTTCTGTCTCTAAATCCAATGGTCTTTTCATTACAGCAAATTATTTATTAAGTGCCCAATAATTTAAATTAGGACATTTTGGTACTTAAATACATCATAAGAATAAAATTAGCATTTTATCTCTTTTTGTATAGGATATATCTTTTAGGGTCAAAGTAATTGGACAAAGCATCTCAGACAATGTCTATCTGACATTACTAGCAGTAATTTTGTAGGAATGATAACACAAGTGAGTACGAACAGACACAACCTGTGCATTAGACTAGAGAGTTTTAAATTGTGAGAAGCCATTCCCTACGTGTGGTAGAATCTCAATAATTTATTGGTGTTCACAGTGAGATTCGATATTTTATATTTCTGATATTCCCTAGGCTTAAAATAGCCATTGGGATATTATTTCATGAAAACTAGGAATTTATATCAGTATTGCAGGTTTTTGAAGAGTAGACTTTTTTTTAAAGATTTTATTTATTATTTATTTGAGAGAGAGAGAGACAGAATGAGCAGGGGGAGGGGTGGAGTGAGGAACAGAGTGGGGGCAGAGAGAGGGGCAGAGGGAGAACCAGCCTCCCTGCTGAGGAGAGAGCCCAACGTGGGGCTCCATCCCAGACCCCCAGGACCCCGGGATCATAACCTGAGCTGAAGACAGCCACTTAACCCACTGAGCCACCCAGGCGCCCCTTGAAGAGCTGGCTTTAGCACTAGCCTACCCCTTTGAAGAGTCAGAGAATATCTTGCTGCCTATGCAATTAGTCCTATATTAACCCCAAAAAACCTTTCACTGGAAATATAGAGAAACACAAGCTAAATTTAAATGTATATGACTAAATGTATATCTGAGATTGCCAGATTGAAAGAGAATTTCTCAGGTTCTGGGAGAGAGAAAGAAGAGTGCCCTAAAAAACATTGGAATGCTTGCTTGAGGAACCGAAGCAGCTCTACTTGAGGAAGGGAGGGGCTGGAGGCAGGGGGAGCTGACATTTGAGAGAGACTGAGAAAAATAAAGTAAGACGAAAACAGAGAGGGAGGCAATCAACTTGGGATCCCTGGGTGGCTCCGTTGGTTACGCATCTGCCTTCCACTCTGGTCGCGATGCCGGGGTCCTTCGATGGAGCCCCAAGTTGGACTCCCTGCTCAGCGGGGAGTCTGCTTCTTCTTTTGCCTGCAGCTCCCCCTGCTTGTGCTCTCTCTTTCTCTCTCTGACAAATAAATAAAATCTTAAAACAAAAACAAAAACAAAAACAAAACAAAACAAAAAAACCCCTCTTAACTCTAGGAAACAATCTGAAGGTTGCTGGAGGGGAAGGGGGATGAGGTAACCAGATGATGGGTATTATGGGGGGCACTTAATGCCGTGAGCACTGGGTGTTATAAGCAACTGATGAATCTCTAAATTCTATCCCTGAAATTAATAATACCATATATGTTAACTAAATTGAGTTTAAATAAAAAATAAAGAAAAAAAATTAGCTTAGAGCAGTGGTTCTCAATGGGAATGCTTTGCACCCCACCCATCAGCTCTGCCTCCACCTGGAGACACTGGACAGTATCTGGAAACATTTTTTTGTTGCATGGGCAGTGTTAATGACATCTACTGGGTAGAACTCAGAAACTCTGCTAACCATCCTATAATGCAAGAAAGCCATCCAAAACAAAAAATCACATGGCCCAAAATGTTAGCACTATTAACGTTGAGATACTCTGACCTGGAGATCATGGGTTTTATGGCTATAGGGACAGTGAAGAAAGACTATGGTCCAGAGATGTGAAAATTTAGAACTGACACCACCCCCAAATGAAAGCCTTAATTCTAAAAGTGTTCTATCCTAAGTTGAAGGGAGAACCATGAAAGAAAAACAAGTCACAGGATTTGTCAGGGAAATATTTTGTTCTTTTCCTTTCTGCTTGGAGTGTGGGTTAGAAAAATTACCCATGAGCTCTTAGATACCACATTATCTTAGATTCCAAATATTTAGAAAATAAAAAAAAAAAACACCAATTCTGGGAATGTGGTATCAGTGGGCTTTCTGGCACAAGTCAACACAAAGTCTGTCTGGAAGGACAGTTTCAAAGAAACTTCACAGAAAGGAAAAGGGAAAAAAAGAAAAAGGATAAAGATCAGGTCACAATAAAAAATTAAGAAGTTAAACATGTACCAAAAGAAAGTTAGTATTGTGCCTTTGTCTCCACCTTTATGTATGTCTCCTTTTATTGCTCTTCTAACAAATTTTTCCTTTGAAACAGTAAGGTGTTTCAATTTTTTTTTCTAGTTCTTGTAGTGCACATTTCTATGTTTATTGCCACTCACGGCTGTTTTATAGAAAGGTTCCTTTCCTTCAGTCATTTGTGTATATTTGACAGTTTGTCTTTATGGAGCATGTTTTCTGTCTTTTTTTTTTTTAATTTAAATTCAATTTAATTAACACATAATGCATCATCAGTTTTGAGGCTGAATTTAGTGATTCATCATTTGCATAGAACACCCAGTGTGGAGCATGTTTTCTGTTGGTGTTCTGATACCTTTAGTTGTGATGGGGTCCCTCTGGGGGCCAGAGGATCACTTTTCATCTCTGTCAAGTTCTCATTCGGCTGGACACAGGTACTTGTTAACTTCTCAGCTAAGATTCACATTTGTAGTAGATACTGTAATTTTAGATAACACCATCACTGATACTCCTGAGAGGTAACTATCTTTTTAGGACTCCAGTTTCATGGCAGGTTTCTTTGGTCTTTCTTGGGTTGCTGAACAGAGTATTCAATGTCCCATCTCATAATGAGAATGACCTTCGATGGTGCCTAATTTTATGCAAAGAACTCAGTTCCAATTTCCTGCTTCTGTGGTCTGAGACATTATAACTTGTGCCTATAAGGGCAAAGTCAAGTTCCCAGCCCTCTGAATCCATTATCTGGTTTAATATTTTTTAAGTCACAAGGCTAACTATGCTGACTTTGAGTACTTTCCATGAAATGAAAACAAAACACTCAAGGATTTCTTTAGCCATCAAATAGACAAATCAAATTAAATTAATAATTGTATTATAACTGAGCTGAATATTAATGTGAACTTAGAGTGCATTAGAACCGTACAATAACACAGGTAAATACAGAATCAATTTTCAAAGGTGATGAAATATATGTTTAAAAAAGACCTTAGTTATGATGAAATTCTTTGCCAACATTATTTTGAGTAGTGTTTTTCTTTTTTTTAAGATTTTATTTATTTATTTGACAAAGAGAGCACAAGTAGGCAGAGAGGCAGGCAGAGAGAAAGGGGGAAGCAGACTCCCTGCTGAGCAGAGAGCCCAATGCGGGATTCGATCCCAGGACCCTGAGATCATGACCTGAGCTGAAGGCAGAGGCTTAACCCACTGAGCCACCCAGGCGCCCCTTGAATAGTTTTTAAGATGAAAGATTTTGAAATATTTTTCATCTCTACTTCAGAAGTGAGGAAATCAATTTTAAAATAAAGAGTCTTGTCAAATGCTGTATGACTGGGAAGTGTTTAGATTCTGAAGCCAGTGAGACTAATCACTACATGTGTTGGTCCCAAACATCGGTGTGCATAAATATTACCTACTTGTTCAAAATGTGTATTTTGGGAGCCCAACAAGACAGATTCTGATCCTGAGTTTCCATGACAGAGCCTGGATTATGCATTATAAAAACATGTCTAATGAAGTGACAAGTGTATGAAATTGAAAAGTCACATGCTATTCTGTGATTTGATGTTACTCAGACATCAAAACTAGACAAAGGTAAGGATCATAGCAAAAACTATATATTCATCTTACAAAAGAAAGTAGTTGGGGTGCCTGGATGGCTCAGTCATTGGGCGTCTGCCTTTGGCTCAGGTCATGATCCCAGGGTCCTGGGATCGAGCCCCACATTGGGTTCCCTGCTCAGTGGGAAGCCTGCTTCTCCCTCTCCCACTCCCCCTGCTTGTGTTCCCTCTCTCTCTGTGTCTCTCTTTGTCAAATAAATAAAATAAAATAAAATAGAATTAAAAAAAAAAAAGAAAGTAGTTGCCAGTACCTAGAGTAGAGTCAGCTACAGAAATACAGCACTTAAAGGAATCTGTTCTCCTATTTCTATTTCTAGCCTCTGTTTCAGTAACAATTATTTTGGAGAGGTGGGATAACACCACATTAGAGAGCTTGTTGGCCACATGATGTCATTCTTGCTATGGAAGTAAAGCAAAGAGACTAACCCTAAGTTTTCTCAAAAACAGATCCTTCTCAAAAGATTTTTAATTACAGAATTGGGGTTATTTTCTTTGGAGCTTACCTAAGTTTGTTTTTCTCACATATGTATGGAGTAGAAGGATATGTGTTTTTATCCTATTTTTTCCAGGGGCCTTGTCTTCTATTTTAGCTTTATGAAATTAAAAAAAATAATAATACATGGTTCCCTGTGCAATTTAAATTGTTCCTCAATTCTTTTCAACTATTTATTTTTGGATCCATTTATTTTAACAAATTGTTTTTCCTTTCATAACATTTAACACAATCTGTAAATAATATGCATATATTTGTTTGATGACTACCTCCCATTATGAAGATCTAGCCAAGTAAATGACACACATAGAAGAAGGTCCTAGATAATTTCTAAAAACTGAAGGAGAGGATGAATTCTGGCCTCCCAAAGGCAAGAGATAAGATTTCTGGCTTTTTGAAGTCACAATATTATAGAAGTTTAGGCAGAGATTAAGCGAAGGGCAGCACACTTGAGAATCTCAGTATGAGTTCATTTCTAGTTTTATTTTAATAATATGAGAATGCAATTGTACAATATCAATAAAATGAATGTTTAAGTGGCTTTGAAAATTAGAGTTTATTGGTAAATCACCAGAAGAATTTCCATTAAATCAAGAACAAGAAAAGTATACCTGCTCTTACCTATATTCTTTATTTTTCTAGAAGTTATACCCAAAAGATTAAACAGGAAAGATAAATGCAAGATTCAACTCCTGGAAGGGAATTAAATTGCCAATATTTTAGTTGCTTCAATTATCCAGCTAGAAGGTCATGGAATAAAATAAAAATTTGCCTTGACTCCTAAGTATTGGGGGTTAATGTAGGCTGAGTTTGGTTCTAAAGATGACTGGGTCCTAATTCTCTGGAGCCTGTGAGTGTTGCCCGATATAGCAAAAAGGATTTTGCAGATGGAATTAAATTAAGAACGTTGAGATGGGAAGATTTTCCTAGATTACCTGCATAGGCCCTAAATATAATCACAAATGTCCTAGTAAGAGACAGATTTTACTACAGAAGATGTAACAATGGGAGCAGAAGAGTGACAGAATTGAAGATGCTATGTTGCTGACTTTGAAGACAAAGGAGATGCCATGGGACAAGAGAGGCAAAGAAAACAGTTTTAGAATCTGGAAAAGGAAAAAAAAATTCTTCCCTAGAGGCTGGAGAGGGAGGGTGGCTGGCCATTTTGGACTTCTGATCTCGAGAACTGTAAGAGAATACATTTGTGCTAAGTCCCTATGTTTATAGAATTTGTTACAGCAACAATAGGAAACTAATATGGGAGAAAAGATGCTCTTTTCATATCTACAGAAAATATCCCATATTTTGGAATGAAACTTACTAGGTATATGCTTTATGTAGCTTTAAAGAGAGTATCTAGGAATACAAAAAGAATACACTAAAAAATGTAATGGTGTTAATTTTTTTCATTCCATTTAAAGGCTTTATTTCATTCCAATCAATATGTTTTTTTTGCTTTAAAATTTCAAAAAATGTCTATATTTTATATGGAAGAATTAAATCTGGGAACATAGGTAAGAAAAAATTAAGAGAGAAGAATAAGTAAGGAAGAGGAGTGAGAAGGGGACTGTAACTTAATTGTCAAATAATAAGGATGTGCTATTACGATAAAATAATCTTTTTTTTTCCAAGCCCTGAATTCTTATAGTGTTTTGTTGAGGCAGAATTATCTTTCTCATTGAAGCCACAGTTTTATAGGCCAGCAACAACCTCATGTATATATATATAAACACTTTAGAATCTGATAAATGTGACATTTCAAATAAAGGAGAAATTATGAATTATTCAGTAAATCATGCTGGGACAATTAGTTATCTCTGTGGAGAAATAATATACTCTAGGTCAAAATAAATTCCAGAAAGATTAAAAAATGAAATCTAAAGATGAAACAGTAAGTAAATAAGAAAACCTCTCTATAAATAAATGAAAAACAAGCAGAAATCATACTAAAAATATTGATATATTTGACTACTAGCATTTAAAAATAATTTTATCCCCAAAATTGGGCAAAAATAAACAAGTCGAAGATAAAATAAACTTGAAAAAATATGTTTGAAAATTTGAAAGAAAAAGGTATTCATTCTTTAATAAGAAGAATTTTGTTACATTAGTAAGCAAGAGCTTGAATACTCCAATAAAGATGGGTAAAAGGTAAAGAAGTAGATTGCTCAGTAGAAAACACAGATGACTATTAAACTTCAGGAAAAATAGTTCAGTCTTACTTATAATGATCATGTAAATTTAAACAATGAGATTCTATTTTGCCCTCCAAATTGATAAAGATGGTAGAAGGGAGTTACAGACAGTGTAGTAATTACCATTTTTTATATAATGGACATATATTTGTGTTGTAATAAGAACATAAAGCAAAAACCAACCCTGAAGATAAAATTTCAAGACATCTTTGCTATCTTTTCTTGACTGGGCTATTCATTCATTTGTTGGATTTATTCACATTGGCAACTACTCCTTTCCAGACAACGTCTAGGAATCATAGTCAGGAACCTGAAATCATTTTTTGGAGAGGATGTGTACATACGGTAGGGGGTGGAAGGTGAAAGTAAAAAGGCAAGCAAGGTCATGTTGACAGCCCAGGATGATAAGTACTGGGGGGACGGCATGGGGAACATAGTTTATGCAGATGGAGATGCCCTATCACAAGAGGGCCAGAGAAGAGTCAACGTGAGAAAGTGCTTGAACTTCGTAAAATAGGCAAACAGAAGCTTACCACTTAAGAAAGAGAAGTGGGGAAGGATGGCCCAGTGAGGGAACTGTAATCGTGTAGTGCCTGTGACACACAGGTTACTAGGCAGGATGAGTGGGTACAGAGAACGAGGGGCTTGGCTGGAGCTGTCATGGAATTCCTGTCTCCGAGTTTAGGAGATGTGGCTTTATTCTGTAACTCTGGGAGTCTCTCTGAAAGTTTTCAACAGAAGGGTAGTAAGAGCTTGTAATGTAAACCGAGGAACAGAGACTTGTTGAAAGTGGGGTTTATTCCATATGCGAGGAAGAGTTAACACACAGAAGAACACGTCTTTGCCTTTGCTGCTATTCAGCCTTCCATTGGTTTGCACATAGATTCCTTTCTAAAAGAGGATTTTAGAGCCCTCACAGCCTTCTCGCTCAGTTCAAGAGCCTGTAAGGAGGAATGTAAGGGGAGATTCAGCTCAGTCACTGCCTGGGGGAAACAGATTGAGAGAAGGAAGCAGTTAAGCAGACAGGTCTCTCGGTAGAGGTTGACACGCCAGGTAACAAATGTTCTCAGTGGAGAAGGAGGTGTCAGGCAATGTTTCTTTTAGGCGCTGGCATGGCTGTTGCACATCATTTGACCTGATGTCTCCATGTGTAGGACAACCAAAGGTAACGTCCACACAAGGAAAAGACCTCATCACAGCTGTGGATCTTGAACTTGTTTGAGCATGACACGATGGTGCTTTCACCCTGCTTCAGGTGCTCTGATGTCTTAGGGCTTCAACAACTCAAACCCAAATAGGGCTGCCCTGACATTTTGAAATTTATTGAGACATTCATCTGTGTTATTCTTTTACTTCCATTATCTTATTGGAAAGAATTCTAGCTGTGAATCTTATTCAAGGTACGATTTAAACAATGATTATAATTACGCTCCCCCCACAAATAATGAAAAGAAGGAAGAAGGGATGGGAAGAGAGCAGAGAAGGGAGGAGAAGAGAGAAAAATAGGTGAGGGAAAGAAGAAAAAAGAGAGGGAGGGGCAGACTTTCCGGTGAACAGTTATCGGAGACTTTTACTCCTTGTCTTCCCTTCTGGTGGATGTGGAATTGCCATGACTACAGTGGTGAAGGGGGTGCTCAGCCCTGGAGCTTGCCCCAGCTGGGAAACCTAAATAAGATGCCGGAACAGTGGTCCCATAACTCTCTGGCATGGTGCAGTTCTTCCTGACCACGGTGCAGAATCTTTTCAAAGATCTTATTAATACCTCTTAACAGAAGCAAAATAGTGTGGTCTTTAAAAAGAAGAAAAAGTCGGTGCCTGGGTAGCTCATTGGGTTAAAGCCTCTGCTTTCGGCTCAGGTCATGATCCCAGGGTCCTGGTATCCAGCCCCACATCAGGCTCTCTGCTCAGCGGGGAGCCTGCTTCCTGTTATCTCTCTGCCTGCCTCTCTGCCTACTTGTGATCTCTGTCAAATAAATAAATAAATCTGAAAAAGAAAAAGAAAAAAGTCCCTCAGCCTCCTCCCACGTGCCAAGTGTGTTGTGTATGAGGAGTGGCACAGGTGAACAGAAGAAATGAGAGTAAGGGGACAAGGAAAGGGGAAGAAGGGCACAGTAGCTTCTATTCTGGGTCTCACTGCAGCTTGCCTCTGCGCGTTGATGCTACTGCAGCCAGGAACACTTCCCAGCTGAGTTCCTGCCACCTCACTCTGTGAACAGGGCTGGCCCGGTGACATTTCCACGGGAGCATTCAGATCAGGCTCACAGAGAGACGCTGACATTTTGAAGTTCATCAGAAAGGCAAACTGTAACCCCCGGTTGTTCTTTCCAGGAGCAATATTCTGTTTTCTCTGAATAACACAGGGATGGTGTTGAACACTGAGAGAAAATGAACCAATATTTCTCATTAGAAAGATGAAGAATTAACCCATGTCTTTACTGACTGCCTCTTGTCCATGAAGCCTTCTCTAATCTGCTAGCTGGAAAGGATGTCTTACTCCAGTGAACCTAAGGAGTCCTCTAGCCCATATGCCATTTATCACTTCCTTTCCAATTTTGTAATACAGGTGTAATCCCAGATGTACAAATCAGGTCCTAACAAAGAACAGAAAGCACATGTAGCCAGGATGTGGAAAACAGTTTGATGAAGGGACTACTACAAAGGTATGGACAGGGTTAAGGAATCCAGCAAGTGGTACTGAGGCACCTAGGGACTAAGTGCAGCAAGAAGCCATTACCACTCTATACCTGAAAGGCAAGAGTAAGAAATGGAGTTATTAGATTCAGGTGAGAGCTAGAGCTGTGGAAAGGGGGCTGCCCATATCTAATTGCCGTGATAGAGCAGCATAGTCACCGCCGGAAACATTGTGCTTAGACAGGAAGGAAAGGATGTGCGTGTTGGGGGGGGGGGGGGGGGGGTGGGCTTGGTGAGTACCCGGAAATCTTTCTCTTCATAACCTCTGATCTCTTGCTGGTGCCTCCTATTTTCTTCTATTACATGAACTCAATCAAAAGCCACAGGGATGGAAGCCTAGAAATGTAACTTCCTCAAACTCAGCCCCTGGTGGGTACAGAGTAGAGCAAAGATAGATAGATAGTGGGCCAGGCATGGGGGCGGGCAGACATAATTACCAGACCATCAAGTGTATTTCCTTAATGCATGGACTTGGTTAAAAATCTATACAAATTCTCTTTTCTGCTAATGAGTCAAGCACACTTGTGCAGTCCATACGGGAAGTACCAGACGTGGAGAGAAAGGGGGAAACAGCTTCTCTGTAGCTATTGAGTACTATGATTACATTATTGTAATTATATAGTTATGATCATTAATCCACAATTAAAATATGAGTTAATTAAGGAACAGATTCTTTCTTGGTTTATTTCTTTTTTTTAAGATTTTATTTATTTATTTGAGAGAAAGAGAGGGAAAGACAGCGTACAAGCAGGAGTAGGTACAGAGGAAAAGGGAAAAGCAGACTCTCCGCAGAGCAGGGAGCCCAAGTGGGGCTCAATCCCAGGACTCCAGGATCATTACCTGAGGCAAAGCCGATGCTTAATCAACAGAGCCACTCAGGCTTCCCTCTTGGTTTATTTCTATATCTAGTCCTTATATTCCTATCTCTCACCAATGCTGTCATCAGAGTGAGCATTTTTAATATTTTTCAAAGAAAATACTTACAAAGAAGAAGCTCCTAATTTAGCATCATTAAGAATATCTATTAACGTACATGCTCTTGGAAATATTTGCCTAGTACATAGTATTTCTCTAGTACATATGTCAGTAGCATTTTGTAAGAATACTTTGATGGTAGGGCCACGTTTGTTAAAGAAGATTCCAAAGGGCACTGGAATCCTTGCAAGTATGAAGACACTGTATAGCAGAGTAAAACATAATGCATATAAAGTTACAAAAAATTTTTAAAAATCTCAATATGGAAACTATTTAAATAGACACACAAAAAATATAGATTTGAATATTTCCTTATGAGAACAAATGTCGTATTTTTTTATCAGAGAAACAATCTTACAAATGCTGTATTATAAACAGTTGCAAATCACTTTCATAGAGAATAACTTTAATTAGAAAAGGAAGTTAATCTGTATGTCTGTCAACAAACTTTCCTGGCATCTCTTGAGAGTTGGAGAACACCCTTATTTTGATTGTTTTGAAGGGAAAAGAAATCATGAAATAATTTTGATCAGAGAAGGGGTAGTAGTGGATGGGGGGGGGAAGCTAATCATAAATTTGAATATTGTCACACTCATAATCCTGGTAAAGAGAATTCATAAATATGAGATTGTCCACTGATCAGTGGGTCTTAGGTCATGGGCATGGGAGTGTTTTGACCTGACCTCCAACGAGTAGTTAGAAGAATGATGTTTCACTGACAAACAGGTTGACAGGAATTGCTATGATTGGAAGCAAAGCTCCACCTGGGTAAACACACCTATGCCAGGTTCATCTGGGTAAATGCATCTTTGGTCATGAGGATTATGGTGTTTCCCTGTGAAAATGATTAGGCAGAATATACTGTGTATTAAGCAGAATATACTGTGTATTACTAGTGAGACTTTCTACTATCAGGATATGGTCTCAAAGCAGACCTCCAATATGAGTACAGTTGTCACAGGTGGTGAGGTTTTACTGGATGCCATTTTGACACACTACCTCACTGTAGCTAAATAGTAAGTATTCCAATTAGGTAGATTGATTCCCATTCCTTCCCATTCATTTTCAAGATTGTTCTAGAAATTCTAAGGTTTTTTGAAATATTTTCAAAGAACTGAAGATCTTTTGTGATAAGATGGCCTCTCTGGATATATTGTAGCCACAAGTATTATTTTGGGGATGTTAGCTTGAGCCTGGATAAGCCAAGATAGGTGTACAGACCACAAAACATTTGTGGTCACTGCTACTTGTTATGGTCTCTAAGATCCTGATTCAGTCTCATAAATAAAACTGTCCACAGATGTACTGGACCATATAATTTGGAAACTGATTGGGATAGCTAACCAAAGTAAGGAAAAAAGTATCTGAGATCTCAAGGGGAGAAAGAAAGGATTATTTTCTTTTCTCCCTCCATATTTCATCTCTGCCTATCTTTTTATGTTGAATTCATTTGCTACTGCAAAGAAGTTTTCTCTGTGGGGCTGGACTGGGTGTTCGACTGCAGACTTGTAAGCTTGGAAAACCATGAACTCCTGGTGAGAGAGAAAATGTATGACTCAGCAATTCTGGAAGAAAAGTCCTGGGAAGGTTTCTGATTGCCTGTACTGAGTCCTGAGACCATCCTTCAAAGTATGCCTGTGGTGAGGGGCTGAAATATTCATGTTGGGATGGAGAGGAATGGTGGGCATTGTGACTGGCATTGCATCACATATCATAGTGTACGTGCCAGCTCATTTCTGCAAACTTAGGGGCCCTTTTTCCTTTTCAGAGGATATCTTAGAAAAGAATTTCTCAGGGTGCTTGGGTGGCTGAATGGTTAAGTGTCTGCTTTTGGCACAGGTCATTATCCCAGGGTCCTGGGATCAAGCCCTACACTGGGCTCTCTGCTGGGTGGGAAGCCTGCTTCCCCCTCTCCCACTCCCGCTACTGGTGTTCTCTCTCTCACTGTCTCTTTCTCTGTCAAATAAAGGAAATCTTAAAAAAAAAAAAATTCTCTTCTTTAGAATATGAAACTTAATTTAAACATATTCCAAGAATTTATATTGTTTCTGGTGTGTCTTGAGACTTTCTCTTCTGGTAATATAGTCAGCTCTGAGAGGGGATCGGTCACATCCTTCATCTGTCTCCTCTAATGGAATGTAAACAGCCTTCTAATACCTTCTTGGTATTAAAGAAAAGTTACAGGTACACCGTTTAGATAATACTTGCTCACTGTGTTGACACGTGGGTCTTGGATCCCAGAGAAATCAGGAAGGACCTGTTTGGCAGATGTACTATCCGGAAGTGGCAGCACATGTCACAGTGACCTTTACAACTCTCCTGTAGCTCTGTCTTTGTGTAGATCAAACTCAACCCTCCCCCAAACCAGTCTTTGGCCTTCTCACATCTTTTGTATTTAAACTAAGGGATGCCTTATACCTGTCCTGATTGCTACCCTTCCATCAAAGCCCAGCTCACTCATTCCCTCTATAATCAGTCCTATCAAAACTCTGGACTTGTCCCTCTGAATTCTGGAGTCAACTTTATTCTTTTCTGCCTTTCACTGTAGTAATTTGTATTAGTGTCTCATACAACTCCCTGCCCCCCACCAAATGTATTGTTCCTGAGTCCTTTTCTTTTGTACTATCTTTCGTCCAGCTAACAGCATGACAAGTGTTCAAGGACAAATCTATGGACTGTTGCTTTTTTGTAATTTCTTCAGCGATTCCTTCTATTTCCCACTGGAAGTCCAATTTATAATTTGAACATGAGGAGGAAACTTGCCCCGGAGTGCTCCTCCCCGTTTCGTGTGACCCGACTATCAGCAACATTTGACTGTCCAGTTATTCTACCCGGGTAGACTCTTTCACTTTTGAGGCTGCATTTTATGATCTTTAAGCTCAAGTTGCTAATGCTGAAATGAGCCACCCAGGAAACAGAACCCTTAGTGAAGCTTGGTCTGCTAAACTCATAGGATCGCATCTCCCAGGCTGGAAGAGGTTAATTGGGTCAGCTCCAGAGAACAAACTTTTAATCATTTACTGATACACCACTGGCTAAACCTAGGGTGCTTACCAGTCCAGATGTGATAGGAAGAGGCCAGGTTTGCCCAAGTTTCTCCTTTCATGCTCAAAGTTGTTGCACTTTGGATAACTAATTATATCATCACCCCACCTAACATTAGGGCAGTATGGAAAGGCCATCCACAAAGGCACGTCAATGCCAGTCAAACCTGAAGCATATGGTGTGGCCTGGCAGGGCTTTTGTTCTGCTCTCTGCCATAGCCAATGACATAGCCTTCTCAGGCTACAGCGGTTCTTCAAGAATGAAGAAAAGAACCTCTCATTCACAAGCTAGTACAAGGTTCAGCCAAGCATGTTCCAGGCAAGAATGTCTGGATTTGATAGCTACAGATCCTTACCAAGCACACTTCTTTCTCCAGGGGTTTATCCTGATTAGTTTTTAGGGTTTCCAGTCTTGGGTAAACTGAAAGCCCAAGATGTTTAGTTGAATTTCCGTCCTCATGCACTGTAAAATATCAACTTCAGGGAAAATCCTGAAGGAAAAAAAATATAGTAACTGCTCATCTGGGTGTGGTCTTTTTAGAGGGAGAAGTTCAGCTTTAACAGTTCCCAACATATAACACCAATTTCAGGGAATATGAACTGATAAAAATGTAATATTTTTTCCCTCTCTCAAGGTAATGACTAAGTCATAGTCTGAACATTTGTAAATGACATCTTTCAGGCTGTCTCAGTTATATTTTATTATCTAGAAGACATGTTTTTTGATTTTGAAATGAACATTTCTGACCTTGTTTTGTTCCATTTCATAGATAAAATACTTGAATCCTTTTTAAGGTATAACCTTAAAACCTAAAACCAATGTTTTCTGAAGGTTTCTGATTTTTTTTAAAGGAACTATATTTAATTGGGCTTATATCTCTGAACATGTACTAATAATCTTGTTTTCCCAAATCTTTTCATGAATCTGGTGATTTTCTGCAATTTCTATTTTATTTTCAAATTTCAAATCTATTTTCACAATTTATAAGCATAGTGTAATACAAAGACTCAAGATGAGTTATCTCATGTTATGTTTAGCTCCTGATGGAGAGAGAAGGACAATGTTTAGACCAACTCCAGTTCTACTTGGCTAAATTAGGATCCCAGTTTCTTTTGGGAAGTATAGAGAAGTGAGAACTGGGAAAAGTCTCCTCAAGGAGTTCGAAAACCATGTCATAGAAGTTTCATATGGGTAATTTGTTGTGGTCCTTATAGTTAACTGTGTCCACTTGCTAATGACTTTAGAGGTCTCATTATGCAGCAGCCACCACAGGTGACTTCATAGTTAAGTATTTGTATCAGTTGCTCTGCAAAGCCCCAGTTGTTGGTACATGTGATTCAGGTTTTCATAGGATCATGATGTTTTATCACCAGGTTGGGGGTCTTCCCTCACCTCAGCTCCTGTTGTTTGAGTTAGGGACATCAGCTGCCTTCCTCTGGCTGATGAGTCTACTTATTCAGTGTTTGATAAATTTTTTCCTTGTATGTAATCAGTAGGTTAGCCTTTTCTTTGGTGGTCTTTGGCTATTACTATTTAATTTGGCATTAATAATAATAATAATAATAATAACACATTATTATTATTATTCAAAATGACAGCTTTTGTTATTGGTAAATGTTATTGGTAAATGATAAGCAGTGTGTTACCAAGATCTTGATGAAGTAGATTCAGGTATCTAGATTTTACAGATAAGGAAAGTAAGATACTAAATAATTTCTTGCATTTGCTTGCTACTAAATGACAGAGCACAGGTTTAAATTGAGGGCAATTTGCACCTAAAATCCAGACATATATCCACCGGCATAATGATGATTTTCTTGGTTTACAAAGGAAAAGTATTATTTTTAATTTTAATTTAATTAATAATAAATTATTATTTTTAATTGTCCGTGTCAATGGGAAATTGTTCATGTCAGTTGCGTTAAACATGTAATGTAAGGGCAAAAATTTGATTCTAAACCCTATATTTCCCTTTTTATAATTCTTTCTCAATTATCATTCAGTGAGGCAGTTACAGGCAGATCCTCCATCGAAGACACTGAGTCCCTTGAATACTGAGTGACGTGTATCAGATAGGACTTTATATTTTTGTCTGTCCCTGCCAGACCCAGCCCAGCCCGACATGGTGCTCCATACCAGATGGTGAATGAGACCAGAACTCAGCTTCCATCAGCCCTACACCATAAACCAGTCAGTGGACTGAATGTTAGATGCTCCTTCACTAACTACATGAGGGCCTCCCCATGGGAGAGGGGCAGATTAACTAGAGGCAAAGAAGAACTCTTGGGCCAGTCCTTCAGGACTTCCTTAGTTCTTGGTATTTTCTCTCTCCACGATTGGATTCTGAATTTAAGATTCTTTTCTTATATCTGACCTCCAGCATTCTTTGGGCATTGTTACTAGGTCAGGAATCTTCATCACAAATAAATGATGTTGGCTCTTGGTCAAAAGTATTCTTAGACAACATAGTTGCTAATAGGCTGAATTTAAATAGTGGAAGGAAGATGCCTTGCCCAGTTTTTTTTTTAAAAAGATTTTATTTATTTATTTGACAGAGATCGCAAGTAGGCAGAGCAGCAGGCAGAGAGAGAGGGGGAAGCAGGCTCCCTGCTGAGCAGCGAGCCCGATGTGGGGCTCGATCCCCCAGGACTCTGGGATCTGAGCCAAAGGTAGAGGCTTAACCCACTGAGCCACCCAGGCACCCCGCCTTGCCCAGTTTTGAGCTGTACATAATTTTTAAACTTATTTTATCCCTCACTGAAATATCATTTCCATTGCACTTTTTGATGACTAACTTTGCATTGCTTGTGATTGATACAAAGAGTGTGCATGCTCACATGCTCAGATGGATGACATGCTCAAGAAAATATCCTGGGATTTGCCACATGTGACCACATGATTGCCACGTTCCATGTATAGTCAACCCATGAAATGGGCTTTAGTTTTGATGCCACCTTCATATGTCCCAACTTGCAATAAATGGGCATCATATTCCTCTGACTTATTAGAATCACTTTTTTATAAGGGGGAGAAATTTCTCATATAAACTCTGGATTAAATGATATAACTACCCTCCCTCTCCAGCATTTAGGAGCTTCCTACTTGCCCTCCACTCCCAATCAGATAGCATCATACTTCAGAAATAATTGCCTGCTCTACTTGTGCACATCCTTCTTTTATTCTCCATTATGGCATGACCCTACAGAATCACCTGGACAGTCATAGAAGGGAAACTGAGAGTCAAATCTGGAGAGGACCTGTTCAAGTGTAAGTGGTAGAGTGTGTAAAAGCAAAGTTTGGGCATTAGCCCTGGTGTTGCCTCCTATCTGTGTGTTCTTTGGTAAGAAACTTCACTCTGTGAGCACCATGACATGTAGAACTGGCATACTGAGAACAACAACTCAGGGTGTCATGGAAGAGTAATGCAGAAGTACCTGGAGCACGTAGCGGTGTGTAACTCATAATTGAGTTACTACTGCTCGGTTATCCTGTGTCTGTTACTTGGACATTCACATGTATCTGAAAGCCAAAGATGTTTTGTGACTCATTTGGTAGAAATCTTGATATAAACATATGTGAAGCTATTTATAATCTTTATTTATCACTCTTCATGTGAATATACATATGTTGCTTGGCAGAAATATTAATATGTCTGATTTTGGTTTGTTACTTAAGGTACCTATGAGGCGGATGTTATATACAGTATTTATACCATTAGATGTCTCTAAAACCTATGAGCCCCGAAATTCTGAGACAGACTTGGGTTTTGATAAGGAATGTGGACTAGCAATAGCTCTCTCCTTAATTCTTATGGGTGGGGGGCAGGAGGGTACTGAAAAAAAAAATGAAGTCAAGGGCTAGGTTGAGAGAGGCAATTAGGAGAAATAGATCAAGAATGAAGAAGAGAAGCCTTCTCAATGTTCAGAACTTGCTTTTATGCACCCTTTGCTGCACTGTCGTCAGAGTATTGGAATGGCTTGAAAGGATGTGGGAAGGAAGCTCCTGACATATGTGCTTGTGATCTCAGGCATGGCTTAAATATAACTGACGGAGATGTGAAGTCATTTGGACTTCATCTTTTGAGAGTGGTTGAGTCCGATTTTTCCATTGAACTGGGTCTAGTTAATGGTGAAATTCTATGGCAAATATGCAAATTTAAGCAACATAATGTCTTTACATCATTTGTTGTTTCTTCTGAATCAAAGTAAATCACCTCTTCTGAATATTAATAATTTTGTGTTGATGTTGTTTTCTTTATTCTAGTCTTCTGGAGGTTTCTATGTCTGTGTATATGTTTTAATATAGTCCTGAAAGTATTACTAAGGAGAACTATTCTAGATACTTTTTACAATTCCAGCATCTTTCATTTAACTCCCTCGGAACTCATCAGAAAAAAAATGAGACACCAAATAGAGTCATGTAAATATTTGTAATCTGATACGGTGATGATTTACCGAGGACACTAGAAGAAGGATCTGGCTTATACTGTGCTGCTAGCCTGTAGACTAGCCATTTAGGAGGCTAGGAATGAACTCTCCACCCCAACATTCTCCCAGGAGTTCTTGGAGAAATTGCTTCTCAAACTCCTCTCCTGGGGGCTAAGATGAGCTCCGTGGTTGCTCTCTAAAACGTTCAAAAGACAATGAAAAATTCAAAATAATTATACAAATATGAAATAGCTAGCTGAGAAAAGTGTAGAACTGAAGAGCTTGGGGGGGGGGGGGTTGGATATAAGAGCCTCAGACATATGATGGTTAGTAAGTGAAATCTGGATATTGAGTGGATCTTTTCCAGGACCACAGGATGTTTTATTCTCCTTGGATGCACCCTACCAAATGCACATTTCCCGTCTTTTTGAACGCTATGAACTCCAGAGACCTAGCTTATCAACTCATAGGAAGCCTTATCCAAACTGGGGTAGTTCTGACAACTGAACAGTCATTCTCTACATAAAGATAGAATACACATCTCTGTAAACTTCAGGACTTCTTCTTCTTTGTGTTTTTTAAGGGCATGCCTTAGGCCTGGTTTATACTGCGATTTTCTGTGAGGTTTCCTTCCTCAGACAGGCTGTATCCTGTCGTTTTTAAGAAGGATGGCATGAACTGCGTATAAACTGCCTCTACCACTTCCTGGCATTACCACCTTCAGCAATCCACTTAAGTACTCTCAGCCCAAACAGTAATAATGCTAATCTTATGGAACCATGTGAATATTAAATGAAATAATGCACACAAAACGTATCAAGTACATAATGTAAAGTACCTGGAGCATAGTAATCAATATCTGAGAGCTCTTCATACTGCAATCACATAATCACACTATCCCCTTTCTTCATATAAGTCTCTTCTGCAATAAGAGAAATCCTCTTAAAATGGTAAGAAATGCTGCTTCTCTCAAACCTTTTTCTCATACCACCCCTGCAGGGAGACTTCTTGTATGGTATTAGGCTCCTAGAATACGGTTGCTGGTTGATAAATCCGTGGTCGCTGTTGGAAGGCTGGAAAGCAGCAGAAGTTTTGGAGAAAGACAAAGTTAGCATGTTTCAAGAGCTTGTGGCATACAGAACGAGACCTGTATTTTTTTTATTTCATGTAACAGAGTCTGATCTCCTTAGCTACAAGGAATCTAGAGCCGTGGAAGAACACATTAACTGTCTGCAAATGGTTTAACAATGGAAACTTGAGAGAGTCTGAAAACAAGACCAACCTTCAAGGAAATAGCCTGCAGGAATTTGTGATACTGTTTAGGGCAGGCTGCTTAAAAGTCGTGATCACTGGAGAGGAACATCAGCTATGTATGGAATTTCACACTGGGTATGTCCCCATTGCCATCACCATGGTGGAAAGTTGATTTTTGTTATTTGTTACTCTTCAAGGATTTCCAGGACAAAATGTCCAAAGTCCCTGGCCAAATAGCAGAAAGAAAGCAAATTTAGTAAACCAATGTTGTAGGTTGAAGATTTTTATTTATTTACTATTTAACAGAGAGAGAGAGACAGCGAGAAAGGGAACACAAGCAGGGAGAGTGGGAGAGGAAGAAGCTGGCCTCCCGCTGAGCAGAGAGCCAGACCTGGGATTTGATCCCAGGACCCTGGGATAATAACCTGAGCGGAAGGCAGACACTTAACAACGGAGCCACCCAGGCACCCCTGTTAAAAATTGGTACTAATCCTATGTGCCACTCATCCAGTAATCATCAGTTTACAAAGTACATCACTAGGATCAAATTTTCTCTGTTTGCCTCTAACTTCATGTTAATAGCTCTGACTGTTAGACTGGATGATGTGAGGGTGGGGAGGAAGAAAAGTCATGTGAGTGTGATTAAAGACCTGAATCTTCACAGGCAAATTCCCCTCTAGTGAGTTTCATTAGATAAAGGCTTTTTATCCCTAACTTGAATTTCACTTTTATTCACTAATTATATTCTTTATGATAATCCTGAAAAATATTTTATTCCCATTTTAGAATAAGAAATAAGAAAATTGAGTTCATTCAGAGTGTTTTGGTAATTTGTTAAAAGGAAAAATTGGCTAGAATAGGGATGTATTTCAAATCTCAGTGCTCTAACTCTTATTGCTGAGCTTTAAAGTTTGGCTTTTCTTTCATTATTATATATTTCCACTTACATTATGTCACTAGATTATGTTGCTCAGATGTGAGAATTATTAATAGATATATTTATAGAGTGTTTCTGTGACTTCACAGAGAATATCACTGCCTCTTAATTCATACAGCTTCTTCTTCTTCTTCTTTTTTCTTTTCTTGGTTTAGGGATGAAATAACAGAGGTACATTTTAGATATGCAATCTTATGTCCAGGTATTGTATAACAAAAGAATCTGGCTGGCCTTTAACCATAGCTGTTGAGAGGGATACCCTAAACCCTTGGAATTTCTGGTGTGAAAGTTGTATCTTCGTTATTCATGCCAGGCCCCTCAGACCACATCTGAGTTTGTCCTTAGGAGATGACCCAGGATGGAGCCTGGTTGTGCCAGAAAGTCCAAGTGATTAGAGGTTTGGAGCTTTGAGCTGCTAGATGTCAACTCAACCTGCAGGGAGGGGAGAGGCTGGAGACTGAGTTTATTCTCATGGCCAGTGCTTTAATCAATGGTGCCTACATGAATGTAGCCTCTCCCTCAAAAAAAAAAAAAAAAAAAAAGAAAAGAAAAGAAATACCAGATAGCTAGGCTTGGGTGAGATTACTGGTTGGTGATATAATTCAGTGTGCTGGGAAGAGGACATGACCCCACAGTGAGAAGACACAGAATCGTTTCATTTGGGACCTTCCCAGACCTTGCCCTTTGCATCTCTTCTTTTGGCTGGTCTTCATTTTGTATCCTTTTTTGGTGTAGTCAAGCTGTGATTATAGATATAGTTGACCCTTGAACATGTGTTTGAACTGTGTAGGTCCACTCACACATAGATTTTTTGGAAAAATATACATCACCATACATTTTTGTAACATTTTCTTTTCTCTAGCTTACTTTATTGTGAGACTACAGTATCTAGTGCATATGATAGACAAACTACGTGTTGATTGACTGCTTATGTTATTGGTAAGGCTTCAGTCATCCTTAGGTTATTAGCAGTTAAGTTTTGGGAGAGTCAAAAATTACAAGTGGATTTTGTACTGTGTAAGGGGTCAGTGCCCTTAATGCCCACAATGTCTGGAGGTCAACTGTATAGCATTTTGTGAGTCCTGTGAGTCATTTTAGCAAATCAGTAAACCAGAGGATATAATGGGAATCTCCAAATTTGTAGCTGACTAGTCAGAGATTTAAGTAGTCTGGGAACCCCCAAGATTCTGTGTTGTGTCCAAAATGAGGACAATCTTGTGGGTGACTGCATTTTTAGTTTGTGAAGTTTGGTTGTGTGATGAGCACAGATTTGCATTGTACATGGGTATCATTTTGCCCTTTCCTTGTTTCTTTTCATTGAAGTATGGTTGACATACCATGTTACCTTAATTTCAGGTATACAATACAGTGATTCAACAATGCTGTATACATTGTACTATGCGCATCTTGATAGGTGGATGGAGTTACCACTTGTGCCCATAAAACATTATTACAATATTATAGACTATATATGCCTTTTCTCATTTTGAACATGATGCTATGATGGTTCTGAGAAGCTTCAGGATTCAGACACACCCAGTGAATAGAAAAGCTTAGCAAAACAAGATATGACAGCCAGTATGGCACTCAGCTCAAAATTACTGAATACTTTCCTTGGGTTGTAACAGCTGCAGCTGCTTTAAAAATGCATTTGACAGAAAGAGAAGAAAGAAACAATGAATTCCTTACACAATCCGTTAGCTTACAAGGAAACTAACAGTTAAAGATGCTTTTCCATTGGAATAAGAATGTGATGTGGCTTGAGTTATGATTTAGATTTTGTAGGAGAAAAAATAACCAAAAAAGCAAGACTTGAAGACCTCATCTTCATGAGGAAGTATCAGGTCCTTGATTATGCTTAACTGCTTTCTGTAGGTACTTAAGGGTGGTAGGTATAAAAACTCCATCCTATAAAACTTTTATTCATTTAAGAGGGCTTTAAAATGCCAGTCATGAGAAACATTTCTCCTTGTTGTTTATTGTTTGTATGTTTGTTTGTTTGAAGATTTTATATATTTGAAAGAGCAGAACAAGAGTGAGAGTGAAAGTGAGAGACAGAGAGAGAACATGAATGGGCGTGGTGGACCAGAAGGAGGAGAAGCAGGCTCCCTGAGGAACAGTGAGCCAGATGTGGGGCTCGATCCCAGGACCCTGGGATCATGACCTGAGCTGAAGGCAGATGCTTAACTGACTGAGTGACCCAGGAACCCCAGATATGTTTGTTTAATAAATTTTTTCCAAAAAAATTTCTCAGGATTGTCATGAATTTAATGACTATATGATTGAAATTTCTGGAAAAGGAACAATATACAAGGAAACATTATTCTCTGATATTAAGGACAGTATATGATACTGATGATTGATAGAGACTAAGTTACACTGGTAATTAAGATCAATCAACATTTCTTTCTGTACTAGGTCATTTTGTTGTCAGTTTTCTACCCATGTGGGGGCAACATACCTAATAGAATAAGCATTCACACTGGCATTTCCATTTATTTATTTATTTATCAGAGAGAAAGAGAAAGCACAAGCATGGGGAGCTGCAGGCAGAGGGAGAAGTGGGCTCCCCACTGAGCAAGAAGCCTGATGTGGGGACTTGATCCCAGGACTCTGGGATCAAGACCTGAACTGAAGGCAGATGCTAAACTGACTGAGCCACCGAGGCGCCCCCACATTGGCATTTCCTAAAGAAGGATGAGAGACATGTGGAGCAGGGTAATCCCAGCTGCCATAATCTGAAGCAGAGATACTCTAACACCTACAAATGAACAGTGAGAAGCAAAACTGTCTGTCAATCTGAGCCTCGATCAGCTAATTCCTAGACGAACCACAGATGCTTGAGATGATTGTTGTTCTTGGTCACTATTTTGGGGAAGTTTATGATACAGCAATTGCTCATTAATCTGTAGCCTGAACACTTGACACAGGTCGTTTATTCATTGAAATTCCAATTTGCAATAACTTAGAATTTTACATTGGATTCACTTAATATTTCTAAAATTTAAAATTATATGTCATCCACTAATTATTTATTTATTCTCAATTACTGAAGACATGTCATGGGTCAAAGAGATAATAGAAAAATCAATTATATACTATTTTGAAAATGAAAAAAAATGTAACTCTCCATATCTTATGAAAAGTAGTTAATGATATACAGGAAAAGGTGCAGATGTAAATGCTCTTAATACCAACCAAGAAAAGTGTATATATACACTTACATGTATAAAATTGAATGAAAATATGACAGAAAAAATTATATAAATTTTAATAAGACTTACTGCCATGGAGGCAGAATAGTTGGGTATGGGGTTGGTAGAAATAGGGAAGAAGAAATAATTTGGTAATATTTGAATTGTTCTCAAAAACAGTATTTTAAAAAAGATTTTAATTATTTATTTGACACAGAGAGAGATATAGAGTACAAGCAGCAGGGAGCAGCAGGCAGAGGGAGAGGGAGAAGCAGACTCCCCGCTGAGCAAGGAGCCCAATGTGGAGCTTGATCCCAGGACATGAGATCATGACCTGAGCCGAAGCCAGCTGCTTAACCGACTGAGCTAACCAGGTGTCTTTAAACGTACTATTTTATTTATTACACAGTTTTAAAAAGTAGCCAAGGGGTGCCTTGGTGGCTCAGTCAGTTAGACAGCTTACTCTTGATTTGAGCTCAGGTCATGACCTTGGTGTTGTGAGATCTATCCCCAGGACGGGCTCTGAGCTGAGCATTGAGTTTGCTTTGGATTCTCTCTCTCCCTCAGAGGGGGAAACTCTGTGCCTTCCCCTGCTCTCTCTCTCTCTCTCAAGGAAAAAAAGAAGAAGAAGAAGGAAGAGGAGGAGGAGGAGGAGGAGGAGAAGAAGAAGCCAAAATATTAGGGTTTGTTATCTTTAGGTATTTTAACCATAGTTATATATATTTTTGTTTTTATATGACTTAGTTTGAGTTCTCCTGAAAGCCTAGCCTGAGAAAGTTTTGCAATCAGATAGTGTTTTTGGAAAGTGAAACTAGGATCCAGACTGAGGGCAAAGCAAGATAGAAAAGGCAAATAGGCTGATATAAAGATAATGCTGTGGGTAACAGGTGCTCTATTCCACTAGAACCAACTGAGAATTATTCAGAATGTCTTCCAGATGGATTGGAGGCTGGAACCTATATCTACTACCTCCTTCTTTGGTTGAGGGTTGAATACAGGGGTATTAACTTCCCTATGTTCTAAGTCATGGTTACATAAGAGCTAAGTGGGTTCTTCCAATTTTGGAGAAGTTCTAGGGCCAAAAATCAAAGGACCACACCTTGGAAACTTGAGGGATGATGATAACACAATGTGAATCTGAGCTCGAATGGAATAACATTAATCAGTAACAGTTCAAGGAGATGTGATGCAGCATTCCATTCCATTACAATTTTCTATTGTTTGTTTATTCTTTGTAAAGAGAAATAAAATTTATTCTAAAAGCCTCTTGGCAAAATATGCTTTTCCTCCCAGTTATGGGAAGGAAGGATTATTGGAAGCATTTTTAGTATTTACATTCACAGCATCATACATTTAAATACCCTACTGCAAATGTTAGAACTGCCTCAAATACCTACATATTTTATAAATTGCTTGTAGAGTCATTAATTAAATACACTGACAAGGAAACATAGACTTGCCAAGATACAATGCCTAATGATGGATCATTTTGAAAACTGCCACAAAATACAAATACTAAATCTAAAATGTCAAGAAACATATGATTAAAATAGGTCTTTTGTTGTTTGTATTTTATTATTTTATTCAGTAATTCTTCACTGGTTAGAACTACTTTCATTTTTTGCTGTATAGCTCTCCAAATGGGAATGACCAACCCAGCAACCTATCTTGCCCTTGATCTGAAAAGAAAATTAGAGGATTGAACATTTTTTTATGACCTCAGTAATGAACCAGTTTTCTAGCACTGATTTTTTTCTGTTTCCCCATCCCCCAATAACAAATCTTGATGTACCTTTTTCATTTTCATTTTGATATAGTCATTTATTTATCTATTTACTTACTCAACCAACTGATGGCTTTTGAATTCTTGTGTTCCAAATGCTCTAAGAGGTCAGGTTAAATGAGATAGACATGGCTGTTCTCTTCACAGACATGGAAGCTTTTAATAAATGGAAAGTCTTTGAATCATCTTTCAGATTTGACACAGCACTGTTTATCTAACATACCACCTTGGCTCTTCTTGACTAAAAGTTCTTTTTGTCAAGCTTTGGTTAACTCAGTTTGTCTTGAGGAAATAACCTTCTCTATCTGGGACAGTTATGGAGTCAGGACTTTCCTACTGAAGCAAAATAACTTAATTTTCCATGAGGTTCTGTAACAGGGAGGGAATTTAACTTTTCTAATTTTACAGCTATACATTTATCTGGATAACTTATAAATATTTACTCTAATGGCGAATCATCTTATTTAATAGATGCCTCATAAAGTGGAGAATGATAAAACATTTTTTTTTCATTATAGCAAAGAACTTATTTGAGGAATACACCACATTGATTTTCTCTGTGTTTGTAGGACTATTGCTTACTCTACTAACCAATGTTGTTTCAACTTACATCAGAGACTATTAACTGTGGAGAATCATGCCAGGGCCTCCTTTGCCATATCTCTTTCAGGAAATGCCTTTCCTCAACTGGGCCTATCTTCAAAGGGCCAGTGGGGACATTTTCTCCAGATCCCAGCCTGAATTTTTAAATGCATGTTTGCATCCTTATCTAGAGTCTTTTCGATAGCAGAATATCCCCTATCTGCTTGCATTTGGCACCATGACTCCCTTCTTAAGTACTGAGGTCTTTGATCTATATTTATTTCATGGCCTGAACAAGACTTCTAAATGAATCTCTTGGGTTATGCTATTTACCCTACCTTTTCTTAAACTGCTTGAAATAGAAACTAATTTTCTTTAATGGTTCAGAAGCATGTAAATCTCCTTGCTTGAAACTAAATCTTAACTGCAATAAAGGGTTTTGCCTTAAAATGTTGATAAATTTTAAACTTCTCACAAAATAAAACAGTGTGGTGTCAGATTTACCTTACATTCTAATTATTTGTTTAAGAAATATACACACAATCTTTCATACATTTTAATAGGCTACTGAATGCTATTTTCTTGGCTTACATGAGCTAAATAACTAACCCACAATAGACATAATGTCTGTATTCTTTAAGCTCACTAAGAAAAAGAAAATTATAAAGGAATTTATATAGAAAATAAAACAGCCCTAAGAATTACCTAAAATGTATAATTCACTGTTTGAAGTCTTGTTTTTAGCTGTTAACTCTCATTTGTCAGCTCTTCATTTAACGTTTAATTTTCCCAACATTCATTCATCCAGTCTTTAAATAAACATTTAAGTACTTATTGCTCTAAGACACTGATTTAGGTATTTTGGTAAAAGTTAAAATTCTAGTCCTTTAGGAATTTAGAAGATGGAAAGCAATACAGTATATACATCAGAAATTGAAATATGATATAATAATTGTGACATCTAGTCACTCATCCATTTCATTCATTTATTCCTTGAATTTTTAATTAATTATTTGATTCTTTATTTAATATTTTGGAATTTACCCCATATATCATATGTTGTAATAGAAAGACAGATAAGACACAGTTTATAACATCAAGTAACTAAACAGTCTATAGGGAAAGATAGACAAAAAATAAAAAATTAAATCATGTATCAAATATATTAATAATAGAGACATGCATGAGGTCTTATGAGAGAAAAGAGAAGGGGAACTTATCCTTGTATAGGAAAGAGTCAAAGAAAATTTTCTTAATGATACCAGAAGGAAGAGGAAGGAGAAGAACTTTCAAGACCTGATATACCACCTAAGTAAAGGCAGAGGCATAGAAATACATGGAATGTGGGAGGAGTTACAAGCATTTTTGTTTTTGAGAAAGTTATTCACCAGCAAGGGAGCAGAAATGAGGCTAGAGATGTGAAGAGTCTGGCTCATGTAGGGGAAATAGGTTGTTTTGTAGATCTTAAAATCTAATCTATAAAAGTGAGGAACTATTTAAAGTTCTTAAGGGAGGAAGTAATGTTATCACATGTTTTGTTTTAGAAAATGTTATCACATGTTTTGTTTCAGAAAAGCCACGTTAATGGCTAGTGTAGAGGAGGGAATGTGGCTCCTAGAGAAACACAGTCATCGTACAAGGTCAAACCAAGTTCCAGGGATGATGAGAGAAGGGCTGGTTTGAAAAATACTGAGGAGGTTCTTTGGTTTACCAGTTGGATGGGAGAAGTTTTTGAAGGTGAAAAGTTAAAGCTGGGTGGATAATAATGTCACTAATAAAGATGTAATCTGATTAAAGAGCAGCCAGTTGAAGATGGACTATTTCAGTTTGGGTAGGTTCCAAATTTAAGGTTTGGTGAAGACTTTCAACAGGTGGTGGAGTACATCAGCAGGCATGAGGTTTACAATCATGAAATCTAAAGGTGGATGGAATCACCTAGGAGGGTATGACCAGAGAAAGAGCACTGGGAGTGGGGTTAGCCCTGGGACAATCACCCGTACATGAGGAATGGGAAGAAGGAGAACTCTTGCAGAAGGAATGAAAGGGTTGGTGAGTGGGAGGAGTGTGTGTGGGAGTAAGGAAGTGTATGGAGGACCAGGGGAGCCTAGGTCATAGAGAATTTACCCACCTCATCAGTTTCAGTTACACCAATATGTTCAATTAGATAAAAGCTGACAAATGGCTGATTAGTGTTTTATTGGTGATCATGGTTTTATCAATTTCAGTAGCATTCTGGAAACACGAATTACATTTTGAGGGAATCAGAAGAGACTAGGAAATGTGGAATGTGAAGACAGATAACAGATTGTGTTATTCTGAGAAGTTTGAGTTAAGAAGGGCAGGGAGAACATAGACAGTATTTAGAAAAAGACATAGATTTAAGGAAGAGTCGTTTTTCTGGAAATGAGAAGCAGACAGTTGCTAATCCACGGATGAGCCAGCAGAGGAGTGTTTAATGAAGATACAGGCTAGCATGTCCCATAAGATAGCAGAAGACATGAAGACAAGAGCAGCTGAAAAGGACCTACTTCCCCCACCTAAAGGGAAAGCTGTATTGGGCATATAGATGCAGTGAGACAGTGAGAACCGGCGACAGGATCCTGCCTGAGGGATTACACCAGGTAGGCACCAGCACAGTGGCTATACTTAGAGAGCAATGGGTCCACCAGCAATACATTCACAGACAAAAAAACACTAGATATGGGTCTTAAGGAAGATGAGAAATAACTTTTTTGTTAATGTAACATATATCTACTGAGAATTTAGAGTGTTCTCAACATAGGTTTACCCTCAAGGTAGTTACATTTAGGTGAGATGAAGAGCATGGGGAAAGAAAATATTCAAGAAAGAAAATATTCAAAGAGACAGAGGCATATTAAATCTTGGCCTGTTATGGCATCCCTAAATTCTGTGATATCATTGAAGGGATGAGTTAGATCTTTCCTGTAGCTAGGACAGAGTAAAGCAATTGTAACTATAAGTATTTGTGGTTTAGTATGATGACTCTGGGAATGTATTGGAGGGGGATAAAACTAGAGACAGACCCACTATCAAACAGTACATTGCAATATCCAGAAAGAAGGTGATGAAGGCCTGAGATAAGACAGACAGTATTAACTGGGATACATGATTTTATAGACTATTTTTAAGGCATTGTGCTAATCATTTTAGAAAAGAATCAGATATATACATGTGTACACATATATTTTTATGCCTATATGTGTAAATAGGGAAAGCGTTACAGTTATATTTATATTGCTAGATGATCTCTAGCTTTGTTGCACAAGAAATCAGTTATGGTTTGCCTTCAGACTGCAGTTCTAGTCCATGCGTCTTCCATTCTAGGTCCCATAGCCATGACAACGCAGAGGGGATGTGATCTTCCTCAATTCCTATTCTTGTCCTCCACATATGTACTAAATACAGCCTTCCTTTAGTCTCAGAACCTTCCAGCTATACTTTTCTTCATATCTCATCCTTCGCCTCTCCTCTTCAGAAGCAAGAAGGGACAGAAGCACAAAAGCTGACAGAATCTCGCGATTCCCCTTGAAGTTTCCACTGGGATGCGAAGTGTACCACGTCTTCTCACCTTCCACTGGCCGAGGCAGTCTTCCACATGTGTGTATGTATGACTTGTACAGCAGTGATAATCAAAACTCATAACACCCGGTATGGCGTAGGCACAGACCAATTAGAGTTGATGCACTGGAGTGTGGTGGTGGTGGCCCCTTGCTTGCACGTTATTACATTAGCTACTGATACGGAAAAGATACGAGTGGATCCAGAGGAGAGGCTGGGATAGCTCAGGTGATAGAGGATCTGGGAGACTGAAGAATGTGGGTATTCACCCGTCAGTAGAAAAGGATTCTTTATTTCAACAATCACTTAAGCTACATTGGTATGTACTGGATGGCCATCAGACATGGGTGTGTGTGTGTGTGTGTGTGTGTGTGTGTGTGTGTGTGTGTATGGATGGATGTGTAGGCAGGTTCAACAGGGTAAAAAGGGCAATTGGGTGTTTTAGGATTATTTCTATTATTTCTGACTTGGGTGATGAGGTCATGATGTGATGAGAAAGACAATGCAGGGGGAAACTGATTAGGGAGGAATAGTAAATTAGCTTTAGTAACATATATTAAGTATATATGAACCCATAAGTTCAAAATTGAACTTTTGAACCCAAAAGTTCAATTACAGGTCAGCTATGTCAGACCTCAGAGAAGAGATTTTGCTATAGATAAACCATACATTGTGTAACCATCAGCCTGTAGATCACTAAGACCCAAAATGTAGAAGGCATTAAAAAAACACCAATATGTTTGTACAAATCAAAATATACAACTTATGGATATCAAACATTTAACAAACCTGAAATTAAAAGCCACACTACACTTGCAGAATGTAACTTATATGGCAGGCAAACATTTAATTATTTTAATATATAGAGAATGTACAAACTAAAAAAAAAAAATGACACAAACCGAACATAAAAAATAGGTAAGAATAACTATAAATGGCTTACAAACCTATAGAATGAGTCGAACTCTCATAATTACGTAATTGTGACTTTTAAAATATTTAACTTAACAACTGACACGTATAAACACATTTCAACATAAATAGTTCTGAATGAGAGGGAAGAAGATGCATGCCCTGTGTGCTGTTTATAGAGGTGTTAATTACTGTATGTTTTTTGGCAACCAGTTTGCTAATATCTATAAAAAATAAGTTAAACCTATGAGCAGAGTATGTTTGATTTTTTGCAAGTAAAAAGTGCACATGCATGGACACAAGTACAAACACATGCACATTCAAGAAACTCTTTGTTGTGTTGCCTCTTGGAGAGAGAATAAAATACTCCTGGAAGTGGGAGGGTTCTTTTATACTGACATAAAGCATTGTGATTTTTGAAGTTTGATCATTTGCTTATGCTGTTTTTATCATTTTTTCTTATTTTTTTATTTTATTTTTTATCAGCATATAATGTATTATTTGCTTCTGTTTTTATCATTTTTAAAAGAGAATCATTTTACAAAATATATAAATATTTAGTAAAACACTAGTTTCTGCATGTTTAGACCAGAGATAATCATGCAGATTGATGAACAAGCTTCAGAAATATCCCTAAAACATGAAATAATTTTCAAAAACAATGTTTTTAATGGTTGAGTGCAAACAGCTCAAGTGCAGATGAGTCTAACTTCTCTGGTTTTTTAGAATTTGAAGAAAGAAAACAACTTGAAGTAAAACTTTTGGATTTTAAAAGTGACATATACACTTTAAAATGGAAAAATGGAAATGATTTATATCTCTGTTTTCATTCAGTTTACAACATGCCTAAACCAACAGCAAATCTGGTCATTATATACATTGTCTGTATGCAGAGACTATAATGGAATTATGTTAAAAAAAAAGGTAAAAAATAAACCTCCCTTTTTTTGGAACAGTTTCAGGAGAATAGGAATTAGTTCTTCTTTAAATGTTTGGTAGAATTCCCCCGGGAAGCCGTCTGGCCCTGGGCTTTTGTTTGTTTGGAGATTTTTAATGACTGTTTCAATCTCCTTACTGGTTATGGGTCTGTTCAGGCTTTCTATTTCTTCCTGGTTCAGTTGTGGTAGTTTATATGTTTCTAGGAATGCATCCATTTCTTCCAGATTGTCAAATTTATTGCCGTAGAGTTGCTCATAGTATGTTCTTATAATAGTTTGTATTTCTTTGGTGTTAGTTGTGATCTCTCCTCTTTCATTCATGATTTTATTTATTTGGGTCCTTTCTCTTTTCTTTTTGATAAGTCGGGCCAGGGGTTTATCAATTTTATTAATTCTTTCAAAGAACCAGCTCCTAGTTTCGTTGATTTGTTCTATTGTTTTTTTGGTTTCTATTTCATTGATTTCTGCTCTGATCTTTATGATTTCTCTTCTCCTGCTGGGCTTAGGGTTTCTTTCTTGTTCTTTCTCCAGCTCCTTTAGGTGTAGGGTTAGGTTGTGTACCTGAGACCTTTCTTGTTTCTTGAGAAAGGCTTGTACCGCTATATATTTTCCTCTCAGGACTGCCTTTGTTGTGTCCACAGATTTTGAACCGTTGTGTTTTCATTATCATTTGTTTCCATGATTTTTTTCAATTCTTCTTTAATTTCCCGGTTGACCCATTCATTCTTTAGAAGGATACTGTTTAGTCTCCATGTATTTGGGTTCTTTCCAAACTTCCTTTTGTGGTTGAGTTCTAGCTTTAGAGCATTGTGGTCTGAAAATATGCAGGGAATGATCCCAATCTTTTGATACCGGTTGAGTCCTGATTTAGGACCGAGGATGTGATCTATTCTGGAGAATGTTCCATGTGCACTAGAGAAGAATGTGTATTCTGTTGCTTTGGGATGAAATATTCTGAATATATCTGTGATGTCCATCTGGGAAAATTGGACAGCCACATGCAGAAAAATGAAATTGGACCATTTCCTTACACCACACACAAAAATAGACTCAAAATGGATGAAGGACCTCAATGTACGAAAGGAATCCATCAAAATCCTTGAGAACACGGGCAGCAACCTCTTCGACCTCTGCCGCAGCAACATCTTCCTAGGAACAACGCAAAAGGCAAGGGAAGCAAGGGAAAAAATGAACTACTGGGATTTCATCAAGATCAAAAGCTTTTGCACAGCAAAGGAAACAGTTAACAAAATCAAAAGACAACTGACAGAATGGGAGAAGATATTTGCAAACGACATATCAGATAAAGGACTAGTGTCCAGAATCTATAAAGAACTTAGCAAACTCAACACCCAAAGAACAAATAATCCAATCAAGAAATGGGCAGAAGACATGAACAGACATTTCTGCAAAGAAGACATCCAGATGGCCAACAGACACATGAAAAAGTGCTCCATATCACTCGGCATCAGGGAAATACAAATCAAAACCACAATGAGATATCACCTCACACCAGTCAGAATGGCTAAAATCAACAAGTCAGGAAATGACAGATGCTGGCGAGGATGCGGAGAAAGGGGAACCCTCCTACACTGTTGGTGGGAATGCAAGCTGGTGCAGCCACTCTGGAAAACAGCATGGAGGTTCCTCAAAATGTTGAAAATAGAACTGCCCTATGACCCAGCAATTGCACTATTGGGTATTTACCCTAAAGATACAAATGTAGTGATCCAAAGGGGCACATGCACCCGAATGTTTATAGCAGCAATGTCCACAATAGCCAAACTATGGAAAGAACCTAGATGTCCATCAACAGATGAATGGATCAAGAAGATGTGGTATATATACACAATGGAATACTATGCAGCCATCAAAAGAAATGAAATCTTGCCATTTGCAACAACATGGATGGAACTAGAGCGTATCATGCTTAGCGAAATAAGTCAAGCAGAGAAAGACAACTATCATATGATCTCCCTGATATGAGGAAGTGGTGATGCAACATGGAGGCTTAAGTGGGTAGAAGAATAAATGAAACAAGATGGGATTGGGAGGGAGACAAACCATAAGTGACTCTTAATCTCACAAAACAAACTGAGGGTTGCCGGGGGGAGGGGGTTTGGGAGAAGGGGGTGGGATTATGGACATTGGGGAGGGTATGTGATTTGGTGAGTGCTGTGAAGTGTGTAAACCTGGTGATTCACAGACCTGTACCCCTGGGGATAAAAATATATGTTTATAAAAATAAAAAATTAAAAAAAAAAAAATAAACCTCCCTGACTTAATATTTAAATACCTAAATATTTACTGAATATTTAAGTATTACTTACTTAAATATTTACTCTTTCCCTTTGGCATATGTTTGTATAATAAAGATTTTATTTCTTCTAGATGTATTTTTTTTTGTGGAATGGGAGAAAAACAATATTATATCAGCTGTGAGATTTGCATGTCAATACTGAATGAGGACAGGGCAAAAACGGGCATTTTAAGTCAGAAATTTGGGGAAAGACAATCTAAACATGAACTGGATTTGGTTTTCGGTCTCTCTTGACTGAGGCAATAAAGTAAAATTAAAATACCCCTCATGCTTCTTAAGTTACTCTTCAAAATTTGAGATAGCAGAAATCCGATCCTAAAATTTCCTTTCTCTAGAAAGCCTGTTACTGTATATTAAACATTCCTATTCACCAGATAGTTTGTGCTCCTCCTGTTCATGACCCTGAATGCTAATGCTTAATCCATTTGCAGCTTTTCACAAACTCTGCAGATGATATCATTATTTTATCATATATGATGTCAGGTTACTATATAGAATTGTCAGACTATTATTTCAGCAGGTATGATGCAAATCCATATGTGATTTTCTGGGAATATATGAATAAACAAATTATGCCAAACACAATTAAGAGATGGTACTGGCAAATTTTTAAAAAGCAAAGCGATCAACTTTTCAAGTTATACTTCTTCTAAGCAGGTATGGTTATTTTGCTGTTACACAGTTTCCTCAAGTTATTCAAAGCAAATTACCCAAATCTTCTTTTTAATGCCACATGTGACTCTCATTTTCTATAATCTTTATCTATGTGTTAGCCCACAAGATACGTAAAAATAATAAATAACAAAAAGTAATAATAAATAATCTAAAACTTCAGGTTATTTTAATTTTATTCCTTAGAAATTAAAATTCCACACATACAATTGCATAGGTTTTGAAATAAAGTCTAAACATAAAAAAATTATATATATTAAGCTTGCTAAACTTCTTTCCAAGATAATTGTTCTCAATTTTCAAATGATGAAATTAAGAGTAAAGTAACTCGCCTAAGGATGCAAAGTTATTAGGAGACAGAAGTAAATATGATCCCTAAGCTGCCTAAGTGGAAATTCCAGTCTATTTTCAGCACCATGCAATTCTCATAAGAGCTCTGGATTTTGTCTTTTTCTCCTTACTTTTAAAAGGAAGCAGTGGAACGTTCACTAAGTATCTTCATCATTTAGAAATAGACTATGTAAGGACTTCCCCAAACAGATCCATTGGGTTCACAGTAAGCTGTAATGAAATCCTAGAAATTAGTGTCCAGTTAAGCTTAACAAATATAAGCCCTCTGCCTGCCTTGAGGCCACATAATGCCCACAGACTTGTCTACTCAATGTCCTCTTTTTGAACACTATTGTAGCTACAAGGCTATGTGACCACGAAATTGAAAAAAAGTTAAATGACCTACAAGGAACTGTTTCAGACCCACTTCATAAAACCCCAGCACTGAATAAAATTAATCTATTTTCTGAGCCGGTTGCTATCAGGGTTGCCAAGGAAGTTCTTGCAATCTTCTGGCCTGGAAGAAAGGAGGAAACTGAAGCTATGGTCCTAATGCCGAATTCAACTTTGGTCTGGTGCTAGAACAGTTTCTTCTTATTTATTTTTTTAACATGGAGCTTTTATAATCATTCCACCTGGGATGCAATACCATTGAAATAACAATCTGGATTCAGTAGGTGGAGAAATGTTGACAATTTAAGTGCTATATGATTAGAAAGTCTTATTTTATATAGGTATATCATGAAAGATGGGTTTCACTGATCTATATAATGGTGTTCTGACTGCTTCCTACTCACACCACTGGTAGAGGAATCTTGTGCGGTAAGTGGTACAAGGTATTCAAATATACAGTGCCTAACACTGGACTTATGAGATTGGCAACAGTTTATTAGTCACATATATTCTTAGCCCATGGAAGGGCCACATTGCAACATGAACCAGAAAGAGCTGTGGGGATCAGGCTTTGTAGTAACACAAGGATGGGTTGACCCAGGTTCTTATGGGAGGATGTGATTGGCTTGTTTGTATAATGTGATAGGCAGTTAAGAGGTAAAACCTATCAGGTTGCAAAAGAACCATTGAAGATGGGGGTTGGGGATGTTTTGGGTTTGGGTGGGATGGTATAACTAGGCTGCTAATGGGAAAATAGCAGTGTAGAAAGCCTTTCCCACTAGTAGGAACACCACTTGAAATTTTAGGTCATATGTTACAATGTCTATAATAATAATTTCCTACCACACAGAGGTCTGAGGGAAATAAATGAAATAAATATGTGAAAATATTTAGTAAAATGAAATGAATTTTAAAAATCTATATAAGCCTTATTAGAAAAAATTGAAAGTTTAATTCTTAGTTTATATTTATGACCCCTTGTCTATATAATATTATTTATTTGTTAAATTTCTTCTCAGTGTAACAGAATTCACTATTTATAATAATATTAAACAAGAAGTATAGAATATACTTTAAATCTTATTCATAAGTTTAGCACTGCTATAATCCTTGCCACTAATGAAGAGGAGAGTGCATAGAGCATTGCTATTATAATGGCTATCCTCCATCAGACTAAATTGAAAATGGATTGTGTGGTTGTGCATAATAAAAAGAGAAATGGACCAAAGAAGTCAAGGTAGTAACAGCCTAAAATATTCAGGAGTTCCTGAGACCACTCTAAGGTTTAAAAATTTGCCAGAAGGAGTCACAGAACTTGGAAAAGCCACTACACTCATGGTTATGGTTTGTTACACCAAAAGGATATTGGCTAAAATTTCAGCCAAAGGAGAAGAACAAAGAAGCAGCATCCCAGAGTTACTAAGCATGGGCTTCCACTTGTCCTCTCCATACGGTGTAGTATAAACCGCACCTACTTCTCCAGCAATCACATGTGAAAATATACATGAAGTATTGCCAATACAAGAAGGTCACTCCAGCTTTGGTGTACAGAGTTTTTATCAGGGCATGGTCATGTGCATATGAGTGACCATTTGCATGGTTGTCCTTAGTCTGCTGCTTCTTCAGAGGATGAGCTGTCAAGGGTTCCAAGCCCCCTCACCCTAAATCACCTTATTAACATTGACAATCTATTATGTCCCAAAGCTGCCAGGCAAACAAAGCCACTCTTGTTGAGCAAGTGATGTTCAAAGGGCTGAGAGATTACCTCCCGGGAACCATGGGCAAAAATCACATCTCCCTTTGGGCAAAGTTAATCCTTTACTCCACATGGCATTTTCTACTATTCACCATCTTTGAAAGCATTGGGCATGTAAAATAAGAGTACTGGGCTGGATCAGTGTTTCTCACTCTTTGAGGACGTTTTGGAGATTTTTTTTTTAGAATTAACTGAGATATTACTGAGTGTGGAAAAAAGAGGGAGCTACTGGAAAGCTCTCTCAACCTAAGCAATTCAAAGCAGTTTATGTAGTGGATTTTTGCCTAAGGTTTAATCAAAAGAAAGTATTTTTCTAATCACTAAGTAGTAGGAAATCCCTGGAAATACATTACTTCTGAAGTTTCTTCCAAGTCTAGTGTTAGAGGATAATATAGTTTGAAGAAAAGACAACCTACGGTTATATAACAAGATACTTTGTATTTTAATGTAATAGTAAGAAGATTGGATTTTTTTAAATTCTGAATTTATTATGGCCACTTGCAGTTTCTTCCAGAGCTGTATATAATTGTTCATGATTATAATAATAACATTCTTTGATTGATGGTGGTTTTTGTAACATAAACTGGTTTCTCTATAGATATTATCTTAAACCCAATTATGTGTTATTTTTCCATTTTCCAGATGAATATTTGGCTAAATGGATAAAAATCCTCCACAGTTAAATTACTGTAAACAAATGTGAGTATTGAATACTTCTGTAAGAGAAATATTACATTCTAGCAAATTATAAGAAAATACCAAATGAGTTTTAACTGGATACTTTGGCATAGACGAAAGAAAAAGAAGACAGAAGTAAATTTTGTATTATCTGTTCCAGCCTCATCCATGTAACTACTTCAGTGGACAAGTTGGGTGTAAGTCCTTGCTCTATCAGCTCCTGAATTTTTGCACATAATTCAGATAAGTTAAAATCCCAAAATGTTTCATTTGTATATGAAGATTTTGACATATTTCTTTTAGTCAAATTTGCAAGCTACAGTATCAAGATTAAACAAATGATGAATTCCTTGAATTGATGAATTACTTGATTGAAAATTTGAAAGATATCCTGGGGATGCCTAGGCTAAGAGTTAGTTGACTTGGGTGTTAATTTGACTCACAAATTCCACAACTTTGGGTACATAAGCCCTTTCCTCAGTGATTCTTCATGGGTCTAAAGAGCATATTCAACTCCATTTTCTGATTTGTGCAATGCTTGATGTTGATTTCCTAGTCTTTTATAGTCTAGCTGTTTTAGACTCTTCCAACCAAACAAAATGAAACAAAACAAACAAAGCAGAACAAAATACCTCAGGCTGTATTTTTTCCTTACTTTATGAAAAATCATTTCACCATGTCTTAATCACTTGTCAGTGATTACTTCACACAGGGAGGCCAGGTAGATTGAAGGTCTGCTAGATCTCCACTTGTATGATTCTGTATATTTCATGCAGTTCTTGAGTTTCTTTGCTCCTATCATAAAAATCTATTTTACTGTATAAAAGGCTCAGTATTTATTTTCCAACACATTTGACCTTTAAGAACAACAAGCACACCCCCAGTTTCACCACTTCTATTAAATTACCAGATATAAAGGACATGCATTTGCTACTGCTGTCAGTGATTACTAAGAAACTATGCTGTATGGTTCCAAGGACATGCGTTGTTACTGTTTATTTAACGTAATCTGTGCCATTATTCTGTGTCATGCTCAAGTGTCAGTTCTGTTTGGTTCTATGGCCCGTGGAAATGTGGAGGTAGGACCTGGCAATGCCTATGGTGTAACTCGACCTACTGGTGACTATTACCAAACCATACTGCTATTACTTTTTACAAAATGGATCATCTTACTCTAACAAGATAACATTCTGTGCAACAGTCACTCCCAGGCTCTTCATCCGTCTTGTTTGTAAGCAGATGGGATTGTACATATGGATCAAATCACTAATTAAGTTTTAATCTGCAAGGCACATCACCCATTCCAACCCCTCTGCAATAAGTAAATTTTAACTTAAAACAGGAATATAAAAAAGCAACACGCTCAAGTGAAAATGTTTCTTTGAAAGCAACATAGTTACAGCCATCTCTGAATATATTAGCTAATAACCAATAAAAACACAATTTTGCAAGAACAGCTGCAGTTGGTAGCCAATACTTTAACGTCCACCAAGTATTCTACATTAACAAGAAGTTCTATATGTTCTCCATGCTGTATTATAAAAAGCTATATTTAAGCTAAAATCACCACAGTGATTAAAATGCACAGTACATTTTGGGTTCATTTTGAATGAGTGAGATTTTTCAACCAACCTCAAGTAAAACAAACTAATTAGGAAGCCATCTGGATAAAATTAAATCTCAGGAAATGGCAAGTAGAAATGTGGACCCTTAACACTGCTGTGGCTTCCAGTGGTTTTCAGAAAGCTCTACTATCAGAGTTAGGTAACACTTAACCTTGTAAGATTGAGCTTTCACCTGGATAAGTCATATTGTCACCCGGGCAAATTAAAATCTATAGAAACCGTGTTTTAACTGATCTGTTGTGGGGTCCGGGCATTGGCATTTTTAAAATGTTCTTCAGGTAATAATGTATAGTTAGGACTGAGAACCCCTAACTAGATGTACTTACTATGATCAAACTTCCATTTCTCCCATTATGCAGTAAGTGACAAATTACATCTTCCATTTCCCTTGATTTTGGAAATTATGTTACTATAATCATGTCACCAGTTAATTTACATGTTGCATGTGGACTTTTTGAATCTATTGATAAAATACTGTAAAATATTTTATTAACGTCTCCCTAAAAATGTCACCAAAATGTTAACATTCTCAAATATTCTTGTATACTAAGAGCGGGTGCTTTCTTTTTTAGATTTTTCCCTTAAGGATCTTGGTCTTGGACTCTACAAAATCAGAGAGAGAGAGAGAGAGACATAAAAGATTCTCCACCAAGGAGATGTTTTTAGTGTTTCATTGTATAATTAAGTTCTTACAGGAAGTTTTGGAGTTTAGGACTGGGCCAGGAATAGAAGAAATAATGAATAGGAAGGGCAGATTCAATGGCATCAACTGTATCCATAGAACATGGGAGGAAGCCATTTTATTGAATAAATAAATAAGTGAGTGATGGATAACTGAGCAGTAAGCCTTAAGAGATCGTCAGAGAACTAATCTTGAGTTTGTGAAAGCTCAGATATAGGAAACTTCTGGTGAGAAAAGTGTTGAGATAGAACCTCCACAAAGATAGGAACTAGTGGGATTGTTGAGAAGTTAGAAGGGACATCACCTCAATGACTGGTATCACCGTGGAGGACAGTGATAGGCTAGGGAGAAAAGGTGGGAGTCAGGAGCTGAAGTCCTTGAGGTAAAATGAGGGGTGTTTCATGTAATGGAACAGGAATGTGTAAAGTGTGATGAACATGACATTGGCTTCAGAAGGAGGCACCATTAAGCATTGGCCCAAAAAGACGCATTGCAGGGAGAGAGAAAGAGAAAGAGAGAGAGAGAGAGAGAGATAGATATTCTTAAGCATCACTGAGTAATACATATGAAAACAGTGTGAAAACTATAGAGGGCAAAGCTATGCAGACACTTGCTAAGGAACTCATATTTGCACTAATGAAAGTGAAATAAATTTATTTCTTGAGATGCCTCGGTGGCTCAGTTGGTTAATTAAGTGCCTGCCTTTGGCTCAGGTCATGATTCCAGGGTCCTGGGATAGGGTCCCACATTGGGCTCCTGCCTGGCTCAGTGGGGAGCCTGCTTCTCCCTCTGCCTGCTCTGCCTGCAGCTCTCCCTGCTTGTGCTCTCTCTTTGACAAATAACTAAGTAAATAAAATCTTTAAAAAATGTATTTCTTTATACATTGATACAGATGATTTTTTAAGCATGGTCAAGATTATAACTAATTTAGTTAGGGATCTTAGAGCAACTTCAAGTTGAGAAAAATTTAGTATTTTTTCCCTGATGAATGGCATGGATAGCTAAAGCCCACCTTTTACAATAAGCCTGGAATACTTTCTCCACAAACTGAAAGTTTTGAAGAAAGGGTGTTTTGAACTCGGGTTGGGGGTGGGGAGAGAACAGTGGTGCAAGTGCAGATGTGAATACAAAAAACGTCTTGTATGAAAATTGGTCCGTAGTCGTCATGTAGAGAGAATTGAGAGAATTCTCAGAGCTGAACCTCAGATACAGTGATATAAGAAAAAAAATAACATTCATATTTGTAAGAAATGAAAGCCGTAAACCAACATTCTCAATTACCAGCATGGGTAAGAGGTGCTATTTCCATTATTTAAGTAGAGGTGGCCCTGGGACTGATGTAAGATCAGATCGAAGAAAAGGGCAGCTATTTGCATTTTATATTCTAGTACATTTTATACTTCTACTTTGATTTTTCTATTTCATTTTTTTCAGAAAAAAAGAGGAAGACATTGACACTCATCGATCCAATATGCTCCCAGCTTCTTCAACATCCCTGTTGACTTGTATTTGTAAGCTTACTGTTGTCCCACTCCCTCCAAGGGAACTCCTGTCCTGTGGAAGCTGGGTTTCTTCCTAAGTTCCTTGAATCTGTAGGCAAAAATGGAAAAAAATGATTCTTTCCTTTTAAGTAAGAGTGAGAATTAAAGAAGGGAATCACTGGTAGTACTATCAATTCTACTAGGTTATATTTATTAAACATTTATTATTGCCAGGAAAACAAGTGGTAAGTTTAGGCAACAAGACCAGCCTCTCTAATTCCAGAGTCTTTCTTAGCTCTGATTAGGCCAACTAACTGCTAAACCTCCTTGTAATGATGCTTGCTAGCCTGCACTGGTGGTGTTCAGTATGCAGTGAACTAAATGAATGCATGAATCAATGTGTCAGTATGGCCTGAGTGTTGTTCTTTGTTGCTTTACTCTCTGCTGTGGCCCAGGATATTACCTTTTTATTGATGCTGTGACCATGCTGTAGAAACGGGATGGACCCCACACCCCCAAATAGGTTCAAATGTCAAGACTGATGATGTCACACACACACACACACACACACACACACACACACACCAAAAAAAGTAGAAAGAGATTTGTGTAAGTAATTACATAGTGAGGCTCTGTGCAGACAGCTGGGCAGCCCTTCAAAAACTGGCTGACAATGGTTTGAAACAGAAAGGAAGGAAGACTGCTTGGGATTTTTTGGTGGTTCAGGGGTGTGGCTGGGCTGAAAGTTTCCATACTGGGGAGGGTTTTTGTAGTTTGAAACTCACACAAATGCCAAAAGTGGGAGCAAAAGAGATTTCTTAATTTGTCCAGATGTGTGCACAAAAAGAAGGGGAAACTGTGAGGTTTTAAATATGTTAGTAACCAAATATTTTTAAAAAGGTGGAGTCAGATTTTATTTGAGCTAGACACTTATGTTCTGCCTAAATCAGTGCACTCCCTTTCACCATGATCTCTTGACTGTAGTCTAATGACTGGATTTCTGCAGACCTCTTTTATCTGGGATTATAATTTCATGCACACACTGCACTGGTTGTCTAGATTAGCCCTTGGGTCATAGGTTTCTTTGGTATGGTTATTTCCACTTGTAACTAAAGTGAAAATATTACCAAGTACCAAGGCTATAATCTCATGGACAGTATCAATGCCATTTGAGCAGGAAACAAATTTATGAAGCAATTAAAGAGCATTATGTTTGTGACAAGACTCAAGAATGAGAGACTAGTGCTCAGAAAACTAGGTGGGTGTCTACTGACAAATTCTGAGCATGAGGCTGGACCCTTGAATGAGTCACTTGATGGTGTGTTGGAAAGAAAAAGAGGAATGTGAGAGGTGTCACGTGTGAGTGACCAAGAGCAAGCCTAGGTAGATGTCATCCTTCTTCAGAAAAAAAATACATGGGGCACTTGGGTGACTCAGTGGGTTAAAGCCTCTGCCTTCAGCTCAGGTCACGATCCCCAGGGTCCTGGGGTCAAGCCCTGCATCAGGCTTTTTGCTGAGTGGGGAGCCTCTCTCTCTGCTTGCCTCTCTGCCTACTTGTGATCTCTGTCTGTCAAATAAATAAATAAACATTTTTATTAAAAAAAAAAACAACTTTCTTTTTCCAACAGTGATTTAGGGTGTGCACTCAAAGTTTTTCTCTGAAGACTAAAGAAATATTAAAATAGCAAACAAACTCTGTCAACTCCATAAAATATGGAAGGTTGACACCCATGAGCCAGGAACTTGGCAGATTTTCCTGCAACATATATTGTTAAGGAGACTGGATACTGAGAAACAGAAGTGGGTTGTCTACATTCAGCACATGCAAAAAAAATTTTACCCAGAGTCTGCAGGATTGAACATACAGAAAAAGTTTTGATTGCCTATCTTAACTCATCTTGGCCCTTTGATGAGAGGTGGCAGTCAGGAGTTGGAAGCAAGGGTCAATCATTGAGTGGTAGGTAAGGGGGCAGCTTCAACCTTATATAGGCTTTGAGAAGTATAATAACTCTTGGCATTGAACTTGCTTGCCTCCTTAATTTCCCTCTACACTTTTATTGACATGGATGCATGTCAAGTAGGGCAGGGATATTGACAATGTAGAACCTTAGAAAGTATAGTCCTATCAGTAAGAATTCATGAAATTTATTTAAAATTTATGTGAATTCTATGCTCTTGCTTGGCAATATGAATTGCATGAATTCCTAGAAATGCAAGCTCAGATGGTCACCTCTGATTCTGCTCTCCTGTGTCTGTGAATTTTAGACCACACATCTCTTTCACTGTTTTATAACCCAAAGGAAGAATATGGACTGACTTCTTTGATTTCCTGATAGTGCCACTCAAAATCAGCAGGTAGCTGACTTTAATGAAGCTGTGGTGAAACTGAAAGCAGTTGCATGACAGAAATATACAACAGGATAGTTTTCAAGGTGAAGCATTTAACGACCCTGCTTTTAAAAATTCTAAGGCTATTCTATATATTTCAGGGGCTGATGTTTCTCATAAAACATTTTACATTCCTTGTTCCTTCTCTCCTCCCTTTTCAGCTGACTTCCCTCACTTCCCTTCTCTGCTCTCTTACATTTCAAGAGTCTCTGTTTATTGGGCTAAACATTTTAATTATTTCTGTGTTTTTATATTTCCATTGACACCACACTCTACGGACCTCACCTTTTACATTCACGACACAATTTGAAAGTTTTTTTTTTTTAATAAGGCAGGATGATGTATTGAGAGAAATTTATGACTCCATCAGGAGCAGAAAGAATTACAATCAGCTGTGGTTTAAAGGAGCAGATTTTAAGACATCTGTTACACAGAAAAAGTACCTCATAAACTTTTCTTCTACAAGCTGTATCCAAATTCAAGTCCTTTCCAACAACTGATGACTTACTAGAGTGTCTGTCATAATAAAAATGTTTGGATATTATCAAATCTTGCCATATCTCTATGATTTACACTAAAATGTTTGAAGTGTAACCTATAAAATCTTGGACAAAATCCATTTCAAGTCAGAAAATATATATATTTAATTCTGTGAAGAACAGTAACAAAAACTTTTTAATAGACTTACCCTAAGAAACTTAAGGGGGGAAAAAAGCATTCTCAATGATATTTTAGAAGACATATTACCTAAGGAATGGGGGGGGTAGGTCTAAGGCGAGAAAAAAATAGTTTCACTTAAAAACTTTATTAAAAAATTTCTACTTTTTCCTGTATAACTGATGGGTCAAAGAGGAAGTCAAAAGTGAAATTAGAGACTAGAAAATAAAAATAACTTTAAAATAATATGACACAACTTTGTCTGACTTTGTTATATTAGTTTAGAGGGAAATTAACTTTGTCATATTATGACCAGGCATACGGTTAAAGTTATACTCTGAGGCAAAAGCATAGCTTGACTTTCTTATTTATTAAATAAGAAATGTTACAGTAAATGAACTGAAAATTTTATTCAAGAAATCATAAAAAAGATTAAAAATAAACCTGAAGTAAGACAAAAGTAATTGATACAGATAAAAATATAAGTAATAAGTTTAAAAGACAAGTGAAGTTCAACTAGATATATCCAAAATATGATTATTTGATATGTAAACTACATATAAAATTCACAATACTGAGAAGAGAAAAATATTGACATGTAATATTATATAAGAGAAGTGAAATATAATTGTAGGTTTTTGAAAACATAATAATATACTTAAAAACCTACATAAATGGATGATTCTCTCGGCTTTTAGATCATAATAGACTCAAGAAGTGGTTCAAAATCTTATCAAGTTATCAAGGAAGAAATCAAAATATTTCTTTAAAAATATTGCCATAAAAATCTGGACTCTGATACTTTCAGGTCAAATTCTACATATCAGCAACAAACAGATCATTCTTGTGTAAATTTTTTCTAGAATGTAGAGAAAAAAATCCATTTCCTTTTACACCAAAAGTATATCATATTTTTAAAAAAGGGGAGAGAACCACTGATAAATACTCAGGCACTAATTCAAAATAAATATAATCAAATCATTAAATCAAAATTATTATATTAGAAGCAACATATTTTGATAAGTAAAATTGTTTCAACATTAAGAGAATGATCCAATTTCAGAAAATCTATTTCCTGGTTCAGGAACTTCCTATTTTCCAGAACTGTCTGCTCTGAATGAACTCATCTCTACAAACTAAACCCAAGCTCACAGTTTGGGATTTTTCTGAGGTTTGTTGTCATTATGCCAGATTCCTCCCCTACTTCCTTGACAGGCAGCAATATCTCTCCAAAGCTTAATAATTCTGGTTTAGGGCTTTTTCAACCACATTTTAATAAATACATATCGGGAGCTCCCCTTAGTATTCTGTAGGACTTATTTTTCAATTATATGGTCGATAGAAGATACACCATTAAAAGGATTTGATAGATCTTGACAAACGTTATTGGGTTCTGTGGGATATCTGAAAGGGATCTTAGAGATTATCTAATTAAACACCATATTTCATTGAAGAGAAAATATGGTTTCAATTTTATTTACAGGCTAAAAAGGAAGGAGGTGTCAATTTTTGACTCTGACCACTAAAAGAAATGTTTAAAGAGAAGTAGTTTTGGAAGCGGTTAATGGAGTATGCTAGCTGTATTCCACTAGTAGTTCTTTTTTCAATAATAATCTAGCGCCTTAATTTTTGCGGAGCACATGGTTGTCAAGAATAGAGGACATATCTCCATCTTTGTGGCAGTTAAGTGACTGTATCAACAGAGGTAGTACAAGCAGCTGCCAACAATTGTCTTTAAAGCACAAGTTTTAGGGCGCGTGAATGGCTCAGTTGATTAAGTATCTGCCTTTGGCTGGGGTCATGATCTCAGGATCCTGGGATCAAGCTCTTCATTGGGCTCTTTACTCAGCAGGAGTCTGCTTCTGCCTCTATGCTCTCCACTCTTTCTCTCTCTCTCTCTCAAATAAATAAATAAATATTTTAAAAAATAAAGGGCATGGGGGCTCCTGGGTGGCTCAGTGGGTTGAAGCCTCTGCCTTTGGCTCAGGTCATGATCCCAGGGTCCTGGGATTGAGCCCCGCATTGGGCTCTCTGCTCAGCAGAGAGCCTGCTTCCTCCTCTATCTCTGCCTGTCTCCCTGCCTACGTGTGATCTCTGTCAAATAAATACATAAAAATTAAAAAAAAAAAACTTAAAAAAAAATAAAGAGCATGGTTTTTTCTTCCTTTCTCTCTTCTTTCTAATTGGTTTGGATGTACCCATATTGTAGCAGACATCTTGTACTATGAGGGGTTTGAGGATTGGAAGCCATGCATAGTCGGGGGACAAAATAGAAGGAACTAGATCTCTGACCCAGTGCCTTGACAATTTGTTCTGGAGCAACTACTTCTGTGAAAGAGAAACAGAGTCATACTTTTGCTAATGATGACAAGACAGATTTTTTTACAGGCTACTGAAGGAGGGGAGAGAAACTTCAGTATAAATTGAGCTCAGCTTAACTCTAGGCAGAGATGCCTGGGAATTTTAAAGGGAAGAGAGAAATTAGAGAGGAGGGTTGAGTGGGTTCTTGGGCAGTCAGGGGAGTGGAAAATTACAAAAGCTGGGAAGTGGCTGATTTTTGAGAACTGTGAGGTAAGTCAGGTTTTGCTTGGTTATATATCTGCAGTTTGGGTTGGAACAAACAGTAAATTCTTTTGGCAGCCTTGAGCTCTCCCAGCCAGGATCTGGGCCATCCCTGGGACACAGCCTTGAGCTGGTAGAAATCATGCTAGTGTTTGTTCAAGTCTTTAGTTTCAGGGGTCAATGAAATCATTTGTGCTGAGTGTTTGCAGTTGTCACAAGCCAAAGTTTATGCCCAGTTGAGAAGAGGGCTCCGAGGAGCCTCACTAAAGTTTGGTCAAAGAGAGAATCTCTCATTTCCACACATTTTGAATATGAAAATTAAATTACTTTCAAAGTTACTTAATATTAGCTCAGATTTGTTGAGTATGATTATTACTGTTTTCTTTAAAATAGATTATATTGAACATTGGTGATAGGATATAGAAACAGCAGATGTCAGGCAGAGAATTAGTATTTGATGCTGAAGCTCAGAAAAGTGTTCGGTCTGAGGAAGATTAAGGTGGATAGTATTGACAAATCTACAAAGCTGAGTTTCTAAACAGAGGATAAGAATGATTAGAAAAGAAAAAGCAGCAAAAGATAAAATCTAGAGGCATGCCTACTTTTGGTCACATGTCTTGAATTGATTTTCCAAGATTGGCAGTGGGTTTACTTGGCTTCATTTACCTTTCTTTTTTTTTTCCCCTCCCCAGATCTATTAAGATGTAATTGACAATTAAAAATTGTATGTATTTAAGATCTACAACTTGATTTGATATGCATATACATTGTGAAATAATCATCACAACAAACAACAAACTAATCAACATAACCATCACTTCACATAGTTAACTTTTTCTTTTTCTTTCTTTCCTTTTTTGTTTAGTGAGAACACTTAAGACTTAAGATCTACCCTCTTAGCAAATTTCAAGGATGCAATAGAATATCATTAACTCTAGTCACTTGTATATTAGATCTCCAGAATTTATTCATCTTGCATAAGTGAAATGTTGTATCCCTTGACAAAAATCTCCCCATTTCTCCCACCACCTACCTCCTGACTCTGGCCACCACCATCAATAAACATAAACATAAACCTATTCTCTACTTTTATGATCTTTTAATCTTTCAGAAGAGAATAGGTTTATGCATAAGAGATGTAAAGAAAATTTGATAAACGCATTAAAGTGGAAGAACATTGTTTCTTATTTTCTTATCAAACCAAATCTTCCCATTTATAGGTGGAAAGCTAATTTCTTCTTGTGTGTGTGTTTTATACCTTGTTGTCTAATTTGAAGATTGTTTAAAGATTCTGGTTGCTGTGAAACATCCTTATTTGTTCTAGTTCTTTTTATTTCTAAGCACTTCTAATCATTACTTTCCATCCATATGATCCCCTTGTGCTTATGTAAAAAGTGATGTATATAAAGAGGAACTAGTTTTCATTGCAATATAAAGAACTCATCATTTGAAAAAACATTTGTAGTAGTGTACTGCCATATGCAAAGATGAAGCTTTATTCTAACATTATATTATGTATTCCTCTCAAAGAATATGACTCTATTTTTTATGTGAATTATTGTAGCCAATGAATTTAACAACATTCAGGCAGTTTACCTGAGGTTAGTAGTATAGGGAAAACACCTCCGAATATTTTCCTAATTGAAACATGGATCTCCATATGAGCCTTCTTCCAAGAACCTGAAGGAATGATGAGAGTAGATATTAAGGCTTCTTGGGAAAAAATAAACAGACACACAAATGAACAACATCTCCATTGCAGTAAGTTTTACATCTTTTCTAACATTGTTGACTCTGGATGATGTCATTGGTCTGGATGATTGTCATCTGGGTGATGTCATCTGGATGATGAAATTACTGATGTCTGAAGTGTACAGAGACCCACCTCTACTTCAGAGTTAAAATATGACCAACCTGTTGAATGAGAAGAATGGAGTCATCAGCCTAGTGAGAAAATTTGGGACTCTCATTTATGACTGTTTTCTCTTCTGCTTCAATGGGTCTCAGAAGAGGTATGCTAAAGACTAAAATCATTTTTTGAACATCAAGTTTAGAAAAGAGAAATTGCCCATATGGGAATTGGGCTATTGTTAATAACTCTAAACTCTTCTATTCAGTTTAGTTCAATTCAGTTCAAGTCATAGATTTTGGGTAATAACAATATGCTGAAACTATGCTAGACTCTGAGATGCAAATTATTAAAGACCCCTGTGTCTGAGTTCAGTAAAAAAGAAGAAAAGTAAATAGGTACAAGTCAGTGCAATTAATATTGGATATAGGGCAGCATGGTAACAAAGACAACTATTGGCAGGTTTATAGAGAGAAAGTGACTTAGGGAAGAGTATGCCTCAGAAATGATACTTGCCTTCAGTAAATATGGGTGCATAAAAGATCAATATTGTACCCATCAATATGGGTGCAATAAAATATCAAAAGACAACTATCATATGATCTCCCTGATATGAGAAAGTGGTGATGCAACATGGGGGCTTAAGTGGGTACGAGAAGAATAAATGAAAGAAGATGGGATTGGGAGGGAGACAAACCATAAGTGACTCTTAATCTCACAAAACAAACTGAGGGTTGCTGGGGGGAGGGAGATTGGGAGAAGAGGGTGGGGTTATGGACATTGGGGAGGGTATGTGCTATGGTGAGTGCTGTGAAGTGTGTAAACCTGGTGATTCACAGACCTGTACCCCTGGGGATAAAAATATATGTTTATAAAAAATAAAAAATTATATTAAAAAAATAAATAAATAAAATAAAAAATTGTTAATGTAAGTTATAAAAAATTAAAAACAACTTTTCAAATATAAAAAAAAATGGGTGCCTCAAATATGGGTGCTTAAAATATCAAATATAGGAGGTGAACTATGTGGGAAAAAGAAATATGAGAGAGTATAAAGGAGCATGCAACACTTAGAAAAGTTAAGTATTAAAGATAAATTAAACAGAAATAGTACACAGAAGACAGGTAGGAGAAGAGGTTACAAGGTAGAGAGAGGCCAAATCATTTATTCCATGATAAAGAATTTACCCTAACATAAAGACAATGAAGACTTTTAAGTAGGAAAGTTAACCTTTGACATTTGTGATTTAGAAATACAATGCTGATACCATTGCCAAATCAGGAGAGTAGAATAATGGGTGCGTATGGAAGGTAGAGGGACAATGTTCACGGAGGCTGTCTTTGGCTGTTTGTAAAACTGACAATGGGAACTGATGTCAGTGTAAAAATGCTCAAAGAATAAAGATCTGAATTCATGTACGGCAATAGGAATGGAGAGAGATAAAAAGATTTGAGACATTAAAGAGGAAGATTGAGAGAACTGATGGTCCGATATGGAAAATGAGAGAGAGGCAAATGTCTGGGATATTTATATTTCCTGTTGGATAAAATACAATAGTCATTCCATCAAGGAATGCAGAGGATGAGCATTGGCCTTTAGAGAATAAAGAATGTAAAATTGCAAGATATTCATGACTATCACAATTTGCTCCTGTGAGTTCCTGGGAACATCTTAGATAAAAAGACTAAAACTATCAACTAAAAAAGGTAGAGGCTTCCTGTACAAGGGAATTTATGATGGACTATATTGTGCCCAGTTACCACTAAATTTTTAGAAAGGTACATGAAAAATTGTGGGGTTGTTTAATACAGTTGATTAGTATTTGATATATAGTCTCCAATACACACCTTGTGGTTGACATGAGCAAATAAATTTTATTGCAGGAAGTTTAAATTTGGCATTTATTAACTTTTATACACAAATACGAATCCAAAACATTATATTCATGGTGTATGGATTAACTCTTTTAATGATATATTATTAAGTGCTTGGTGTATATAAATGACTGATGATGTTCTAAATATTAGCATAATAATAAGAACTTACAGAAAGATTTACAGATTTTATATTCAGGCACCGGTGTCAGAGAGTTTCTCAAACGAATCTGGCAACATATGCTTCTTTGGTTAGTTTCTCTGAACAGATTTTGAGGTGGAGATTGCTTGCAGTAAGTTTTATTGAGTCATACTCTTAGGAACCATACCTGTGAGGGACTGAAGGAAGGATGAGTGGGCAGAGGGAAAAGATGCGCTGTGATGCAGTCTGAAGAAAATCTTCATTGATTCCATAGAGAGCTTTGAGTTCATCCAAATTTCATAGTTGCCTTGAATTGAAGCAATGGATATGAGCTGCCTGTAGGAAGAGATTAACCTTGAGTGAGGCAGCTCTCTGGCCATAGATAATTTCTGGAAGGGATTGAGCCAATGCTACAGGCAGCTGGAGGAATGAGTGTCTTGGTCCTGGAGGAGACACCATGACATCTGCAACAGTCCACTGTCTGTGCCACTTGCTTCTATTTGTATTACATAATATGTTCATGATATCTGAGAACAGGTCGTCTGGGGAAACCTAAAAGAAGTTCAGTTCAGTGAACTATAGTCCCCATCACTGCAGTTGATCTTGGGGATACAATGAATATTCATGTTGTATTTCTTCGGCTGCCTGTCCAGATTCACCTCACCCTTGGCAAAGAATCCCTGGTGGCTAGGTGGCTAGCCTGATCCAGTAACCCAGACCTTCCTTCCTGAGAGGACTGATCTCCTGGGTGCTGTAATTTTATCAGACTGCTGCATTTGTCTATTTACTATCAAAGTCAGGCAAGGAAGTACCAAGAGCTGTCTCCAGTGGACCAACTAATTGCCTAATGTATTTTTCCCTTCCCCAGTGTGTGCTAGAAGGCCTGTCTCCTCCTGATGATCAGGGTAAATTACATCTGCCAGGATGATGACTTCTCTCCTGCCCTGCTGGTCTCTTGGCAAAAGAAGCCTGAAGCTGTGGCAGCTATAACTTAGTTTATGAGATTTTGCTATGTCCCTGGTGGAAGCATTTCTCTTCTAGGACCCAGGACTTTTAGAATGCAGAGTTCAGAGTTGGAGGATGGAAAGCATGAATTCCTTGAGCAAGTGTATGTGAGTGATGGTAAGCAGTGCCAATAGTGCCTTAGTTCTGGAACCCATATATTCTGCCAATAAGGAACACAGAAGCACATAATGGTTGCTGATTTGGGGTGTATTTTGTATCCTGTTAAATGTTGTTTTGTACCCACAGATAACCAGCTCCAAGCTGTCCCCTTGGCTGGCTGGGTCTTCTAAAGATTGTTTCTTTGCTCCACATCACTCCTCCTTTTGGATGGTGTGGTACCTGAGAGTAAATGACTCATCTATCCTATGATGACCCAAATTAAATTCTCGTTGATGGTACTAAAATTTCTTTTTTCTTTCTTTCTTTCTTTCCTTATCCCTCCCTTCCTCCCTCTATCCCTCCTTCTCCCCCCCCCTTCTCTATCTTTCTTTCTTCCTACTGCATGGTATTTTTTTTTAAAGGTTTTATTTATTTATTTGACAGAGATCACAAGTAGGCAGAGAGAGAGAGAGAGAGAGAGGGAAGCAGGCTCCCTGCTGAGCAGAGAGCCCAATGTGGGACTCGATCCCAGGACCCTGGGATCATGACCTGAACCAAAGGCAGCGGCTTAACCCACTGAGCCACCCAGGCATCCCTACTGCATGGTACTTTGTAGAATATATTTCATTCCATTATTTAGGTATTTGTGCATCTATTTCTTAGTATATTGTAAAATAATTGGCTCTGACAACCCCTTTTTATATAACCCTTCATCGTGATTAGCTCAGTGCTTGGTGTTTATTCCCCTACAGTGTATTTATTTGGCACCTATTATATGTCAGGCAATGTGTCAGGTACTATGATATATGGTGAAAACACATATGTTTTCAATCTGAATGGTAGTTACTGAAAGTGGGAAAGGAAGCTAACATTTTCCTGCCACCTACTACATTCCAACAATGGCTCTTAGGGATTTACTTCCACTGGACATACTTCTTACAACCATATATGTGTCTGATATTACTTTCTATTATAAAGAGAAACTGAAAGGATTTGTTTTGTTTCTTTTTAGCTAAACGAAGATTAGAAGTCATAGAACTTTTTATTTTTGAACTCTCAGGTAGAGGAAACTCATAGGCCTATTCAACTCTACCCAGCTTCCCTTCACTTCACCCTTCTGAGAAGGGGTGCAACTAAAAATTTGCTGAATCCAAGGACTTTGCATTGGCCCTACTGAATGGAGCTACTGAAAGGGTTTGTACCTCTGCAAAAGATCGCTCAGTCTTGGATGAAGTATGAATGGGTTTGCAGCTCTGCAAATGTTCACTGTCGCCTGGTGCCTTGGCTGACGTGGGCGTAGAGGTAGTTCCCATAGGAGCTTATTAGTCCTACCAGTGGCTCTTTAAAAAAAAAAAAAGATTTTATTTATTTATTTGACAGAGAGAGAGGTCACAAGTAGGAAGAGAGGCAGGCATGTAGAGATGGAGAGTCAGGCTTCCTGCTGAGCAGAGAGCCTGATGTGGGCCTCCATCCCAGGACCCTGAGATCATGACCTGAGCCGAAGGCAGCCACTTAACCCACTGAGCCACCCAGCTGCCCCTACCTGTGGCTCCTTAAGAAGGATAGAAGGCAGCTTGCTTTAACCTGTTTCCTCATAGTATCAGGGCAAAGTGTCTTGTTTTTGCTTTACCCATCCTATATCATCTCCCTCTTGAGTTTATATGATTTACTTTTCCTTGCATTTCAGGGAAATGTCTACAGTTGGATTGGGCGTAGAGGTGAAGTTAATTTGACCATGTAACTTTAAGGCATTGAGATATAATATTTAGATGAGAAGAGGCTCTGTATTATAGACTAGTTCAGTAGAGTTCTAAATTGCAGTTTGGGGTCAAAGCCAATACCAGTTCTTTGGCTTTTATTTGTTGATATGCATATTTATTCCTTGGAGAAATAGAGAAAAAGAATCTGGAATGAAGGCAGGATTTGAGTATTTCAGGGACTGTTGTCCAGGAATGTTATAGCTGCACCAGAATTTTTACATTATTTTTACATTTGAAAATTGTCCCAATATCACTTGTGTGACTGAAATAAAGTACCTATTTTTTAAAAGTGTTTTATTACTTACAGTACAAATAAATGTGTACTGTCAAGTGTACACATTCTAAGTGAACAGCTTTGTACTTTTTCACACATGTATTCACCCAATGTGATCATCATCTAGATCAAAATATAAGTAATTTCTATCATTCAAGAAAATTTTCTTGAGACCCATTCTGGTCATTTATCTTCATCTCCAGTGACAAGCCATTGTTCTGAATTCTAGTCCCATATATTAGTTTTGCCTGTTTTAATTTTTTTGTAAGTGGCATTTGTTTATTATGTTATTTAGTCTTTTATATCTAGCCTCTTATATTCAACATTATGTTTTGAGATGAGTCATGCTGTTGCATGTGTCAGTAGTTATCAATTGTATCCATAGAGTGTCAACAGCATACAATACAACTGTTAATAGCACTCAAATAACATCTAGAAATAAATGTATAAAAAACCTGTATACTGAAATGCAGAAAACTCTCCAGTAACATATGCAAAATTTCTGCACTGGAAATCTAAAAAATATTACTGAGTGAAATTAATTATAGATTGCAAAACTCAGTATTGGTAAGATGTCAATCCTCTCTAAGTTTATCTATACATTTAGTGCAATCCAGCCAAAATTGCAGCATCCTTTTAAAAAAAGATATTGACAAGCTGTACCTAAAATTTTTATGGAAATATAAATAGCATAGATAAGCTAAACAAACCTAAGTAAGAAATTCTGTAGAATACTTATATTACCTACTACTCAGATTTACAATATTATCAATATGTTAAGATAGTGTGGTATTATTATAAGCATAGATATACTCAGAAATATTGGATTATTGTTATGTAATAATGATATGTATTATTATATTATAATATCTATTATGTTATGCTACATTTTCCCTCTTAACATGAAGAATACACTGATTGATTTTTTTTAAAGATTCTATTTATCTATTTGACAGTCAGAGGTCACACGTAGGCAGAGAGGCAGGCAGAGAGAGAGGAAAGGAAACAGGCTCTGAGCAGAGGGCCCGATGCGGGGCTCAATGCGGGGCTCAATCCCAAGACCCTGGGAACATGATCCAAGCTGAAGGCAGAGGCTTTAAACCACTGAGCCACCCAAGTGCCCCAAATACACTGATTGATTTTAAAATATTAAGCCAACCTTGCATTTCTTGAATCATTTTTATTTGGTGGGGAAATATAGTTGCTTCTTGAACAACATGAGTTTGAACTTCACAGATCCACTTACGCATGTATTTTTTTCTTATAAATACAATACTGTAGATGTATTTTCTTTTCTACTAATTACTTTTTTAATAAGAATACAGGTATGTAATACATACAGCTTACAAAATATGTGTTAATCGACTGTTTATGTTGTTGGTAAAGCTTCCAGTAGTTAAGTTTTAGGGGAGTCAAAGTTATATGTGGTTTTTCAACTGCATTGGAAGGAGTTGGTGTCCCTAATACATGCAGTTGTTCAAGGGTCAAATGTATTACCATTTTACACATCGATGCCTTTGATTTTTTTAGGTGTTTAGTGAGGATTTTCATGTGTATGATTTTGAGAGAAATTGACCCTGATTTTATATCCTTGAAATGCCCTTAGTTGTCATTTGTTCTTTATTTTATTTTTAAATTTTTATTATGTTCAGCTAGCCATTGTACATCATTAGTTTTTGCTGTGTGTTCAGTGATTCATTAGGTACATATAACTCCCAGTGCTCATCACAACACATGCCCTCCACAATACCCATCACCCTGTTACCCCTTCCCCCACTCCCTCCCCTCTGAAACCCTCAGTTCATTTCCTGGGGTCCATAGTCTCTCAAGGTTCATCTTTCTCTCTGATTTGTCCCCCTTTGGATTACCCTCCCTTCCCCTATGGTTCTCCGTGCTATTGCTTATGTTCCACATATGAGTGAAATCATATCATAATTGTCTTTCTCTGCTTAGCTTACTTCATTTAACATAATCTCCAGTTCCATCCATGTTGATGCAAATGATGTCATTTTTTCTTTAAAATCAAGGTTAGAACAATGAAATTGACAAAGGTTTCCTCTTTTTTAAAAAAATATATGGAAGAAATTGTGTTAGATTGGTTAATTTTTTTCAATAAAAGTTTAGAATTCTAATTCACATGAAAGTCAGTTGGTGCTTGATGTGGTTTATTTGTGTGCTGGGGTGTGTGTATGTGTGCACGTGAGCACATTTAAAATTACAGATTACATTTACTTAATAAATTAATGACTGTTAAGATACTCTGTTTCTTCTTGTATTGATTGTAGTATATTGTGTTTCTGTCTGGAAATTAGTTCACTTAATCTACATTTTCACATTTATTGGCATAAATTGTTTCATAGAATCCTATCATTATTCTAATGTGTTTGGAATCTAGAGTGCAATTCCCTTTTTCATTTCTGATATTTATAATTCAGACTTTATTTTGGGTTGGTTTTCTTGATTCAGTTTCCCTGAGATTTATTAATTCTGTCACTCATGTCAAATAACCCATTTTGGGCTTCATTGATTCTCTCTAATATGCTTTAGTTTCCTCTTTGTTTTCATTTTTATTATTATTTTGGCAGCTTTCTTTCTGGTGTGTAAATTTTTTTCCTTATTTTTCTGTATATTTTCATAATTTTGTTATGCTTGATGGTAGCTGATAGAATTTTGTGTAAATTTTTTGATTTTCCTTTTTTGACACTCATGAATGTGTTTTATTTCTTTCGCATTTAATTTAAAAATTACCCACATATGTGCAGTGAAGTTTTTTCCTGTTCAGTAATTTTAACTACTAAGTCTGTCCTTTGACCTTAGGTCAGGGAATTAAAAAAAAAATTTTTTTCTATATGGGGGGCCTGGGTGACTCAGTGGGTTAAGCCTCTGCCTTCGACTCAGGTCATGATCTCAGGGTCCTGGGATCAAGCCCCGCATCAGGCCCTCTGCTCAGCGGGGAGCCTGCTTCCTCCTCTCTCTCTGCCTGCCTCTCTGCCTACTAGTGATCTCTTTCTGTCTGTCAAATAAATAAAATCTTAAAAAAATTTTTTTCTCTATTTTTTTTCCTTAATATTTTCTTACTTATTATTTATTCTGGTTGGTCAATTTCTCTTATTTTTTTCTTGTTTCTTATATTCTCTTGTACTTCTTATATGAATTTGTCCCATATATGTAAAATTTTTAATTGGAAGAATTTCTAGAACTTTTATTCTAATTTACTAATTCACTCTCCTCCTATTTTCAACCTGAGATCTATTGAATCCATTGTAATCAATATAGTAGTTGTGATTTTAATCCATCTCATATATGTTTGAGTTTCTTTTTCTTTTCTTTCTTTTTTTAATCTCTGAGATTGTTTTATCTTTCATAAAAATCTACTGTGGAATTTTGCAATTTTTTTAATAATTAAAATGAGAGATATACTATTTTCCCCATCCTTGAATTTAAATAGCATCTTTACTGTTTTTTGCAAAGGTTTAAGATTACGTTTAAATTTATCCATCTTTCTGTTAGACAATGCCAATAGCATAATCTATAAACAATGTGTTTATAATATCATATTCATAGCTTTATTTGGACATTAAAAACAATGCCAAAAACCCATGAAATTTTATCATGGCATGTTGTTTAATTAACCTGTAGGATGACATATCAGTTTCTTTCACTGAGGTAGAAATAGTGTGGGACATTGAGGTATACCTGAACTCAAATCACAAATGGATCATGCTGATGGAAAGACACAGTAAAACATCTTAAGAAGAAAGTTTGAAGGAACCAGTAAAATGTAAAAATGTCTTCAAAAATCTCAAGGCTGCCAGGAAGATGATTAAATCTACTATTCTTGTGTAGTCCTAAGAAATAGAAATTTGGATGGTGCAATCCAGAAAGTAATATTTTTGAAATTCAGAGCCTGCCAAACTAGAAAATTTGGTCAGCAGAAGCTGTATGAATAAAAGAGATATGTAGGAGAATTCAAGCAAGGACAGAGGAACTCACCCAGGGGACCATCAATGCTCCTTCTGATTATGAGCTTCTGTGGTTCTTTTTTCTCCCCCTTTTCAATCCTAGTTCCTCATGCAAGACCAAATTTCATAGATCTGGTATGGAAAGAAAAACTAAGTTGCTTTGGGGTATAAGGAAAACATTGTTTTCTTTAAAATGTATTATGATTAAAATATAATTTACATGTTTTCAGAGCTGGTACAGAGTCCATATAAAACCTGCATGTGAATGTTGACAGAAGCTTTATTCTTAGTTGCTAAAAATCGGAAACAGCCAAGTTGTCCTGGAATATGTAAGTGGATAAACAAACATAGGTACATTCCTATAAACGAACACAGGTACATTCCTATAAACAAACACAGATACATTCCTATAATGGTATATTATTCAGAGATAAAAAGAAATGAGCTATCAAGCTAGAAAAGGATGTGGATGAATCTTAAAAGCATATCACTAAGTGGAAGAGGCCAATTTGAAAAGGCTACATATACATATGATTCCATATATATAATGTTCTAGAAAAGGCAAAACTAAGGAGATAAGAGGAGGATCAGTGGTCGTCTATGGATCAGGGACGAAGGGGATAAGAGATGAATAGATGAAGCACAGAGGACTTTTAGGACCATGAAACTACCATGTATGAAACAGAAGTGACAGGCACATGTCATTAAACGTGGGTCAAAACTCAGGGAATATAAAACACAAAGAGCGAACCATATGAAAACTATGGACTTTACTAAATAGTGTATCTGTATGGGTTCATCAATTGTAACACATGTGCCACATCATTGCAAGATGGTAATAACGGGGAAAACTGTGAGTGGGGGAAGAGGGAGTACGTATATCAAAAGTTTCCACATTATTTTTCTGTAAACCTAACGATTTTCTAAAAAACCAAATGAAGTCTACTTGTTTAGAAATATGTGAACTACTTGTATACTTTCATAACTAGTGGAGGAAACTTTAAAAACAACACAATAAAAGTGATCAATGCAATATTACATGGAACTCTTTCTTTAAAAAAGGAAAAAATAAAATACTCTAAATCCTGAATGTTTCTTCTTCCTCTTTCTTAAAAACAATAGGATAAATTTTACTGGTGATCAGTGCTGATACCTTAGGGTTCAATCTCCTTTTGTTTTATGCTCTGCCGTGTTTGGCATAGCTAGCTAGGATTATTGCTTTTTTATTGAGATGTGTTATTTGGCTGACTTTATCACTTTTTTAAAATACAAGGCTCCAGGGCATTTCTTGTGTTCTCTTCAGTTTAGATTTTATTCTTATGTGGGAAACTCTTAATTGATGTAATCTACAGCCAATCTATAATTTGTAGACATGCTATACATTGGTAAGTGTAATTGTGTACTTACACACACACGTACCAGCTTTAAAATCAACCATGAGTTACTTAGAAATTTCAGTACCCCCTAAGAGATGTCGTGTGGGCTTTCAAAAATATTTTCAACTGTGCATTTGAATCTCCCCGAGGCATGTCTTTTTAAATGCTGGAAATCCACTTCTCTGCCTCCAGTTAATTCATATGTGGCAGGAGTGACTGGAAATAATTCATGCTTTAAAATGATACAGTGTAATTAGGAGAATTTGTGCAGTTGGTAAATTGTTGCTCTTGACTATTATTGTGCCTTCTCCTTTGGTGGCCAAAGCGGATACACTATTTTTAATTTGAGTCATTTCTGTTCCGGTCTCTGGGTATAGATCCTGATGAGTTTTTGAATTCGATTCAGCCCAAGTCAAGATTCAAATCTAAAATTTCTGTTTCCTTAGAAACCTAAAAGACACTTCTTTCTAACATGGAGGCTCGAAGCTTTTGGCATCAGTTGTGCTTAATTCCCAGGCCCAGGCTTAAAATACTTGGATAAGTCTCTCACTTTTGAGGATGGGGGAAGGCAGTCTACTTCTATGAATCTCGACTGCCTAGAACAGTCTCAGTTCTTGATATAAATGAAGAGATCCACTGAATTTTCTCTATATTTAACACCATTAATTAAATGTGTTCATAAACATCGTGGTGCCTGGGTGGTTCAGTCAGTTAATCATCTAACTCTTGGTTTCGGTCAGGTCCTGATCTCTCATGAGATTAAGCCTGGCATTGGGCTCAGTGCTCAGTGGAGTCTGCTTGGATATTCTCTCCCTCTGCCCCTTCCCCCCTACTCTTTCTCTCAAATAAATAAATAAATCTTTAAAAAAGTGTTCACAAAGATCAGTAGATATTAAAGGGTCTATCCACCAAGAAGAACTAACAATTGTAAATATTTATGCCCCCAATATGGGAGCAACCAACTACATAAGACAACTGTTAAGATATTGTTAATATCTTGTTAATATTGTTAATCAAGAGTCATATTTATATGAATACATTAATAGTAGGGGATCTTAACATACCACTCTCAGTAATAGACCGATCATCTAAGCAGAAAATCAATAAAGAAAGAAGAGCACTGCATGACACATCGAACCAGATAGACCTCATAGATATACACAGAACATTCCACCCTAAAATAAGAGAATACTCATTCTTCTCGAGTGCACATGGGAGTTTCTCCAGACTAGAACACATACTGGGTCACAAATCAGGGCTCAACAGATACCAAAAGACTAAGATTATTCCCTGCATAGTCTCAGACCACAATGCTTTGAAACTGGAACTCAACCACAAGAAAAAGTTTGGAAGGAATTCAAACACTTGGAAGCTAAAGACCACCTTGCTTAAGAATGTTTGGATTAACCAGGAAATCAAAGAAGAACTTAAACAATTCATGGAAACCAATGAGAATAAAGATACTTTGGTCCACAAACCATGGGATACAGCAAAAGCGGTCCATAGCTATCCAAGCCTCCCACAAAAAAATTGAAAAATCCAGAATATACCAGCTCTCTTTACACCTTAAAGAATACACCTGGAGAATCAACAACAAATTAAGCCAACCCCCCACACAAGAAGGAAATAATCAGGATTAGAGCAGAGATCAATGAGATAGAAACTAGAGATACAGTAGAACACAGCAACGAAGCTAGAAGCTGTTTTTTTGAAAAAATCAGTAAGATTCCTTCTCAAGATGGTTCTGGAAGTCCATTTCCCCCCCACCTATTTGGCAGAGTAAGGCAGTAGTTGTCTTTTCTTGGTGCCATGATGGGCCTTACTCCAATGCTCCCCATTTCACACCTGTCTTCTCCACCTCCCAGAACAATGCTGTTGATTACTTCAGGTTTTTAACCATGTCCTCTGGCATATTTTAATTATTTTCCACATTTTGGTTGTTAACTCCCAGCAGCCCTTTTAGGAGGGTCCAAACTTCCTGCTTGTAGTGAGGGTAAGAATAAGTTATTAACTAGTAGACCGATGTCACTGCTCAGATCGCAGGGCAGGAGGACGGTGTGTTTCTCTACTTTCCAAACCCTGTTCCTCCCAGGCTGCACTTACTCCCTAATGCAACGGTGAGCGATTGAACCAACTCATGAGATATCACTGGCCTGAATTAGCTGGAGAGGTTTTTACCTCATCCAGACTTATTTTAAGCATATAGGCTCAAGATGTTTCTTTATCTATTTATAAAAGAAATTCTTTTTTTCTGTATCTCATCCTCTGTGGCATAAATTACTCTGAACTCCTCACCAGCTACCTCTCAGGGTAAGGCTAGGCAACACCCTGTGACATGCCTCTAATTATTGTTTACTTCATTGTCAACATTAAAGCCAATAATACTGTCATTAATTTAAGATGGAGATTCTAGTGCCAGGATAACTGTCAGTGGAAGAGCTAAATGTCAGTCCTTTACTGAGGCATTGACCATTTTATTTAAACTGTACTGTCTTTGCTGTCATTACTTGAGGAGTAAAAAAAAAAAAAGGAAAAAAAGACACTCATCAAAACATTCCACAGTTCTGTGCAATATCTCCCTTGCATAAGAAGTTTCTTTTGAATTTATATATATTTTTAATATACTTTTATCTTTCAATAAACTTGATTGTTAATTTCTCTTCTGAATATTCCAGTTTAAATAGTATTTCACTTTTGTTTCAGAAAATACATAATTTTGCTACTTATCAATGAAGTAGAAAATTTTCATATTTTTAGGTGGCAAGCACTTATGTATAAGGATTGATAGTTTTGTTTATTTGGTTATCTTGAATAGATGCGTTGATATACATCATATATTTATATATATTATATATTAATATATAACATATAATATATATTTAATTTATATATATTTATTATAATATATTCTAATTAATATATAATTTATATATGATTTAATTTATAATATATTTATATATTTAATACATAATATATATTTACATAAATATATATTGTATACTTATATAAATATATGATAAATTTATATATGTATATATATTTATATAATTTATATGTTTGTGTATATGTGTTTTATGTACATCAATCGATTTTCTTTATATATACACACATTCATTTATGTATTATATGTATGTACACATAAATATCTCAATTGATTTTCAAACTTATTGACAGAGAATATTTGTCTTTTAAAGACTTCTGTCTAGGGATGCCTGGGTGGCTCAGTGAGTTAAGCCTCTGCCTTCAACTCAGGTCATGATCTCAGGGTCCTGGAATTAAGCCCTGCATCAGGCTCTCTGCTCAGCGGGGAGCCTGCTTCTCCCTCTCTCTCTGCCGGCTGCTCTGCCTACTTCTGATCTCTCTCTGTCAAATAAATAAGATCTTAAAAATAAATAAATAAATAAATAAAGACTTCTGTCTCTAGTTACACTAGCTTCATGTTATTCTTGTATATTGTTTTTTTGTCAGGTAGACCAGAATTTATTTTCATCTGCTTTTGTTCTTAAGGACTAGCTCTTGATTTTATTATTATTTTTATTTCCTATTTTCTTTTTGCTTTTTAAATTTTATTTTGAGTGTTTAGCTAATTTATTTTTAGTACACAAATACTCTGTATACTACTAATCTGTACTAAAAATACTCTGCTAATTTGCTTTCTAGTAAATGAAATAAAGAATATATTTTCCATCTAAATGTTATAGATTACATATAGAAAATACTCTTGATTATATTATTTAAAAAAATCTCTAATTTTAGTTTTAGTTTCCTTCATAATCCAAGTTATATAAAAGACATACTATGTATATTTAATTTCTAAATTAAAAATAAATTAATAATAGTTAACAATAATTGTTAATATAGATATTAATAAATAGTAACAGCATGGTTATTTGGGCCATTTTTCAACTTTTAATTCCATGTTATTTTATATTGCTTTTATATAATTTTCCTATTTGCTTCTTTGTGTGAGTTTTGAGTATCACTTACGGTACTGTATTTATTTGTATTTAAATTTTTTTGAGTATCTCAACATATTTTACTTTTATTGGATAAAAGATCCCCCAATAAAAATATGGGTCTCTTAAAAAACTTTTATTCAATTTGTTTATTTATTGTATTATATCCACCTCATACGTTAATAACTGAATAACTATATAATTCCTACCTTATAATTACAGTTGCGCCATAAAGTTTCTACTAAATATTAATTTCTATTTTAACTGTTTTTCCTATATTTATTTAGCAAGATGTCTTTTTTAATAGGATACCTTGTAAACAGGTAGTATGTGAAATTAATGCTTATTTTTCTAGTATCCAATGGTGGAGATAGAAATCACTTTCAAACATATTTTTATTCTAGAAAACAGTCATTCGTGTGTTCTATTTATTTCAAAGATATAAATCAAAAATTTTAAGTATGTTTTATTTTCCTCTAGAACAGCTTGACCCAGACTACCTCAGTCTGTTATTCAGCAAGTTTTGCTCTGGAAAACCCGACAAACTTACAAAAACTGGATTCACTTGTCCACGTGTGAAGCCAAAATCTGAGGTGGGGAAGACTATGGCAATGACAAAGTAGCCGTAACCAGCCGGGTTCCAGTGGGGGTGATGGCCAGGGAAGATTCTGAACTAGTATTTCCTTGAGAAAAGAAAGATGGGCATGGATGGCGACCCTGCTTTGAGTCAGGAGTTATTTACAAGAGGTGGCAACAATGTAATAAGAGCATGTCCTAGGCATCTAGCCCAGGCTGGGGAATTGGAGTCCCATTTAGCTGGTGGTTCTTTTTCTAGCACTACAGTACTGAACACACATAGACTCTCTTGTAAGTACATAAAAAATGTTGAGCTGAATATAACAACAACGACAATAAAATAAATATGACTGATGCCGAAAGAAAGTTGTGGAATCCCCTTATGGCAGAAATAAAGCAGAGTCTTAAAACCTGCTTGTGAGGGGATGTAGCAAGGACCTGTGGAAATGCCAGAAGTGAACTGAGCCCGGGGATTTCATACCTACAGGGTTGGAAGGGATGTGCCCACTGGGCCTTTGAAAGGGGCAGAGAAGCTTGAAGGAAGGTGGAATCAACAAAAGGCAAAGGGATGAAGAAGGTTGATTCTGTGCTGGGATTCTAGGTGATCCCTGTGAGAGACGCTGGCATGGAGTCCTCATCTAAACACTGTCCTGCTGCTGGACTCCTCAGCGTGATGGAGTTACTGTGAGATTAGTCAAACCAGTAACACAAACAACTGCAAAGAAATACACACATGCAGGTATACAAGGCACCTTGCAGGAGGAAATTAAAAACCATTCTGTAGGAAGGTTGTCAAAATAAAGGACATATTAGAGTCCCGTGAGAGGATCAGCATTAGGAAAGAGATGGAAATTAAGAATACCCATGATGTGAGTGACTAGAGTAATGTGAAAGACACAATCAAGTAAATATGTTGAAAGGATTAAATGGATAAAGTAAGGATTAGAAAAAATGGAAACTGTCAGAAGAGCAGCCATATTTTAAAAGGAATCAAATGAAACTTTTAGAAATAAAATTACAGCGTCTGATACGAAAAAACTCAGTGAATGTTAAATAGCAGATTAGGCACATTTAAGGAGAGATTTAATGAACTGAACGATGGATCTGAGAAAATTATCCATCGTGCAGCACAGAAATGGAAAAAGAAAATATGAGAGATAGGAGATAGAAAGAAGAGAATATGAATGTATCTAAGAATCAATCGACCGCTATTGTGTGAAGCTATCATAGAGAAAACCTTCATATTTTACAAAGTACATAGCAGAAGGCTTGTATTCATAGAGATAGATCTCATTTCATGGCTAAAAGACTCAATATCTTAAAGATGTCAGACCTTCTCAAATGCAAATAAATATCTAAATGTATTTTTCACAGAGCTTAGCAGAGTGGATCTTAAATTCAGACAGATGCATAAATGTCTGATAATAGTCATGAAAATAGTAAAGCCGAGGAAAGTGGGAGATAAGTGGAGAGAAATTGCTATGCTAAGTAACCAAATATGTTATAAAGCTATAGTGAATTGAATAGTGTGATATTAGTAGTGGGGTTTTGGGCAAACAGAACAGAAGTGGGGGTCTAGAAACAGACTCTTTATATTGGAACTTGGTATACAATAAGGTCCAGTTTTGTAAAACAATAAACTATTGCGTATTCTGGGGATGGGCAAATTTCTCCTTAAAGGTCCAGGTAGTAACTTGTTTAGGGATCATCTCTGTCACAACTACTGAGTTCTGCTTGCTGTAGCGCGAAAGTCACCAAGTACAATGACAGAAGAACAGAAGCTGCGTTCCAGTAAGACTTTATTTACAAAAATAGGCAGCTGGCCACGGTCTGCCCATCTTGGGTCTGTTTAATAAATTGCTTTCAGATATTTGACAATTTGATTTGGAAACCTGTGAGATTAGGTCCCCACCTTGCCCTGCACACTGAGTAAATTCCACATGGCCTGGTGCTGTAAACACAAAAAGGAAACTGTTAGAACACTTAGAGAAAAAAAACATGGGAGAATATCATATTTAGTATAAGGTTTCTTGAACAAGACTCGAGCACAAAAATGAAAATGTAAAATGTTAGTAAATTTTGCATTATAATTTTAAAGATTATACATGTCTCAAGATTTTGCTAAATGACCGAAGTTTTAAAATAGGCTAAAGTTTGGGAGATGTATTTACAACATGTAACCCAGAACTAGCTCGGATTAGTTAAAAAAAGATAATAGAATACATGTATTGTGATCAATAAGACAGACTAATCAAAAGAAAAATCAAATGGGCAAATGACATCTAAAGTCAATTTAAGAAGAAGAAATTCAAATGGCTAATACTCCTATGGAAAGAAACTTATCTCTAGTAATCAGATAAGTACCACTGAAAATGTTAGCTATCATCTCATAGGCATCAATATTGTGGGTTTGAGGAGGTCGAAAGTTAAATATTGCTGCTTTAAGCATAAGTGCCTACAGCTACGCTGGAAAGCAATTTGGTAATATTTAGCAGTGTTGAAGTTGTGCATACAGTACTATCCATTAATTTTCAGAATATTCTTGGGAGAAACTCCTACATATATGCACATACCAGGAGACATACCAGGATATTACCTTGACATTATTTATAGCAGCAAAAATATAAAAGCAAACAAAAATAAATATTTTATCTACATAAGAAAGGTGAATATTTACAGTGTTAATGAATACACTTTTCTACACATTGATATTTACAAATATCAAAATTCTAACACAGTAAATACTTCTTGCAGAATTATAAGTATATTAAGATTACTTTTATGTAATGGAAGGTGCAAAAAACATTGCGATATATTGCTGTTTTAGTCGAAAGTGGGGGTGGGGAGAGAGCAAATAAATGGATAATAAATATATACATGAATCTGTGGACTTGGCTGGATAGAATAACCACGAGTTTCAGGTGAGTGGATGCCTCTTGGGAAAGAAAGAGAGGAATGGAATTGGAAAGAAATTTGAAGGGAATCTTATATCTAAAATATTTCATTTTTTAAAAGTGACATGTAACAATTTTGACCATGGTCCCTTTAATATATATGTGTGGTGGGAACCCCTGGCATCATATCTTTTTGTAATCTTCTTTATGCTTAAACAATTCAGTATTTTTCTAAACATGTAAAAAAGAAAAATATATACATGCATCTACACACGTGAATACATGTATATACATGCACATGCACACAAATATATACAGATGAAAGGAGTGGGATGACTGATAGAGGTTGGCTTATTCAAGGCTAAAATGTGCAAAGGACATAAAGAAATTGAGAAACTTGAAGGCTGCAGGTACAAGATATGGTTGAAAATATTAGTATGTAATAGACCATGCAGAACATTTTTAAGCAACAGAGAATCCCATTGAAGGTTTTTAAATTGAAGTAGGAAAAGAAAGGAGATGGTTATAGTAAATTCTGTTTTAAAAGATCCTGTAGAATGCAGCCAGGAAAATGCATGGGAAGTATACCCGTATAATGTGAGTCTACCACTTTGAGATCTATTTTAGCGGTCCTGAGAAGGGACAGTGGCAGCTCACAGTAGTCTAAGCTGGTATCAGTAGGATTTGGTAATAAATTAGGGGAAGGAAATGTAAGTTTCAAAATGATTCAGGATATTTGTCCCACATTGTGCCATCCAATAAGTCAAGGGATACAGGAGAAAGTAAAGATCTTGAGTTCAGTTTGAATATCTTGAGTTTGATGGGCACTTAAAGACACGTGAGTGGAAACTTCAGATCATTCTAGGGCTTAGTAAGTCATTTGGGCTGGAAGTTAAGAATTTTGCATATTTTGGTAAATGAAATCAGGGACTACTATGGTTATCACCCAGGAGAGCAGTCAGAAGCTAAGTGGCTGTCATCTTTAACTTTGAAGAATCTCCATTTCAAATGGTCCAGACACTGTAAATAGGTCTGTAGAAACATGGTAGTGAGGTATGCTAAGGGAGGGAAAGTGTTACACAGTGTTGTGATTAGTTTTAGTTTTAGACTCTGGGTTGTGAACTCAACAAGTATTTCTCAGTTTTTTGTTTTGTTTTGTTTTTCCCCTTCCCCCTTTGTTGGGACAGGATGACTAGAGTGGCCTGGCTTTCAGATTTCCCTTCCCTGTGTTGGTTAAGCTCTGATAAGACACCAGCTGGTTAGGTGTATTATCTAGACAACTCGTTATCTAGTTCCCCCTGATGTTGAGCCTTGTTAAGAATAGAATCCTCTGGCATATTACAAAATGATTTCTTCCCTTCTTCCCCGCTAGAAGCCCAAGGAGATAGTTCTCTAAAATTTACTGTGGGCATCTGGTTGACCTCCTGGAGGGAGGTCAATCTCACAGGATCGTTGAGATCCTCTGCCATTACCAGGTCCTCCTGGAGTTTTGAACTCTCAGACTTGCCCACACAGAGCCCCCAGCAATGCCTCAATTCCAGAACAGTTTTGGTACTCTGGCACTGGTAACTGGAATTTTCAGCTTGTGAGTCTGACCTAATAAGCCATGACTCCAGGGCTTGGCCTGTCTCTCCAGTCTTGGGGCCAGTGGTTCTCCCTGTGTCCTTCCTTTTATGGATCTAAGCAGAGTTGATTTCTCATGTGCTCAGATTTTTACTTGCTAAGGCGTGGTGGTGGGCAACTTCAAATATTCCTTACATGGAGAACCAGAATCTCAACAGATATACCTTTCATGTCTCAAGAATCTCTGCTATTTTGTGATTTCTCCTTGTATATACTCACCTTATTTAGAAATAGCTAGATACTAATCAATATTTTTATTTGACCATCATCCTTGTGTGTTGCATTCTTTCTTTCTACTAGGTTGAAATGTTTTGCTCATTCATTTTACCGCTTCTCTAATATGTAGTTTTTTTTTTCAAGCTCCTGGAAAGTTTTGATGGTTTGTTCATATTTTTCAATGAATGACTAAATTAGTCACTTTTAGTATTTGGCATACATTTACTCAGTGGCTGAGATTAGCTATTTCTGCTATGTGCATTTTCACAGGATGTAGCTTCTGACCACAGATGCACAGGTAAGTGGCTGCCTGGGCCAAAATGCAGGCTGTCATTAAGTTACAAGAGCAAGGAGCTTCCAGGAAAGTTAAGAAAATCTTTCATCCTTCAGTTGAGAGGTTTGTTCACTGCAGTCATGGGTTAGCTGTCTCCTTGCTCCCAAACCTTTTGTTTTTTCTTTATGTTTGTTGTGGAGTTCTCATGTTACATCCTTCTGGGACCAGCTACTTTTTGTATTCTGGGCTCAACACCAGTATAAAGGGCCATCAGAAGCACATGTAAACTTTAGAGCTTGGGGCTCTGGTTCTCAAAGTCTAGTCGGAGGAGAGCCAGTACAAAAGCATTTCCTGGGAGTCTGTTGAAATGCAGATTCTTGGACCTTGCTTCAAACTTACCAAGAAAATCTGAGGGTCAGGCTTAAAACTCTGCATTTGAACAAAAACTTCCAGGCAATTCTAATGCACAGTAAAGTGTGAGAACTACTCTTCAAAAGGAAAAGATAGAGAGCTAACTGTTCTGTCTACCCAGGTGGGAGCTGGGATCCTGAAGGACAGCCCCAGATGGCGCTGTTCCTCTCCATGCCTTGGGTATATTACATTGAGAGTAATCTATTCCCTCAGTCTTTTGCAGAATTGGACTGAACTGGTCATTGTGTTGGGAAAACTGGATTTTATTTCTAAATCAGCCCTTCTGATGCTTATTTCTGTTTGAAATTTTTCCATGAATCTCCATCCCAGTTCTTCAGCGTCAAACTTCCTCAAATTTCAGTATCCCAGATGTGGTCTGCTCTTTTGCACTGTTTTGAAGTTGTCTATATATATGATCTGTGTGCATACATCTTCATATATATGTACATATATGCACACACAATAATAAAGAAAATGTGTATAGTAAATGGATGTGTGTATGTATATATGGATACATGTATAGACATATTCCTTCCAGTCCCTTACTAGACACCTACTACACTGGCCTGTGTGGAACTGCACCTTGGCTCCTGTAAGGCACATTTCCATTCTGCTACTGAATTCTGTGGATTCTTCCCATTCTTTTCCCTCCTGGGCAGTTTGCCTGCTGCCATATATTTTAGGTTCCTTTTGTTTTTCACTTAAATTATTTCAACAATTTTGTCAATTTATCTTTTGACTTCGATATCCTTATTTATAGAAGAAAAGAGAGGGCAGTGAGTACCTGGCAGAAAAGAAGGACAGGGGTGTCTGGGTGGCTCAGTCACGTAAACAACTAACTCTTGATCTCAGCTCAGGTCTTAATCTCAGGGTTGCGAGTTCAAGCCTTGCGTTAGTCTCCACTCTGGTTATGGAACCACTTAAAAAAAAATAACAAAGTAAAAAAAGAAAGGAAAAGGACAGACTTAATGAATCTTTCTAAATATGTTGGCTCATTTGTAAAATCATGATAAATACAATGTTAGGGGAAGTGACACTTGTTATTTAATAAAAAAAATTCAGGTAGGTTAAATAATTTTTCACTGTACTAGACAATGATATTCTGGGTACTGAGAAATAAAACTTTCGCATGAACTGACTTTTCCCATCAAGACCCACTAATTATAAGGTGCCCATTTCTAAAAAAAAAAAAAAAAAAAAACCAAAAAAACAACAACAATATTTTAGAGAGAAGAGAAAGAGAGAGCATGTGTGGTGGGAAGAGGCAGAAGGAGAGGGAGAAACTCAAGCAGACTCTGTGCTCAGTGTGGGCTTGATCCCACAATCAGGAGCTCACGACCTGACCTGGACCAAGAGTTGGACACTCAACTGATGGTGCCGCCCAGGTGCCCCTATAGAGTGTCCAGCTTAATGAATTTTAATTGTGTTTCCTTAATCCTGAGATCTTACTGTAAGATATAACAGCAATCTAATACCAGCATTTCAAGAAATAAAAAAGAAAAAAACCCACAACAGTAAATATATACATAAATTTTAAGAAATATTCCAGTTCCAGAAACAGTAAAATGAGAAGTGTGTGAATATTTAAAAAAGAATCATGGGATGCCTGGGTGGCTCAGTGGGTTAAAGCCTCTGCCTTCAGCTCAGGTCATGGTCTCAGGGTCCTGGGATTGAGTCCCGCATCGGGCTCTCTGCTCGACAGGGAGCCTGCTTCCACCTCTCTCTGCTTGCCTCTCTGTGTACTTGTGATCTTTCTCTGTCAAATAAATAAATAAAATCTTAAAAAAAAAAAAAAAGAATCATGTGGGTAGAGAAGCAGTAACCATGCAATTTCATGTTAGCAGTCAGATGGTTTCTGAGTTCTCTGTGGTTTGCATGTCGATCTCTCCCATTCTGTGGAAAAATAAATTGAGGGTTAAAAGAATTCAAGTAATTTGCTTATTTTACAAATTGTGGGAACATATGCCTCAGTTATTCCCAATTCCAGGCTCTATTTGGTGCACTGTGCTGCCTTTGCAAATCAAAAATCACCACTACTGGGCACCTGGGTGGCTCAGTGTGTCAAGCTTCTGCCTTCAGCTCAGGCATAATCCCCAGGGTCTTGGGATCAAGGCTCACATTGAGCTCTCTGCTCAGCAGGGAGCCTGCTTCCTCCTCTATCTCTACCTGCGTCTCTGTCTACTTGTGATCTCTCTCTCCATCAAATAAATAAAATATTAAAAAAAAATCACCACCACTTAATCACAACAGAGGCACTGAATACTGTGCTCTTATTTACCTAAATGAGTTTAGCCTACTTAATTAATAAGCTTAATTTTTAAATTTCATTATTTTTTAGCCTACTTAATAAGTTGAGAAAAACACATTTTTCATTCTTCTCACGTATTAACCATAAAAATGGCATTACTTTTCCTTGGAAGTGAAAGTAATCCCAGTTTCTCTTTGAGAATTTTATCAACAATAATTTAACACACAAAGCAAATTCCTAACAGGTTGGTGTATGCTCAAAATGCAGGTTTTTGTTTTTGTTTTTGTTTTTTTGTGGTTGTTGTTTTGCTTTGTTTTTTTACTCCCCATCTAATTGGAAGTAAATAAAAGTTACAAAGCTTCCTGTAAATCCATGTATTTTCTTGTAATGTTAAACGGAATTCACATTTAAGTACTTTTCTGCTTATTTCCAAAAAAAGACCACAGACCTCTTCTGGCTATAACTGACTGAGGGCAGATCCCACCCGATGGTGAACTACTGGAATTCCTTGGTATATTCATGGTTCGTCTTTATGTGGTTTCTCAAGTTTTCTTAGCCCTTTTTTCCTTTTGGGTAAATGACTGACTATTTCAACTAAAAGTTCGTGGACGCAGAGTACACGTTTTCTGTTGCTAATCCCAATTCTTGAAGTTGAATGCGCTATTTCCTTGTTTTTGTTCCTATCTGAACTCAGATTGTTCCAGTGCTATTCATGGACTAATTCCTCAATAGACTATTGCTTAGAGACATCATCTATAGACTAGTGATTAACAGAGTCTGCTGTGGAAAAGACTGGGATGCATTTCAATCTGTTATTTAGTAGTTGGGTAGGTGTTCTAGTCCCCCTTAATCTTTGAGATTGAGTTAATCTTTGAGGTTGAATTAATAAATGAAACTATTATCTGTAATGAGAATTAAATGAGACACTGTGGGTAAACTTTAATAAATGTTAGTTACTTTTCAACAGATGTACCATTGAAAGCCTTTCCCCTTAATCTTTAGTTCATTGCCTGCTGCACCTGCTAACTGACTCACACACATGCTCTCTCTTTAGAAATAGTTTTACATTAATAATTGGATTTCCCTTTTCCCTTCCCTCACCCTTTATCTTCCTCCTTCCTTCCTTCCTCCCGCCTACCATTTTTCCTCAATTTCTTTCTTTCTTTCGATACCAGGAGAAAAAAGGAAAAAAAATAAAATAAAAAAGAAAATCTGGGAAATTCCAGATATATAAGGGAAGTATTTCTCATGGCAGAGATGTATTATATTCATGTCTAGTATCTTACAAACAAAAAACTGTGATGTCCAGCTGACTGATTCAGTCACTGGGGATTTAGATATCTACACTGTCAATTAACACTTGAAAATGGGTTATAGTATGGTTGGGTTCTTCTAGACATTGACTAACTTAGATACATTTGTTTTTTTGTTTGTTTGTTTTTGTTTTTAAAGATTTTATTTATTAATTTGACAGAGAGAGATCACAGTAGGAGAGAGGAAGGGAAGAGATCACAGAGAGAGGAAGGGAAGCAGGCCCCCTGCTGAGCAGAGAGCCCGATGTGGGACTCGATCCCAGGACCCTGAGATCATGACCTGAGCTGAAGTCAGCGGCTCAACCCACTGAGCCACCCAGGCGCCCCAAATACATTTGGAAGCAGATGGTACCCAGGAGTTTGGTGTAATGTATAGAAGATTTAAAAAATTTTAGATGAACACTGGTTTCTAGCTGGGTACTCAAATAATGTCTAGAGTCTCTTCACAGGTTTCAATAAATCCTTATCCTAGTCAAGGCAGAGGCTACCTCCTTAGGCTATGACTTTTCCTCCACTGATGCTCCTAATTTTATTTTTAATTCTTTGTTGAAAACAGCTGGAAGGTTTTCAAAATACCCAATATTTCTCCCTAGAGTTCTTCATAGTTTTTGTTTTCTCTTTCTTTTTAATGAATAGTGGAATTGGATTGGGTAAAGAATGAGGATTCTTTAATTATGAAGTGGTCCTTAGTGTCTTACGAGTCACATGATAAGAATTTACACTTGCTAATTTATTCCAATTATGTAAACTAAGAGACCTGGAGAAAGTTGCTGCCAATCTTCTAGTTCTTCAACATTAGAACTGAAGGCTTACAAGATGGTTTTTGGTACCTTTTTTAGCATACCAAAAGAAGACATCTATAGATGGAGAGTTTTCCAATCCCATATTTGTTGCTAAAGAGGGGTATTGGGCATAGTGTTTAGCCATTTTGCATATTACTTAATGAGGAAGTAAAGCCATGCAATTAAAGAGATTGTTTATACATAGTTTTCTGAAATACACACACATCTTGAATGCATAATGATTTTTAAATGGCAGCTTAAGGACATAAGTGATATGTGCTAAAGTGTAAATCATGGATTTTCACTGAGTAAAGTTATAAGAGTAAAAGATTCTAAAAATCTATATAACATTTAAATGAACAAGGAATTGGAAAGGGCAAACCACACATTTATGAATGCTGATTTATGCTTCCAGTGAGCACAGACAGGGTGACTTTTGAATCAAATATAAATCGCATAGCGTCTTCCAGTGCTAAGATTCCAAAAAGTGAGTTGCTCACAAATAATCTATTAAAGCAGATTTTTTTGGAGGGGGGGAGTGGGTGGGCTCGGACCTATGCAAATGAAAATGAGTCTCATGATACCAAATATCTATTTTTACATATAAAGTTTATAAAGTTAGTGTTATATATGAATCTTCTTTAAAATAATATCTCAGTTATGTAAATATTATTTTTATTTTTTTATTTTTTAAAGATTTTATTTACTTATTTGTCAGAGAGGAGAGAGCATAAGAGCAAAAGCACAACCGGGGGAGCTGCAGGCAGAGGGAGAATCAGGCTCCTTGCTCAGTAGGGACGCAATTCCAGGACCATGACGAGGAACCCAAGGCAGCGGCTTAACCAACTGAGCCACCCGGGTGTCCCTAAATATTATTCCTAAATAACTAGATAGACATCTGCAGATATTTAGTGACTCACTTAAAATCACATGGCCAGTAGGTGACAGATGTCGGAGCCATCATAGCTTTTCTGATTCCCTGAAAAATGCTGCTTCCATACTGAACGCACCATTTGATCCATGGGGATGGACTTTTAGATCATTCTGTGTTTTTCTCCAATGCTCCTTCTCACTGGTGGTCATGGGCTGAATTAGGTGTTTCCTGGGGTCGTGGTCTAGGGATCCTGGTTTGGAGATCATTTAACTAGCTATGCTTTGTTAAAAAAATTTTATTTTCCTGACCCTTGTTAAAGTTGGTAAGGAAGACTATATTCAAGAGGGACTACTATAATAGAACAGAGAGATTGGACTTAATTCCAAATACAAGGACAAATGGGGATTTATAGTCAAGGAGCAGGGTGGGGGCACTCAGTGGATAGAGAATTACTAAGAGGAAGTAGCAGGGGTAGGGGGATTCCAGCTAAACAGACTTGAGAGAAGTCTTGCTGAATGCAGACCAGGGTGATAATACATCAAAAGTGGGGAATGAGGAATTTGATTAGATATTGAGGGTGGGGGGATTCCCACTAAACGGAAGCAGCAGGATTCTTGTTCAAACTGGATTAAGCTGGTAAAGGACAGAGCTCAAGGTCAGGACCTAGTTCATACCAGGGCTCGAAGGAGACTGGCTCAGGTTTGGTCAAGAATGCGACTTGCTGTCAGTTTCTTCGATCCTGTTGGGACAAAGAGGACCTTCTCCTCCTAGCAGCACTCCCAGTGGGGCTGTCCTTTATCAAGCCTGATAGGAAAGATGTGCAAGCAAAGGGGGTAGATGCTAATCTCACTTCAAACAAGCAATTTAAGATGCTCTGAGAAAAAATGTCACTGCCTCTCTCAGTAGGTAGTGAACCAATAAACTTTGTCCTTGGAAAACTTTTTTAGAGAAACCCAAGGCCAGAGAAACTATTTACTCACCATGGATCCCGAGAACTGAATTATCTAGAATGACCATAAGAGTGTAGGTGAAGCTTAATTCATTCATCTTCCATCTCATACTAGTTTTAAAGCACATCAGATACTTAGGAAAGAAAGTTCATTCTTTGTTTGCTTTTACTCATTTTGGCAAAAGATTAAAGATAGAAAAGTTCTCTGCTCTCCTTATATTTCAAATCACAGGTATGGGATTGTGATTGTAATGTATAATGACATTTAATTATATAATCACATTTATTACATTTATTTATTACAAATAAATGTGTACTTAGCTACAGAGCCTCATGATTTTGTTTTGTTTTGTTTTGTGTTCCAGAACCCAACATTATCATTATTCTTTGCTCTGGGAAGTAGGTTCCGCCTCTCCCTTATCTAGTCCAGCATGGTTCAAGCTGTTACCAATGCTCCTTGAGAATTACAGCCATGTTAGGTCAAATTATCAATACCTGTTTGAAAAAAAAAAAAACTCCGATGTGTGGGAGTAGGTATGGAGACCTTTATGTGCTGCTCAAAGCATTTTCACTGACCCTGAAACTGCGTCATTAGACAAAGCAAATATATTTTTACTTTGTATTATTTTATTGTGAATTCAGAGCCTTCTTGCCACTTATCTATTTACAGAGGTAGGGGAAAGTTTTCTTTTATTTAGCTTGTCTCAAAATTATCAAGGTTGAACTTGATCAATTGTTCTAAAGTCTCAACTTTCAATCCTAGAATGTTTAGAAGCTTTTGTCTTTTGGAAGAACTTGGTGGCAGGTGCTTTTTAAGGCTGACACACTTTTTTCATGTTAGATTAGTGTAAATGTAAACTTATTTATCTAGTTTGGATCCATGCCTACAATAATGAGTCACATTAAAACAATTTTATCTGAAATACCTTGAGCTTCACATTCATTGAGGAATTCATTCATGTACTCATTGATTCATTTATTCAAGAACCATTATGAACACCTCATAAATGACAAGCACTGATGTCAAATGATGAGCAAAAAACCAAAACCAAAAACAAATAAAAAACCAGACATAGTCCCAGCCCACAAATTGCTTACGGTCCCAGTTCATTATTTTTTCTTATCATCTTCAATGAGAAATAAGATACAATAAACTGTATCAATTTAAATTGTTCAATTCAGTTGCTTTTGAAAATAATATAAATTTATGAAACCACCACCAAAATCAATATACAGAACAGTTCTATCATGTCCTAAAGATTTCTTATGCTCCTTTGTAATGATCCCAATCTCTACTTTCATCCACAGGCAAGTATTGATCTGCTTTTTATCACTAGAAGTTGATTTGCATTTTATAGAAATGGAATTAAATTATAGAAATAGATTTTTTTTGTTTTTGGCTTTATTTCATAAATTGTTTATATTGTTAATTATACCTAATTATACTATAATCATATTATATCATTATATATTACAGTTATATATTATATTTTATATTATAACATATGATTATAATAATCATGTTGTAATTATTATATTATAAAATACCATAATAATTATAATCTAATAGTGTATAGTATATACTAGATTTGATAATATATATAATTTAGCCCCTGCTTGTAATTTCTTCCATTCTGTGGCTTGCCTGCATATTTTCTTTGTCGAATTTGTTTTGTTTTATTTTTGGCCTTTTTTTGAAGAATAGTTCTTAATTTTGTTTATTTATTTATTTATTTATTTATTTTTATACATTTTTTATTTTTTTATTTTTCTGAATATTTCAAGTAGTAGTTCTTAATTTTAGTAAGTTCCTTTTATCATTATTTTCTTTTTATTTTTCATGACCTCCATGTCTTAAAATCAGGCCGCAAATATTTTCTTCTATATGTTCTTAAAAGACTTTGATAATCTTAGTTTCTACATTTAGGTTCCTAATGCATTTCAAGGGAATTTTTCTATATCATGTTAAGCACTGTTGATTTTTTAAAAAGATTTTACTTATTTATGTACTTTAAAGATTTTATTTATTTATTTATACAGACAGAGATCACAAGTAGACAGAGAGGCAGGCAGAGAGAGGGGAAGCAGACTCCCGACTGAGCAGAGAGCCCGATGCAGGGTCTTGATCCTGGGACTCTGAGGTCATGATTAAGCCAAAGGCAGAGGCTTAACCCGCTAAAGCCACCCAGGCACCTCAGTACTGTTGATGTTTATGCTGTAGGGATAACCAGTTGTTTCAGTGCAAGTCTTGAAATTATGTCATGTACATCTGACAACATTACTTTCCTTTTAAAACATTGCTTCGGATATTCTACATTTTATATATTTCTTTATATATTTTAGAATCAGCTTGATATTTTAAAAATGTGTTTTATAATTTGATGTGAATTGAAGTATTTATGTATGACATGCCCATTCTTAATTTTTTTAAGTAATGTATTTGTTTTAGGATATATGTAAAAATTTTGTTTTCCCATTGTTAGCTACTTGTGCATAAGATACAATCAATTTATGTATATTAGCCCTTGCGTCCTGTGACCTTATGAACTTCACTTTTCAATTAGAGTAGTTGATTTGTCAAGGCTGAAGATTTTCTGTGTAAAATGGTGCCATCTGCAAATAGATACAGTTGTAATTTTTTATGATCTTCATTGTTTTTCTTTTTTGCTTTATTGCATTGGATAGTATTTTTGCTTAGCAATGTTTTCTAGTTTATTAGGGTTTAGTTATTACATGTCCATTATTAGAGTTTCTCTAAGTATTTTATGTACTTTGGTATAACTGTATATATATTTTAAATGTTATTTAACCTTTGTTTACACTATTAGGCTCTCTATTCTGTCCCATTATCTGTGACTATTCTTTTCAATATTATATCATTTTGGTTACTGTGATCTTAAAAGAAATTTTTTTGAGAGCACTACCAGAAGTCTCTAACTTTCCTCCTTTCTTTTTTTAAGACTTTTTAAAATTAAAAAAATTTTTTAAAAAAATTTCTTTTAGAGAGAGTAGAGAGAACTGTGGGGGGTGGGGCAGAGGGAGAGAGACTATTAAGCAGGCTCCACACTCACCATAGAGCCCAGCCCTGGGCTCCAGCTCATGACCCTGAGATCATGACCTGAGCCCAAACTACGAGTCAGATGCTTAACCAACTGAGCCAGCCAGGAGCCCCTGTTAAGATATTTCGAAAGAACAGTTTTAGGGCTAAGAATTATGACATTTCCCACCATGCCACCTGCCCCCACGAATTACCTTGAAATTTTGTCCTGATATAAGGATTCTAATAAGTATTTCATCTAATCAACACACCTTTTTTCTACTTTGGCTCATTTTAACCTTTAAATATTTAAAATAATTATGTGTATTAACTTCTCTATACATGTGTTTAATATCAATTACTAGGGCATTTATGTTATCAAAGAACACGCACTTTTAAAATCTATTTTTGTATACTTGTCTTCATTATTCTGGTCGGGTTTTAAAATTACTTTTTATTGTGGTAAAAAACTCATAATCTAAAATGTACTATCTGAATCACTCCTAAGTGCACAGTTCAGTGATGCTAAATATAGTCACATTTGTACCACCAATCTCCAAAACTTTTTTATCTTTGAAACTAAAACTTTCTACGCATTAAACAACAGCTCCCAGTTCCCCCTCCCCCAGCCCATGTTAATGACTATTCTACTTTCTGTTTCTATGAACTTGACTACTATAGATACCACATATAAATTTGCATTTTAAAATGTCTTCTGACTGGCTTCTTTCACTTGGCATAATGTCAAGGTTTATCCATATTGTAGTATGCCTTAGAATTTCCTTCCTTTTTAGGGCTGAATAACATTCTATTATACCTTTATATTTTTGTTTACCCGTTGATGGACACTTGGGTTGCTGCCTCCTATTGGCTATGGTGAATAATGCTTCTATGAACATGGGTATATGAATATTGATTTGAGGTTTTACTCCATTCTTTTGGGCATATGCCCAGAAACGGAGCTGCTGGAACATGTGGTGATAACTCTATTTTTAATTTTTTGAGGAACTGTCATAGTGTTTTTCTTAGCAGCTGCATCATTTTACATCTTACTTTTACTAGCAGTGCACAAGAGATCCATTTTTTCCACATTCTTGCCACCACTTGTTATTTTCTGTTTTTTGTTGTTGTTGTTGTTTGTTTGTTTTTTAAATAACAATTGGAATGCCTGGGTGGTTGGTTCAGTTGGTTAAGCGTCTGCCTTTGGTTCCCGTAGTGATCCCCAGGTCCTGGGACTGAGTTCCGTATTGAGCTCTCTGTAGAGAGCCTGCTTCCCCCTTCGCCTGCCGCTCCCCCTGCTTGTGTGCTCTCTCTCTCTGACAAAGAAAGAAAGAAATACATTGTAGAATAAAAACAATGATTTTAACAAAAAAAGGGAAGAGCCATTTAATAGGCATTTACAAAAATAATAATAAAAGAGCAAACATATTCTATATTTTTATTCTTTAGAAGTAGAAATTAATAATATTTTTATCTTATAGATTAAAAAAATTTAAAGTGTCGGTTTGAATGGACACCAGCAAGAGTAAATGCACATTAACTTGGTAAATTCATTTTGAGTAAAAATATAATACATAAGAAGGCTTTTAAAATACAAAAACTGAGAAATCAATTATGATTTTAGGAATTTCTTATGAGAGCATCATAATGGATTATAAGCTGGTGTACAAACTAAATGTATTCAATGTGGAATTATTCATAATACTGTAACAGTGGAAACCACATTAATGTAAAATTTGAGAAATTATGAAGTGTATGATGTATTCATACAATGAAATATATACAGATATTAATAAGAAGAATGTCTACTTTTAATCAACATGAAACACCTTTATTATTTATTTAAAAATAAATAATATGCACAGAATATTAGTTACAGTAAAATCCCATAAATGTGTATATGCATCTTGAAGAATATATGTGCAAATATTGCTAATAATACTCATTTCTGAGTGACAGCACTTCAGATAATTTTTATTTCATCTAATTTCCTTTTTTAGAGTACCTATTTTCTAAATTTTTATAATGGTCACACATAATATGCTCTTTTTTTTTCTTTTTAAAGATTATTTTATTTATTTATTTATTTATTTATTTATTTATTTTAGAGAGAAAGAGGGAGCAGGGTGGGGAGGGGCAGAGAGGGAGGGAGAGAAAGAAACCCAAGTAGGCTCCATGTTCAGCACAGAGCCTGATGAGGGGCTCAATCCCTCCACCCCAAGATCATGACCTCAGTCAAAATCAGGAGTCAGAAGCTTAACCAACAGAACCACGGAGGCGCCCCAATATGCTTTTATTTCTAAGTAATCAAATAATTAGAAGAAGTTGACAACTGAAATTGCTCTGCTATGTGTGTGTGTTGTGTGTATGTGTGTGTGTGTGTGTGTGCATGTGACAGGGAGAGGAAGGAGAGAGGGGGAAAGAGAAGAGAGAAAAAGAGAGAGAGAGAGAGAGAAGAAAGAGGAGTTTTCTATGTAAGTTTGACTCTTGGTCTGGTTGAATTTTTTTCCATTACAATATGCTTTCCCTCCTATGTCCCATCTGAATGGTGTCATCAGTGTCAATGAAATTTGCTGATGGACCGGTGTAAGTTACTTGAACTAACTTCTTGCCATGTGACACAGAAATTCTTTTCTTCACTGTAGCAACCCTGAAGATATATAGTCAACAGCCTTAAACAGAAGGTTTAATAACCGTGGAGTAAGGCATTGCTGTAAACTTGCACATCCTGACCATGAAATATCATTGGCAAGTATTAGCCATTTCTCTGCAAATGCAAAGCCCTCATTTATCATTGCTCCATAGAAATGATGTTAAAAAGTTAACACATTCGTTGTTTTATGTCCCCTATTTTTTATGACCATTTCTTTTCACTACAGAGAGAATTGTTATATGAGCTGTTGAACTGCTTCTGTTTTCTTATCTGCCCATTTCTCTGCTTTACTGTGGCCATATTCTCTTCATTCATCTTTATTAGATCTGCGAAACGCTGAAAAAGCCTGTCTGGTGTGAAAGTTCTTGTCAATTATTTAAGGAGGGAAAAAGCTGTCTAAGACAGAAAGGCTTATGGAATTGTTCTAGTTTCTTTGCCTTATGTACTTAGTCAATATTTGCTGCCCAAACCCACAATTCAAGAGGACTCAGATTTTCTTGAAAACTCTATATATCATGGCACAAAATCTTCCAGCCCAGTTGAAACTAGAGGAAAACTAGATCTCCTCCAATGGTTAATGAGGGGTACATGGTGGTCTGTGCGGACTAGACTGTAATGACAGGTTTAAAAAAGTTGGCCTTACTCTGAATTGCACTAATTTCAACTGATCCAGCTAGAACACCATTCACCCTGGTTTTCTGATCTCAGGTATTTTCTCTATCCTGATAATAAATAATAACAATGTTTTATTATTTGGAGTTTAGCAACTATTATCTTTTAGGTAAGAGGATGGATAACATACCTCATCAGCAGCAGGCTTCCTGGGAGGGCATGGGACAAATTTAGGCATCTAGGGACCAAGTTTATTAGGGTCAGCTGCCAGGAATGCAGTGAAAGAGGAAGAATATAAGCCAAAAACCAGTAAGTGAACATATAGATGAAGTGCCAGGAGACTGTTAAGCAGACACTGGGACTCAAAAATCAGAATGTGTGAGAGACTAGAGAACCAAAGTGAGACTCACAGCCAGAGAGTCAGAGAGATCAAATGCTAACATCACATACAATTCCTTTATTTCCATGTTTTGTGGGGCTCTTAGTATTCTTATATTTAATATCTCTCCATTCATTAAACTTTATCCAAATAATTTGTGAAATATGCATGTAAAATTTAATGGTAAAAATGGCTAATAATGCTTTGGTCTTAAGATAGTTTCTGTTGTTAAATTAAATTTTCTTCCTGGGGCACCTGGGTGGATCAGTTGGTTAAGCATCCACTTTTGGTTTCATCTCAGGTTGTGACCTCGTGGGCTGTAAGATCCAGCCCAGCATTAGACTTCACATTAAGTGGGGAGTCTGCTTGAGATCCTCTCCCTCTGTCCCTCCCTCCACTCTTGTACTCTTCCTCTAAATAAACAAATAAATAAAAATGTTATCCTTATTAGAAACATGAAATGTCAATCAAGATCCCAGTGAACTTCACTTAAAAAAAAAAAAAAGGATTTTATTTATTTATTTCAGAGTGAGACAGTGAGAGAGAGCATGAGAGAGGAGAAGGTCAGAAGGGGAAGCAGACTCTCCTGGAGCTGGGAGCCCGATGTGGGACTTGATGCTGGTATTCCGGTACTCCGGGATCATGACTGAGCTGAAGGCATTTGCTTAACCAACTGAGCCACCCAGGCATCTGAAATCTACTTTTTAAAAATAAATTTTCAAGATGAAACCTGACAATGCCAATTGTCCCTTACCCATTATTGAAGCAAGTTTAAATTGGTGCAATTGTTTTGGAAAAGAATCTAGAATTCTTGTATCGTGATGAACATTGATTTATCATACACTCAACCATTCCATTCTTGGGTATAAACCCACGAAAACAATTTGTATGTATAACAAGTGGCACTTATAAGACAGATAATAATAGTAAAAATTCTGAAAATAGCACACATGTTCATAGAAAAGAGAAAGGATGCCACAATATGTACGATGGCATATTCTCACAGTGGAATACCCAAAGATATTTTTAAAAAAGCATCACAGCCACATAGTGCATAAAGTTTCTTGTATAATACCGTGTAAAAAGGAAAGTTATAAAAGAAATATATTGCATGATATCTTTGCGTACAGTTTTCAAACACGAAAATCTGAATAATTTATTATTTAGGTATATATATATTTATATGAAAAAAAGAAAACATACACAATTGAGTATAGTTGTTATCTCTGAACAGGAAAATAAAGAGATGAGTATTAAGTCAATGTAATTTCTTTGGTGTTATTCTAGTTCCTCACTTGGACAGTCTAGTGTGTATTTTACTTCTAAATGCCAGTTTAAAATCTGATTTCAGATTGGAGGCACCAGATTACTAGGTGAAAAACAAACAAACAAACAAACAAACAAAACCAACTTCCCCTCTACAAACTTTTGGGCATAGAAAGGTAAAAAAGAATCCTCCAATCAAAATAAAACACACAAGCTAACATATAGCTCTAAGAGAGATAGCCAACAAAATTAACAACCAACCAGATGATGAATTCAATCCAGAGGAAATAAAGTAGTGTAAGAACCTGAAAACTACTTTAAAATAAGATTTCTCAGTTCCTAGGATTTCCAAAAAGATAAATGAGAATAAACCCTTGAATAAACTGTATAAGAAATTATGAAACAAAGTAGACAGAACTAAAATGAAAGCAGTTGGATATAAAATAGAACCTGGATATAAAATTAGAAACATGTTTTAAATGTGAAACAAGAACTCTAGTTACAAACAAATGCTTTTTTTTTTCAATATTCAGTGAATAGTAGAATATGAAAATTCTTAACTTGTTCGGGAGTTGGTCAGAAATACTGAATGATTTTAGGTTTATTAGAAAGAAAACATACCCAGGCATGTATATTGAACATCTAATGGCAAAGGATTCTAATATTAAACTCCCTTCTTCCTAAAAACCTATAATTATCTTTTCACATTTATGTTAATTATCTATCTGGGATATATTCTCATGCTTTATGTGAAATATGGATCTAATATTTTAAGAGAATTTTCCACTTAGAAAACCAATGGTCCTCGCATGAAGTCCCAATGGTCCATTTTCCTACTGATTGATGATAGTGACTCTATCATATATCAATTTCTAAATATGCATGAGTCTATTTATAGGCTACCTACTCTATTCTTTTACTATTTGATTACCCCTAAATAAATAAAATGCTGTATTTATTATGATATCTTTGTAGAAAAGATTTATATACTATAAGGAAAATCATCCCACCTCATTCTTTCTCATAATTCTTTTGGTTATGCTTAACCCATTGCCCTCATATTTATAGCTGTTTCTAGTAATAAATGTCAGTTGTAGAATACATATTGTTGGATATTCTTGGAACCATTGTGCATTTTATACTATGGTGAATGGAATGTTTAGTGTATTTCCTAATTGATTTTGTATATCGATCTTTCATCCACCATCTCTGCTGAAATCTTTTACTACTTCAAACAGTGTATAGATTATTTTGTATTTTCTATATGGATAACTATGTTGTTGGGAAATGAAGATAGTTGTAGTCCTTTCTTTTCAATCCTATACTTTCTTATTGGCTAGAATCTCTAGCACAGCAATAGAAATAGTTATTGTAGGCTTTTTGTTACGGTCCTGTCTTGGAAAATTTTATCCCTATGCCAAGTTGTTTGCTTCAGAATCTTCATACATACTACTTAGCACATTATGAAAATTCCCTTCTATTTCCTATTTCCTAAGAGTTTTATTTGAATGTTTATTGAATTTTATCAGATGGATTTTTCTACATTCATTGACATGTTTTTCTCTTATCTATTAATACACATTTTCCTTTGTATATTGCTTTAACCATTGGGGACTTTGTTATATTGTTCACCAGGTTCTCTCTTCCCATTCCCTCTAAGGGGTTATACATCAGTGCCCACTGGCATGTGACTTGCTATTGTTATGACAACTGGGGGAAGAACTTTGCTCTTGTCCAGGTCAATGTTTTGATTACAGCTTCTTCAAGAGGCACGCAGCCTGGAGCAGAGCTGAAGCTTGGAGCAGAGCCATGGCTGACCTACAGCTTACATGAAGCAAGAGATAAAGAAACTGTGTTTAGTCACTGAGATCGGAGGATTGTTCGTGCAGCAAAGCTGACTAAAGGAACCTTATTAGATAATGTCGGTTCCACAGTATTTTTACTACCATTATTTTATAAGAATTTTGCAAATTAGGTTTTGCTTTTTTCCTTGTAAATGTTCCTGATATTAGAGTTTCTCTGTTTTCCCATTGTATGGCAAATTTCACTGTTTTATTTATTTATTTATTATTATTTTTTAAATTTTTAATTTTTTATAAACATGTATTTTTATCCCCAGAGGTACAGGTCTGTGAATCACCAGGTTTACACACTTCACAGCACTCACCAAAGCACATACCCTCCCCAATGTCCATAATCCCACCCCCTTCTCCCAAACCCCCTCCCCCCAGCAACCCTCAGTTTGTTTTGTGAGATTAAGAGTCACTTATGGTTTGTCTCCCTCCCAATCCCATCTTGTTTCATTGATTCTTCTCCTACCCACTTAAGCCCCCATGTTGCATCACCACTTCCACATATCAGGGAGATCATATGATAGTTGTCTTTACACAATGGAATACTATGCAGCCATCAAAAGAAATGAAATCTTGCCATTTGCGACAACATGGATGGAACTAGAGCGTGTCATGCTTAGCGAAATAAGTCAAGCAGAGAAAGACAACTATCACTGTTTTATTTTAAAATGAGTTGGGTGGACAGCTGGGTGGCTCAGTTGAGCACTGGACTCTTGGTTTCCGCTCAGGTCATGATCTCAGTGTGGTAAGATGGACCCTTGTGTTGGGCTCCCTGCTCAGCAGGGAGTCTGTTTAAGAGTCTCTCTTTCCCTCTCCCATTGCACCTCCCCCAACTCACACATACTTGCTTGCTCTCTAAATTAAATAGATAAATCTTTTTAAAAAAACAAAATTTTGGGGTTGTATTATTTCTATGGATTTTATCTTATTTTATTTACTATAAGGTGAAGTTTTAAACAATTTCCATTTGCTTTTTAAAAGATATTTTTCCATTTTTAGAGAACATACTAATGAAGTGTGTATGTATCCTCTCATATATGTATATACATATTAAAACTGCCTTACTTATTATATCATTTCAGATCTCTGTTTCAGTTACTTTACCTATTTATCTCTCAGGAGTTGCAATGAAGAATAAAAGTCTACAACAATCAATAAATATTCATTGTACATCTTCACAAAGGACTGTATCATTTTTAACACGAAATGACTCTAATGAATTTTTTTGCTTTTATTTTAATATCATGACTATTCCCTTGCTTTTCATTTGCAAGTACCTTCTCTGTTCATTTTTTAAAAATACATTTATGATATTACCTTTTTGGGATATCTTTTGATTAAAATTATTTTTGTATATATTTAAACTATCTGTATTTCCTTCACTTTTAAAAGTCTTATTTTGGGATACCTGGGTGGCTCAGTTGGTTAAGCATCTGCCTTGGGCTCAGGTCAGGATCCTGGGACCTGGGATGGAGTCCCCCACCAGACTCTCTGCTCAGTGGGGAAGCCTGCTTCTCCCTCTTCCTGCCACTCACCCTGCTTGTGCTCACTCTTTCTCTCTCTCTCTGACAAATAAATAAAATCTTTAAAAATAAATAAAGTCTTATTTGTGTTGATAGGTGTGAAAATATGTTTGATTTTTATTTCTAACAGTTTCATTTGTTTGCTTTATTTTTTGCACATGCTTTCTACCATACTTTGTTGTGTCATATGAGTTTCTCTGTGTGTTTGTTTGTTTTGTATGTGTGTATTTTCCTTCTCAGTATTTAAAACACATATATCTCTAATTGTCTATTTACAGCTGTAACTTTTATAAATAAGTAGATAGAAAAATAGATGTAGTATACGTATATACACATATATATCTTTTTAACCTTTTTCTTTATTGTTAACTTTAGTCAGTGTAAAATTATTGCTGATTTAAATTTGCAAAAATATAAAATCAGTGTTCTTAGTTTTTCAATATTCCTTTCTCTTAAAATGTTCCTCTTGAGTGGTTTTCATTCTATAATCATACATCTTTTTTCTGCTAGCTTGAATTACATTCATTTGAATAATATATTTAAACTGGTCCTGATTTATCACATTTAGACTATATTATGTGAAATACTATGAAAGATGAGAACTATGCCCTCACACTTCTGTCACATTTCTTACTCATTTAAAATTATATTTTTACATGATCAAAGCTCATTAAATTTATATTCTATTTTATCCTAACAATCCTGAGTTTTCTAGCCTTACCTTTATATTTCCATTCATATGGTTTGCACCAACTAATGCTTTGTTATTATTGTTTTTTGTTTTATCCCTGGTAATAGCAGCTTCTCTACTTTTAAATTTTAAAATTTATCTTATCTCTTGGCTAGAAGAATTTATGTGGTAAATATGGAGATGATCTTATGTTTTTTCTCCTTTAATGTTTCATATATTGAATTATTTTGATTATTGAATGTTTAACAAAACGTTCCATTCTTGACCTGGGAAAAGCTACTTGGTTATTGCATATTGCCTTTTTTATATATTGGGGATACAATTAGTTAATAGTTTATTAAGTATTTTTCATTTGTCCATGAGGAATATTTTTATGGCACCTTTTCCTCCCTGGTTTTGGGACCATGGGCTTTCTTGCCTTATAAAATGAGGTGGGAAATATGGTAAATGGAATAATGTTTTCCCCAAAGATGCTCATGTCCTAACCCCTGGAACCTGTAAATGTGTTACTTGCATGGCAAAAAGCACTTTGTACATGTGAATAAATTGAACATTTTGAGATGGAGATTATCTTGGATTACTTGGGTAAACCTAGGTAATCATAACTTTCTTTATAAGAAAGAAACAGGTGGGCCAGAGTCAAAGAAGGTTTTAAAGAAGAATCTTGAAGTCAGCAGGAGGTAAATTGTATCCCAACAATTGGAATGACAGTAGGTTTCTCTATAGAAACCATGGATGCCAGAAGAAAGTGGCCATCTCATGTGTTTCTAAATGTTTGTAGAGAATATGTCTGACAATTGTAAATGGGGAGGATAAATTGACTAAAGGGAGGCAATATTTCAGTATTTCACTCTGACTCGTAAAATAACAACAGTAGACTGTGATCTGGTATGTATATAATGTAAAATCCTTCATAGCTATTTAAAATGGTATACAAAAAGAGAAAATAAAAAAGCATTCTAGGTAAATAAAAGTGGAAATTTAAAAATTCTCAAATAAACCACAAAGTAGCATGAAAAATAAGCTAAAAAAACAAGTAAACAGAGAGAGCACACAGAGCACAGAAATAAAAAGCAACGGTAAGCCTTAACCTACCAATAATTAACATATCATACATTATTGATATGTGATCCAAATATGGTAACTAAAAGAGATTAGTACAGTGGATTAAAAATCATGGCCTAACTCTTTGCTGTTTATAAGAAATTAACTTAAAAAAAAAACTGATTTGGTAGGTTGAAAATAAAATACCGGTTGATCCCAGGATCCTGGGGTCGAGTTCCGCATCGGGCTCTCGGCTCAGCAGGGATCCTGCTTCTCTGTCTCTCTCTGCCTGCCTCTCTGCCTACTTGTGATCTCTCTCTGTCAAATAAATAAATAAAATCTTAAAAAAATAAAATAAAATAATGGATGAATATATTATGCCAATATTAATCAAAAAAATGCAGGACTGGTTATATTAACATCAGATAAATATGATTTCAGAGCAAAAATATATTGCCAGGGCAGAGGGAGACAATACATAATATAATCTTAAATGTGTACACATCAATCAACAGAGTTACAAAATATGTAACAATACATCTTAATAATTGTTAAAACAACTAGACAGAAAGTTAGCAAAGGTAAAGGATTCAACACCACCAACAGTCAAAAGTATGTAATCAATATTCACAGAAAATTCCAAGAACAGTGGAATACATATTCTTTTCATGTGTTCATGGAACGTATGTCAAAATAGACTATATCTTGGGCCATTAAAAAAAAAACCCTCAACAAATATAAAAGAATAGTGTTTTCTAATCATTATGAAATCAAACCAGAGATTAATAAAAGAAAGATAACAGAAAAATTACCAAACATCTGGGAACTAAACACAGATGTCTAAACAGCTCACAGGTGTGTCAAAAGTTCAGAAATAGCAAAGTAAAACCAATTGATCACTGAAGTAGTAATTAGTAGTTTATGTGTACACAACAAAAAGATGCTTTGCAAACCAGGAGTGCTCTAACCAAAACATGGAATGAGATCCACGGGTGTATTTTTATAAGCAGTTTAGTAGGAGGAGGTAGTGACTGTTTATTCTTCACAGTGATTGATTATAATATTAGAATTTTCGTAAAAGATAGGAAATTTGTTAGTGGTTACCTCATATCAAATTTGAGAAGTAGTTTAATTTTACTTGTGATTTCCAGAGGCATGAGCAAGAAATGACCCAGGTTAAGTTAATCTTGCAAAATAAGCTCAATTAAGCTTTGCATACGTGACTAAACTGGTTTTGCCTGCTCAGGGAATTTTTAAGACCAGTCTCTGTTTGCTTTTATTTTAACAGGTGAAATATAAAGGGAATTAATAAATACATTGAACTGAAGGAAAGTGAAAATATGGCATTAAAAATGCCTAGTATGGAGCTAAATAAGCACTAGAAGGGAATTTTATAACACTAACTGCATATATTAAAAAAAATAAAAGGTCCATATGAAAAGGTCAGTATCAGTAATCTTAGTTCTTACCAAAAAACTATGGAAAATAAAGAGCAAAATAAACCAAGAGAAAGCAGAGGGAGGAAATAATAAATTTAAATAAGAACATAAATAAGTAAAATTAAAACATAAACAATAGAGAAAAAGACAGTGAAACAAAGAGCTACTGCTTTGAAAAGGTCAATAAAATTGCCAAAGAAAAACTGATTACAAAAAAAGTCACAAATAATGAGTACCAGACAAGATACCAAGGATAATCTAATAGACCCTGCAGACACAAAGAGGATAATAAGAGAATGAAAGAATGTTCTGGAAAATTCTACACCCACAAATTTTACCACTTAGATGAAATGGAGCCTAATGCAGGGCTTGAACTCATGACCTGGAGATCAAGACCTGAGCTGAGATCAAGAATAGGACACTTAACTGACTGAGCCACCCAGGCATCCTTATCCTAATTCTTTATTCACATATATATAATAGACAATTTGAATAGTTCTATATTTATTAAGGAAATTGAATAATAATTACCTTATAAAAAATCTCCAGGTGCATATGTTTTTATTTAAAGATGAATTAAAGCGAGTTCTACAAAATATGTTTCAGAAAATAGAGGCAACACTTCAATTCATTTTATGAAGCTAATAATATACTAATACCAAAAACAAACAGACAAAAGAAAAAATACCCATGTTGGCTGTATGAATGTAGATGGAAAAAATACTAAATAAAACTTTAGCAAGTAGATTTTGCAATATATAAAAAGAACTACACACCAAATAAATGTAACCCAATGAGTTTTACTTTAGGGATACAAGGCTGGTTCGCTATCCAAAAATTAACCAACGAACTCATCATATTAATAGGCTAAAAAAGAAAAATTACAAAACTGTATCAGTCAATGTAGATTCAGGATTTGACAAAAATTCCGCATTCGTTTAAGATAAAAAAATCACAGAAAAATAGAAATACATGATGACTTCCTCATTTTGATAAAAATCGTATTAAAAATCTATAGATAGGGTGCCTGGGTGGTTCAGTTGGTTAAGCATCTGCCTTCAGCTCAGGTCATGATCCCAGGGTCCTGGGATTGAGCCCTACATCAGGCTACCTGCTCTGCAGGGAGACTGCTTCTCCCTTTTCCTCTGCCTGCTGTTCTGCCTGGTTGTGCTCACTCTCTTTCTCTGTCAAAAAACCAAAAACCAAAAACCAAAAACCAAAAAACTATAGCTGACATTATATTTAATGGTGAAAAGACTTAGTGTTGCCTCCCAGAGACTTCTAACAAGGCAAGAGTGTCTGCTCTCACCAGTTTTATGCTATGTAGGGATGGTAGTTCTAGTCAGTGCAACAAGAAATAAAAGAAAAGGAAAATAAAGAAAAAGGGCATTTAAAAATCATGTCATTTGGGAAGGGAGAAATAGATCTGCCTTTATTGTAAATGACATGATGGCCTACGTAAAGAAATCCCAAGGAACCTGCAAACAAGTTCAGCAAGATTATAGGATATAATATACAAAAATCAATTATCTTCCTACATATTAGTAATGAGCATGTAGACATTCAAATTAAAAAAGAATACCATTTGTAATTACTCAATAAATAAAATGGTTTGTTATAAATCTAACAAAATATTTACCTAATTGGCATGCTGAGAACTACAAAAGACTAATAAAAGAAATTAAAGTAGATCTAAATAAATGAAGAGATGTACCATGTTCGTTGTTTGGAATACTCAACATCGTGAAGATGACAATTCTTCTCAAACTGATATGCAGTTATAATAAATTTCTTATCAAAATCCCAACAAGATTTTCTCTTTTTGCAAAAAACATTATACTAACATTTATTTGGAAAGGCAACGTAAATAGAATAGCTACAACAGTTTTGAAAAAAAACCATAAATGGGAGGAATAAATCTATATGATATCAAGTCTTATTATATAATTACTGTAATCAAGACTCTGTGGTATTAACAGAAGGATAGACATTTAAAACAATGGGAGAGAACAGAGGACCCTGTAATTAGAAATGCACAGATTTGTCCAACCGATCTCTGACAGAGGTACAAAAGCACTTCAGTGGAGGAAAGACAGAGTTTTCAACAAATAGTGTTGGAGCAATTGGATGTTCACGGGCAAAAAATTTAACTTCAGTTTAAACCTCACACTTTACATAGAAATTAATCTCAAAGTGAATCACAGGATTAGATGTACAGTGTAAAAATAATAAAAAAAACTTTTAGAAAACAGTATAAGTAAAATCCTTCAGAATCTAGGGATATGTCAATAGTTTTTAATATTGACCCTACAAATTGACCCCCAAAATATGATCTGTAAGAGAAATTGAAGTTACACTTTATCAAAATTAAAACTTTGGCTCTGTGAAAGATTTTCTTAATAGTATGGAAAGATAAGCTAGAGAGTGAGAGAAAAATAACACTACATCTTATGATGTACCAATGATGTACTACATGCCGACTAATTGAACATAATAATAAAAATAATGTAAATAATTAATAATTAATTATTGATCATAATAAAGATTGATATTAAATTTAAGAATTAAAATTTAAAAATTGGTAAACCACTTATCTGACTTATCACTAGTTTCTAGAACATAGAAAGAACTCTCAATACTCAACATTAAGAACACCCAAGCTGAAAAAAAAAAACAAAAACAAAACCAAAAATAAAATAAAATAAAATGATCCCCAAACAATCTAATCAGTTAAATGAGTATATAAAAAAAAAAAAACCACCACCACCACCACCACCACCACCAACAAAAAAAAACCAAAAAGAAATTTCACTTAAGCTAAAGAACAAGGTATTAGAGGTGCATATTAAAAGATGTTTAACACCAGTAGGCATTAGATAAATGCCTATTAAAACCACAAGGTGATATCCCTACATACCTGTCAGGATAGCCACATTAAAAAATAGTGACAGCTAACTAGAATTTAAGTGAAGATTTGAAAAAAAAAATAGTGACGATGTTAAATGCTAGTTATGATGTGAAGAAACCAGATGGCTCATGCATTGCTGGTAGAACATGAACCAGCTCAGCCTCTCTGCAAAACAGTTTGGCTGTTTCTTAAAAAAAAAAAGAGAAGAGAAGCGAAGAGAAGAGAGAAAAGAAAAGAAAGGAAAGAAAAGAAACAACTACCATGAGACCAAGCTATTTCACATTTGTTCCTGGCCATTCATATTAAGGAAATAAAAACTTACACTTACCTAGAAGCTTGTACATGAATGTTTATAGCAGCTTTATTTGTAATAGTCAAAACTTGGAAATAAGCCAGATTCCCTTCAATGAGTGAATGATTAAACTGTGATACATCCCTACCATGGTGTACCTCTGAGCAATAAAGGGGACTGGATTTTTGATATACAGTCCAACCTGGATGGATCTCAAAGGATTTTACCAAGTGGGAAAATTTTTATCAAAGGTTACAGCCTGCAAGATTCCATCTATGTAACATTTTTAATGTGACAAAATTACAGAAATGGAAAAATACTTTAGAGGCTGTGGGTCTTTGAGTCAGAGATGGAAGTATAAGAGAAGTGGGTATAGCTTTGAAATGGCAACATGAGGAATACTTTTGGTGGATGCAAGTGTTTTGTGTTTTAACTGTATCAACGTCGCTATCCCGGTTGTGATATTGTATTGTAGTTTTGCAAGATTTTACTCTTAGGGAAACTAAATAAAGGGTACACGAATCTCTGTATTTTTCTTCCAACTTCATGTGACTCTTCAATTGTGTCAAAAGGAAAAAATTAATTAATTAAACTATAATAGGTGATATTATGAATATTTGTGCAATAAATTTGGAAAATTAGGTGAAATTTTTCTAGAAAACACCTCTAATTCATTCAAAACTAAATATGAAATTTAAAGTATCCTCTATGTTTAAAAACTAGAATTTTAATAAAAATAGTTTCATAAATAGTTTCCTTCCTATTTGGCTTCAAGGATGAATTCTTCCAAACTTTTAAGCAATAAAAGTAATCTGATGCAAACTGCAGATAGAAGAAAAGAAAGAACACTTCCTGTGTTTGTGCCGTTGTAACAAATGATTGGTGGTTTCAAACAACCCAAATCTTTTCTCAGAGCTATGGGGCTCCTAAGTCTAAAATCGGGGTGTCAGCGGGGCTACCTTTCTCCTGAGGGCTCAACCTGGGAATTCTTCCATGCTTCCTCCAGCTTCTGGCTCCTTGTGTTAGCTTTTAGCTGGGTAAGTCTGGTCTCTCTGTCTTCAGTGGTCTTCTCCCCATTTCTGTGTCTCACATCTTCCTCTGCCTTTCTCTTGTAAGGACAACTGTTACTGAATTTAGGGCTTACCTTAAATCTAAGGTGATTTCATGCCAAGATGCTTAACTTAGTTACAATGGCAAAGACCTTTTCTCCAAATAAGGTCACATTCCCAGGTTCCGGAAATTAAGACATGGACATACCTTATTAGGGCCATCATTCAACCCACTACAATTTCCAACATATTTTATGAAGTACTTTAATATCATTACTTGACAAGGGCATTACAAAAAAGCTTAGAGGTCAATTTCTCATAAGCATGAATAAAAATTTTCCAAAGAAAACTTTAGGAAATCAAATTCAATATGGTTTAAAAAGCATATCACATGAGACTCTGTTTCTTCCAGGAATGTAGCATATTTAAAAAAAAAAATCAGTCATAACATTTGGTATAATAACAAAACAAAATAGAAAGAGCATATGATCATCATAATGTCTATTTATTATAGAAATTCTTTGTATCTAGGAATAGAGGGGAAATGCCTTGATATAATAAGAAAAGATTTCTAAATAAAATTGTGAAAGCTTTTCCTCTGCTATCACAACTTCTGTCAGAAATATGGTATAGCTCTTGCTAGTGTCACAAAACAGGAAACAAATGGTAAAGGGCATGAAAAGGGAGAAATAAAACTGTCATTATTTGCAGATGACATGAATATGAATGAACAAATTCAAAAGAATCTACACTTAGGACACAGGACTTACTAAATGAATTCACAAATAGCTAGTTAAAAGGTCAATATAAGAAATCAATTTTATTTCAATTTACTAGTAATCAACACTAGAAAATTAAATTTAAGAAATGGCCACTTAAAATAGCCTTAAACTCAAATAGCTAACAAAAGATTTATTCTAATTTTGAAGATTATACGTACAGTACAGATTTCTGACAAAGCTCTCTTATCCAAAATGTATGAAGAATGAATACAAATAAAATTTTAAAAGATAGTCAATGGAGAAAAGAGGCAAAAGACGTAGAAATTTTTCACAAAATGTCTATTGAAGTAGTTGATAAACATACAGAAGTGTGCACAACCCCATTAATTATCACAGAAATAATAAAAGAACGCCACAATGGCACGTTTAAAATAAAGTGACTAACACCAAATATTGGTGAGAATTTGGGACATTGGTAATTGTCAACAGAAATGTAACTGGTGTGTAATTTTGTTCAATCACTTCAAACACTGCCTGACAATATCTACAAAGGCAGAATATAGGTACACTGTGATTCAGCATTTCCTCTCTGAAGGGTTTTGTGTAACTGTAATGCACACGTTTCCCAAAAGACATGTACCATGAGGTTCATAGTGGTATTATTTGCAGTAACAGAAATTGGCAATCACAGAACAGATAAATCATTTATGACCTATTCCTACAAAGAATATTACTTCACAACAATGAGAAGGATCTAAAAACTTCAGCTTGAGCAAAAGAATCTTGGTGAAAAGGAATGCCCCCCATAAGAGCTCATTTACATGACCTTCAAAAGCTATCAATGGTGTCAGATGTTCTTAAGAATTCCCACAGAAGAGAGATGGTGACTGGGAGGGCCAGGGAAGTTTCAAAGGGGTGCTTGCCTTTTCATCTTAGGTCCAGTTACACAGAGCCATTAAAGAATTTCTGTATTTAATATGCATCATGTTTCACCAAATGTTTATAAAATAAAGTAATAAGACACTAGAGAGAATGCCAGTTTCTGTTCTCTAAAAATTTTGTTTTTATCTTCACACTTGAGAAAAATATACTTTCTGATAATAAAGAGGATTTTAAGGATGTGAGAGAAATTATAGACTTTCCAAAAAGTTATGATGGAATAATTGGCTCCTTGCAAGAGTATAATTTTATTGTTCTAACCTTAAATCGTACATTAAAATAAATTGCAGATGCCTTAAGGGAATAAACAGGCACAGTTAACCATGTAAGAACTGTGAGGAAAAAGAGCAGACATTGGGGGTACCTGGGTGGCTCAATCGTTGGGCATCTGCCTTCAGCTCAGGTCATGGTCCCAGGTCTCTGGGATCAAGCCCCACATTGGGCTCCCTGCTCAGTGGGAAGCCTGCTTCTCCCTCTCTCACTCCCCCTGCTTGTGTTCCCTCTGTCACTGTCTCTCTCCCTCTGTGTCAGATCAATAAATAAAATCTTAAAAAAAAAAAAAGAGCAGATATTGTTATTAGTTTCAGGTAATGGAAGAATTTCTGAGCATAAAAGAAAAACAGGTTCATTAAAGTGAAGAATATACAGATCTGGCTGTATTTAATATAAATATTTTGAATAGCTAATAAATTAGAGTATATATCAAATGAAAAGTTGGATCAGGAATAATTTATAGATGAGGCATGAGATTAATAACCTTGATATTAAGAGTTCTCCCAAGTCTACTGGAAATCAGTCATAGAACAATGATTCAATAGCTTAAAAAATACCAAGAGAAGAGACTCTCAGAGGAAAAAATAAAAATATTCATCATGCAATAAACATAGGAGTAAATGTTCACTTTTCTGCAAATCAAATAAATGCAAATCAATGCAACATGCCGGTCATGAGGTATCGAAGTGCGAAACAGAGAGAGAGAAAAGAAAGAAGAAAAGAATTGAAGATAACATGGTCAGTATCATCAGTAGTAGGAGAAAAAGAATATCTCACATGGGTTAGGTAGGATTTTTTTTCCCTTTTTCTCGCTTTAACTATAAAATGAAACATATTCAGAAAAACATCAAATGACTTACTCAATGGAATATTATAAAGCGAACGCCCTTGTATCCACAGCCCAGACCTAGCACTTGAGAAAAGAAATTCTGTCTTTAGACCCCTTGCAGGCTTCCCCTCACTCCCTGAAAAAAAATTCACAATTCTGACTTTTCATGGTCAACAGGGTTACCTTGTAGGGGTGCGTCCTGATGACTTTTAAGGGTCTTTTAGTCTGCAGACTCCTCTTGCCACATCTCTTTCTTTTCTTTACAGCTTACCTGTTGACAACCCCAGTCTTTTGACCTGTGGTTTCCCAGATACTGTGGACTGCTTCAGAAATGCATCCTCAGCTGGTGAGACTAGAGGAAGGATCTAAAGTCTGGATGTCCTTGAGATATTAGCAACTCCATACCTATTCAGTGCCTAGATCCATTGATATTTGGGAAGTTGCTACCTGGTGATGTTCAACTTTTATTACCACTTTGTCTTTTATGAGTTAGAATTATTTTTATGAAAGGGCAATTTTCTTTAGCTACTACTATTTGATTGTCCAATGGTAGAATTCATAGAGGGAAGAGAGGAAAAAGTGATATTTTCTCTTATTTTCATCTTTTAGATAAAGGATTTATTTCCAACCATCTTCTGATGGGAATCTATTAGCTTTTATTTTAACATTTTTAAGTATTTTATTTATTGGGGGGGAGAGGAAGAGAACAAGTGGGGGACAGGGAGAGGGAGAAGCAGGCTCCCCGAAGCAGGCTCCAACTCTGGGCTTGCTTCTGAGCTCTCAGATCATGACCTGAGTTGAAGGCAGATGCTTAACTGACTGAGCCACCCAGGTGCCCCATTGTTTCAATATTTGTATGAGTTTACTGACTCAAACACATTTGGTAGGTTTCTATAAATCAAAATTACTTTCTTCCTAAAGCTTAAATTTTCCTATTTTTGGCCAGCCAAAGCCTCTTCTAATCAGTTCTTGATATTTATTGTTTCCAAGAGTTTCTCTGTTATGTAAAGATATATATTTCCTGCTTCAGACATGGCATCAGCTATTTCTCTGAGATGCCCTGGTTTGTCTTGTTTTTTTAAAATGATACATGGGGGGTACCTAGGTGGCTCAGTGGGTTAAAGCTTCTGCCTTTGGCTTAGGTCATGATCCCAGGGTCCTGGGATCGAGCCCTGCATCGGGCTCTCTGCTCTGCAGGGAGCCTGCTTCCCTTCCTCTCTCTCTGCCTGCCTTTCTGCCTACTTGTGATCTCTGTCTGTTAAATAAATAAATAAAATCTTTAAAAATAATAAAAAATAAATAAAATGGTACATGGTATTTCAAGATCATAATCTGGACAGTAGGGTTACTCATCATTTCTTCATTGTTTTTTTTTTTTAAAGATTTTATTTATTTATTTGACAGAAATCACAAGTGGGCAGAGAGAGAGAGGAGGAAGCAGGCTCCCTGCTGAGCAGAGAGAGCCCGATGCGGGACTCGATCCCGGGACCCCGGGATCATGACCTGAGCCGAAGGCAGCGGCTTAACCCACTGAGCCACCCAGGCGCCCCCATTTCTTCATTGTTGATCAGTATTTCTAGTCCTCTTCTGTTGACAGAGCAAAGAATTCTATGTGCTAAAAACACAGAAACACATGTAGTACCTATGTGTTCATACTGATATTGCAAATTCAAATTCAGGAGTAGAGAGTTTTTAATGTAATTTCTTTGGTATTGTATCTGTGTCTCCTTCTGAGCATTCTGCCTCTTAAGGATACAAGGGATGACAGACAGAATATCCAATAATAATAATAATAATCTCGCAACCATCTCAAAATAGCATTGCTAATTCTATACCACCAATATACCAAAAATAATTAATAGTTATTTTGCATATACTTTCTCCATTATCCCCATTTTTACACTTGTATAGTATCTATGTCATCTCAACATGACAACATGAACTCTCTTTTTAATTCCAATTTATTCTTAGCTCCATAAGTAACTATGTTTAACGATCACCACTGGTTCATATGAATTTTTTTTAAGTTATCTTGTTTGCCTAAACTCCTTATCTCATAGGTTCTTCTAGTTCTCCTGGGACTAATATTGCTAAACATGTGTTCATTAATAATAGTGTTTTTTTTTGGTCGTGGTTTATAGACTGAAGGTCACATTTGTTGTATATAAAATAACTTGCTTCAAATTTTCTTTCCTTGAACATAGAAACATGTTACTCTGTTTTCTTCATGTTGTCCATATGCTGCTTTGAAATATAAGATGATAATGAAATGTCCTTTCCCTTATATCTTTTTCCATCTAGGTTATAAATAATCCTCCCTCTTTTTTTTTTCTTTTCTTTTTTTTTGTTTGTTTTTTAAAGATTTTATCTATTTGTTTGACAGAGAGAGAGAGATCACAAGTAGTCAGAGAGAGAGGGGGAAGCAGGCTCCCCGCTGAGCAGAGAGCCCAATTCGGGGCTTGATCCCAGGACCCTGAGATCATGACCTGAGCCGAAGGCAGAGGCTTTAACCCACTGAGCCACCCAGGCACTCCCCTCCCCTCCTTTTTCAAATAAAACCCAGAAACTTTACTGGAATACAGCTGGTGATGTTCATCCCAGGTTGGTATTATCAACATGTAATGGGCTCTTTAATACAACATTACAAATCTTTTTAATTTCAGGAAACTTTTTCCGAGTTACCATTTTTAGTATTTGTTTTATTTCCTTGATTTGGTTTGATTCTTCAGGTACCCCTATTATTTATAGGATGGATATAGTACGTTATTTGCAACTTACTCTCAAAGTTTTTCCTTTCGGTATTAAAATTTCATCCTTTTCACCTATTTCTCTTAAGACATTAGCTGTTGTGTTTAACCACTCTTGTGTTCTTTCTAATTCAGTCTCCATTTTAAACTTTTCACTTGTTCATGTTTTCTAACTTCTATCATCTCACTTGAGGTTTTAAAAATTCTGGTTTATGTTTTTCTACCATGTCTTGTGATGCTTTCCTAACGTCTTTGAGCTCCTTTTTAAGGTGTGAGTTTGTTTTCTGTGTCATGTGTTTTTAGTAGGCTCTTGGTATACATAGAAAGGTCATTATCCTTCTTCTTCTCTTTCTTTGGCTAGCTCCATGTGGCATTTGACCTCAGTACTTTTCTTTTGCCTGTGTTTTGTAAAATGAATTATCCAGAGCTTTTAGAAAGAGGTGTGGTACGGGGTGGCTTTTTTCTCATTTCGCACAGCTGCTCTTCTGTTCTTTTCATTAAAATTTCAAAATTATAGTGAATTGCTTTCTGAAATTTCCACACTCTCTTTTTCCCCTTCTTTCCTTTCCTTATTTCTTGAATCTTCTCTCTGCTTTTGGGTACCATCCCTGGCCTGCTAAATTTAAATGCTACACCTAACAGTTGGGCTCCTAGAGTCCTCTCCTAGAAGGGAGTTCCAGGAGGTAAGTCTTTGGAGTTCACAGCGAATAGATCAGTCCAGCTTCTTCAATCCCTACTATCATCTCCTTCTATTGAATCCCTGCTAGAAGAAGCAATACCACTGCTCAGTTTCAGATACTGTTTTCAAATTTCTCAGTCATACCAGCCAATGGGAATTTATGGGCTATTTTGCGATGTTATTATTCTCATGTCTGTCAAAGTGACTTTATGGCTCCCCTTTTCACTCTCCCAGATGGACACTGAAACCATGCAGGTTATTCATACTATCTTGGTAGTTTGTCTTCATCTGCTTATAGTTTGAGATTTGCTGTTATAATTGTAAGCTAGCTTTAAGTGTTGTCCACCTGTCTTTGGTTTTGCTATCTGTGCACTCTGTTTGCTTTAGTAAGTAGATTTAGACATATTTAAGATGTCTGCTGCCACTTCCTCCATTTTCAAGGGATAATCATGAGTAAGATTTGAAATTAATAATTAATACTTTCACTAATTAAATTAATTCAATGTAGATAGTGCCTTTCAGTGTCCATATGCATAAAAGCTTTGGGTATTTATTAGTAACCGAGGAATTTTACTTCTCAGAATTTATCTAGAATTTACATAATTATAAAAGACCACAATGATATTCAGGCAAGAGTTTTCACTGGAGTCGATTTATAATTGCAAAAACTAAAAACAATACATATTTACAATAATGGGTTGAATGGTTCAATAATAAATAAATAAAATACTATTTACTTCTTAAGAATCTGATATAGAAATATATTCAGAAATGAAATGAAAATGTTAAGTGATAAGTAAAAATTCAAAAAACAGACCATACAATATAATCCTTATAGCTTATGGATCTGGATATAGACCTATTTTTTATACAGGTAGAGCTGAAGATAAATTAAATATTACAATGATTGGTTCGTATGGTGAAACTTTAGTAATTTATTTATACCATTAACTTATTTTTTTAAATGTAAATCCATAATCCTGTTTATTTAATGCTCTGACCTAGACCTACTTGTGGTTGTTAAGTAATAACTGAAAGAAATGGTTGCCAAGATGCGTCAACATTAGAGTTGTAAATAAACTCCAGAAAGCTTGGATGTGTATTGCGAAAAGAATTTTCCTTCTCTTCTGACCTGTGCAACTTCATTTATTTGCAATCACTAAGGAGTTATAGGCTTGCAGTTTCTGAGTTTGATTTGGGGAATGGAATTTCCCATTACTGAGGAAAGTCTGTGACTTCCCATTAGACTTCTGGAGGTGGGAGTTCAAAAGGAAATAAAATCCTCTAATACATAGGTAAACTGAAAGGAAATAGGAAAACAAAGCCTCTAATTTTTTTCTGTCATGTTTCATTGGTTTTTAATGAACTGTTTAAGTTTATTGAGTAACGAAGACAAGCCAGATGTTTAATGGTCCAATAAAGTAATTAATTGGTACTTCTGGTTTAACAATGTTTTGCCTATCAGCCTCCATGGCACAATTTCGAAGATATTGGATTGTTTAACTGCACCAACCATACCCAGTTAACCCTTTATCAACAGCTAATGACAACGGAATATTGTCATTTACCACTTTTTCTTTTTACTTTGTGTAATTACATATGACCCTGTGAAGCTGGAATTTCAAAATCTGTCCATTTCCCTCTTCCCATAACAATTATTAACATCTGATTAATCAGTATATCTCATCCATTCTACCACGGATTCTTTTTCCTTGTATCTATCTCTTTTGCCACTATTGTAGCTCAGGTGCGTATTATCCATCTTTTGGAAACTTGAGCTTGTTTTAATATACTTTCACGGGAATGCTTTTACTAATCCAGATCTTATGTCACTCTAGATGCAACATGTTTGATGGATCACTATGTCTCATAAAAGGGGCTGCACACGCAAAATGCCTTTGAGGCTCGGGCAGATCGACAGGTAACACGAACAAGAGGAATGCCTGAACAATGTAGTAGGTCTCAGAGTGCTGAACAGCCAAATGATTTAAAAGCATCCTCTTGAACAGAAGGAATACACCTTCAGTCCAAAAAGCTAGAAGTTTGTGCTCTCTGTCTGGGAAAAGAGAATTCTAAATCCAAAAGTAAGCACACAAAGCACCTCATAACCTGTCCCATACTCCAGATCTCATTTGTCGCTGATCTCAAGAAATGACAGGCACTGTTTCCAAACAGGCACAGGCTCTCATTCCTCCGTGCCCCTGCCACCAGTATGAACACACACTTTGGGATAAAAACCTGGTCATTTTTCTGTATTCAAATCAGTTTTTTTTCCTTTTGAATTCCCTGGCATGTTAGTTATCCTCTCCAGCTGACTAATTATACTTTGAGCTGTCTCCTTATTGTTCCCTGTTCATAACTCAATTTGAATACATTATCATCGCACTGAGATTATTTACTGATGTGAGCTTCTTAAGGTATGCTCCAAGCTTCTTAGGGATGGGGACTGTCAGCTCTTCCCCTGTCAACCTATGGTACCTATGCCAGTGCTTAGTACTTATTTAATGAATACATGTGAATAAATTTATTCTGCTCTTTTATTTGTTTATAGGGTAAACTATAACATTAATAATTTGTTTAATATTTTTTGTTGTTCTAGAACCTGGATTCCCACCTGCAGCTCAGAAAAAACTCACAGTGGTCATCTGTATGTTGCATAAGGTTTCTGGTAGCGTTTTGACTGTTGAAAATAATCTCCAGACATTAGGTACCTTTAGTGATAGACTGAGTGTGTGGATTACCTCCAGGATCAGAGAAAAGAATTCTCGGTTAGTGGGAATATTTTATAAGCTGTACCATAGTTAGTAGAAATCTTGGTCCCATTCATTTACTGTATTTTCAACATTTTGAGGAACCTCCATGCTGTTTTCCAGAGTGGCTGCACAAAATTTTGGAAAGACGATTTACTGTTTTTTTTTCCCTTTTTCAGTCTATTCAAAAGAATTAACACTACTTATTTTATTAAGTTGCAGTAAAATCTAATAAGTGTGTAGTACAAAAGTGTTACATAGTACCTGACCCATTGCTGTTATTGACCTCCGTCACAGAGCAGAAAAATGGCTATTTTATCTGTCCATTCCTCTGCTTGGCAGCTGAATAGTAGTCCTCTTAAGAATATTCTACAATAATCAGATCTTGAGGATTAAAGTCCTGGACACCATATTTACTGCACAATATTCCTGGGATCTGAGCCAGGGGTGGGCATTTTTTAAAATTTTGAAGAAAAAAATATTCAAACACTTTCTTCACCTAAAAACCATTTTGTTAGTTAGGTCTAGTTTTAGTTCAAGTGCTCTGCTTCACTTGAAATTCTAAACGTGTTCTTAATCACCTCCAGAACAAAATCCCAAGGAGAACACCAAGATCATCTTGGAGTCTTTCACAAGAAGGGCCGGCACTCTCTTTGAGTGGGAGAAAACGGGGCTGCTGCTGTCACCCCTGAGCTGACGTGTCTGTCGCACAAGATGGGCAGGTGGATCTTAAGACATAAAGCAAGATGGTGTGTTGACTTTTTGGGCATGGGGAGTTGGAGTTGTTTGCTGCACATCTTCAGATGAGAGAGGAGGCAGAGGAAGAATTTCATTCACAACCTTGGAAAGCAATGTGATGGAGAATAGAATAGTTACACAGATAGAGGTAAGATTTCTCATTAACCCAAGAAACTACCTCCATTTTCACTGGTCGGAATTTTTCTGCTTCTGGAAATTCATAAAGCATTTGACAATAAATAACAAAGACTTACAAAACAAAACAACAACAACAACAAAATAAAACAGCTGCCAGCTGGTTTTATGCTGAGGCAGGCAACCAGGTGCTAAGCAAAAGTAACCAATGCCCAAATTTAGTCAGTTTCACGAAATCCAATATTTCATTGTCTTGAGATTGCAGTATCTGACTAAGTTGTAGGATTAAACATACCTTAAATCCACCGCCATGTAAAGAAAAGTATATCATGCATCTAAGAGCACCTTATATATCTTGAATATCTCTGCAGCTAATTTTTTTCATTTCAAAGCCAAAATTCCTGCAGCAATATGCATCTGTATTCTTGAATAACAAAAAGAAAGCTAACACATTCCCATGACTCACTTCCAAATCTGGCCTCAGTTCTTAACACTCCTCTTATCGGCAATGCCTGGCACTCTTGGCGGGACTTTTCAGCCCTGTTTCTGACTCTTGTATTCAATATATGATATTTCGATCCATCCTCATCCTAAATTTAACACATCTAAAAAATGAAAATCTGTTGTCAAACGTGAGTGTGAGATGGGAAGTGTCTTAAATGGCAAGTATATATCTTCATTCCAATTTATTGACTTGCTAAGAGCAACTACCATGAGGAACAATTCAAATCTCCCAAGCATTCACATAAACAATCGTAGAAGAGTTCTATTTCAATGCATTTCCTTTGTGGTAGTTTAATGGACTGCTTTAGCATGCCTGTACAACTCTTGGTGGACTTGTCAGCTTTATAGGAAAACAAACCTTATACAGTTGTGGTTTATCTGTCACTCTTAATCACTTACCTTCTCTATTGCTTCTGACTAGCGTTAAGCTGTCACTCTACCGCCTGATATTTATATCCGTATCTTTGAATTTCATATATTTTTCTGAAGTCAAAACCAGCCACCTAAGCATCGAACTTCTCTGCTTCTTGGGGAAACTCTGATCTCAGCAGAGGAAACTCTTGCCTTCTGGGCATATGGAGACCATGCATTTTAGAATCACTGATAAGGTCTATGTCAGTGCCCTTTGAAAATAAAATCAAATGTACTCTTTAATCAAATTAGAGAATTAATTAGGCAGATGAGATTGCAGTTTTTCTTAGTGTTCTGTGGAGAGCACATGAGTGGATGGTTGCCATCTCACAATCTGTCTCTTAACCACAGAGCTCCCCAGATTTCAAACTGTTCAATACGGTTATCTAATTTTGGAACTGATCAAGTTCTCAAAGATAACCAATCCCTCACTTTAGAATGAGGACAATGATATCTGATGTCACTCAGAAAGTAAATGGTCAAGCTAGTAGTGGTAATCACACCTCCTGAACACTCCGTTCAGGGTCTGGGAATTGACTAATAATTTAGAAAACCATCACATCATCCTAGGGCAGAAGGCACATTAACATATGTAACACAGAATTTATAGTCATGGTTGAAACAGAAATGTGGCATTGTTTAATTTACTTAAGCTACAAAAGGGAAAATACATTTATTTACGTGTTTACGTATGTCCGCCGTGTCTGTGCACATATGCTCATATATTATCCGAAGTATGAAATGACTTATAATAGTGATTTGAGGATTTCTAGTATTAAAAATTAATGAGGAATATTTTCAAATACCGACCCTCAGAAATTTTTCTAGACATTTTGATTCAGGCATTTGAGGGAGCCCAGTAATTCTCACCCTTGCAAACCCCCTTTCTGAATTCTGCTGCAGGTAACTGTGGATCATACTTTTAATTACACTGATTTATAAGGTCCCTTCTTATTCTTACTGTGGGCAAATCTGTGACTCTGCGTACTACCTTCACACCTCCAGCCAATGAAACTTATCCATAGAGACCATTGGCCACCAGCCAACCATAGGAAAAGAATGAGGTATTTGGATCTTTGAGAATTCAGTAATGCTATATCTGATATTTGAATTGAGGCCATTCAGAAAGCCAAATTCTGGTATTTAAACCCAGAAGCCATCTTTGGGATATACCATGATTTAATTCTACCTCTGGGGCTTTAAACTCAAGGGGAGAGAGGGATGGAGGGGGCCTGAACTTAAGAAAATAGCTAACACAGTTGTTTTCCTTTTATAGTTAAAAAATTTACAAGCTATCAGGTCTACTTCCCAATTTTTAGCTCTGGTCCTACTTATTTTATATAATGAAATGTATTATTTTATTTAGTTTGGGTAGGAACTACAAGAGGAAAGGGAGGTAGGTAGCTAAACGGAAGAGACTGGTCTGTGTTTAACAATTGGTAAGAATGAAAAATTAGGCTTAATTTCAAAGTTGATTTTACTTTTGTTTGTTCTCAAAATAGTCAAGAACCTGGATATTTGGTGTTCTAGGGATAAGAGAGGGAATGTGGCTCCTTGTTGACTCCCTCATGAAGTTTGCCCCAAGTATGATGGTCTTAATATTTTACACATGTATAAAATCCTCTGCATGAGGGGTTCAGAATTAAGGGTATGTTGACTTTTTTAACTCTTGAAACATCAGTAAACCACAAACTATTTACACAATTCTAACAAAGGCATAATTGCTACTCAGTAAGCTCTATCAGAATGAAAATCAAGCTCCCAGTCTTTGAAACAACAGCTGGGAGGGCCCTCGGTGATCTCTTCTTTCCAGTGCCTGTGCTTTAATATCTTGGGGTTTCTCTTTATATCTATCTACCGTCATTCTATGGAGTAGCTCCGTCCACCCCATTCCTCCTGATAAATTCCAGTGTACACACCTCATATCCAAGTGGCAGCCTTTGGGCGTGAGTACAAGTAAGCTGCAAGATCTATGAGAGTAGAATGTTTCTTTGAGGACTGCAGAAGTCAGTGGTGGAATTCAAGTACATTTGAGATCCTGAATTGCATTACCTCTCTTCACCCCATTACCAGGTACAGTTTTTCATGTATGAGTTTTAATTCTTCTTGCCACCGCAGTGATGCTTTAGTTTCTGAAATCTCATGGTGGATGTGTCATACGAGCATCAGTGGAAGGGAAATAAATGTTATATTAGGGTGTGGGTGGTGTGAAAGGGCTGAGGGAGGGGCCTCCAGTGGGGCAGGGGCTGCCCCGATGCTTGACTGAAAGCAAGCAGGAAATAGATTAGGAATGCCAATTAAAATGACACAGGTTGATCAAGTCTGTTCAGAGTCCGTAGAAAACAGAAGAAGTCAAGATTAAGATTTATTTTAAATTTTATTTATTTTTTAAAGATTTTATTTATTTGAGAGAGTGAATGAGAGAGAGAGCATGATGGGAAGGGGAGTGGGTCAGAGGGAGAAGCAGACTCCAGGGAGTCTGATGCAGGACTCGATCCTGGGACTCCAGGATCATGACCTGAGCCAAAGTCAGTTGTTTAACCCACTAAGCCACCCAGGCACCCCAGGGTTAAGATTTTTTAAAGACATGACATGCCTGACCAGTAATTCCTGAACTGACAAATGAAAGATTACTCCAAACTTTGCTATGGAAGAGCGGGGAAGGTACGAGGGTCAACACTCAGAAGTGAAGACTCTTTTCTCCTCTTTGCTCCTGCTTTTATTGGTCCTTGACAAATCTTTATCACTGTTTCTCAAGCACATGATGTGTGACAAGGGGTCTTACTGAAACTAGGAGGATCAGTTTATGGGAAAGATAAGATATGCTAATCTGCATATTCTACTAAACATAGCCTCGGAGACAATGCATACATCTCTTAGATCCCAGCATGTCTGTTCCAGCTAAGAAAGCTTCAGGAAGGCAACTCCCTGCCACATTTCAACCGTGGAGTGGTCCGGCGGGCCTCCTTCCAAAGGCCTATTCCCTTCTCCGAAACCTGCCAGTGGCCTCCATGTTACTTTTAGCAGCCGGATATTATGTTTGAGTTCATGCTCTACATTAACCACAACAATGACAGGTCCAAAAGGAATATGTGGTTGGAAATGAAGAACCAAGTGAGTTCTCATGTGTCCATAAGTAACGCTTCTAAATGAGCAGTAGATGGTTTCGATTTACAAGGGAATTTATGTGTTGTTGTCTTCTAAGTTGATTTAGTAATGTTATCAATAGCATTGGCAACGTTTTGGACTCTATGGAGGAAGCAAGTTCCCTTTTAGATGGTCATCTCCCATGTTGTAGATGGGAGATAGGGCAAGGGTTCACCTGGTGTTTCAACCTGGAAGATTCATATGGACCCTCTGGAGAGGCCATAAAGACTAAGTGGCCATTCTTGCCAGCATCCATATGAATTTAGCCTGAAATCTCAACAGATCCCTGCCTTTTTTCTTTGCAAGTATCAAAACATGAACTTACACATAACACACACATTGTGGAAGAGGACAGTTGAGGGACTCCAGGTTTTAAACCCAAGTTCTTACATCTCAAAACATGAGTAGATTCTCTGAGGTCTTTTTTTTTTTTTTTTTTAGATTTTATTTATTTATTTGACAAAAAGATCACAAGCAGACAGAGAGGCAGGCTGAGAGAGATGGGGAGAAGCAGGCTCCCGGCTGAGCAGAGAGCCCAATGAAGGCTCGATCCCAGGACCCCGGGATCATGACCTGAGCCGAAGGCAGAGGCTTAACCCACTGAACCAGGCACCCTGATTCTCTGAGGTCTTATGGGTATTTTTTTTTTTATTTATTTTTTTTTATTTTTTATTTTTTATAAACATATATTTTTATCCCCAGGGTCTTATGGGTATTTTTGATTGATATATTTGATTTAGTTTATTCCAAACTAAATGGTGAACTCTTTGCATATTTTGTATGCCCTTGCCATATTTTATATTTGTGATATGTATGGCATGTATGACTTTGCTTCTGGAATCCTACACAGAAACATAGGATATATAGGTTAGCTTACACTTGATTTGCATGTTGACCTTGGCCGTTATAAATTCTACCTTTGTTTGTTTTGGACACTGGGTTTAGTTATTAAAAGCAGCTGCTTCAGGAGATTGCCTGGGTAAAATGCTGATGCAGCTACTTTCTAGCCAATGACTTACCCTTATGTTGACTAACTGACTTGATCTTTCTAAGTCTCAAATTTTCAAACTATAAAATCAGGATAAATAATACACACCTAATATGATGATTATCAAAGTTTACATAAAACACTTAGCACATATTAAATACTCATCAGATGGAAGATACTATTAAATGTTATTTGAATTAGCCATTACCCTGGAGTATTGAGATCATATCTCCATTTTATTAGAAAAAACAAACAAACAAACACAACACTCCAGTCATTATAGTAATAAGAATAACTGTAAAAAAGACAACAAAGTCACAGTGTTTTTCTCTCAGAGTTTTTCTCTGGGTTTCTTCTTTGGCGCTATTGATGAAATGGTACTTTTTGTGGTCTTTAGTTATTTTCAATTTTTGGAGCTGAGGCAGAGAAACATGAAAGGGATTTTCTTTTTCTTAAGACAACCACAAAAAGTTTTTAGATTAAAAGAATTTATAAACTTTAAGGGTGCCTAGGTGGCTCCATCAGTTAAGTGTCTGCCTTTGGCTGAGGTCGTAATCTCAGAGTCCTGAGATCAAGCCCCGCCTCAGGCTCCCTGCTCAGCGGGCAGTCTGCTTCTCCTGTTCACTCTCCCTCTGTCTGTCCCTTTGTGCTCTTGCTCTCATTCTTGCATTCAAATACATAAATAAAATCTTTAAACAAAAAAAAATATATATATAAACTTTAAAAAACATTTAACAAAAGAATTATTTTATTTTTTCTTTTCCAAATTCAGTAGGGGTAATGTATAGAAACCAAATACCAATTTTCCTTTTTGGACCCTAGATTTGTTATGATATCTGTGAGAAGCCAGATTCATTGTACTGATTAAGCCAATTTGGGTTTTGCTTCTCTAGCAAAATGGTGTCAAAACACACCTGCCTGACTTCAGTTCTGCTGAAACTCCTGTTAGGCTCTGAAGGCAACCATCAGACGTGGAGTAATTCCCTCTCTGGACAAGTCAGCTCCTGGAACTCTTCTTCCCTCTGCTGGGCTCCCAGGAGACATATTCATCAATGCCTTCTGCCCGTTGGGGCAGTGTAGCTTGGACTGAATATTGGTTATTATTTGAGCTTCTCTGAGGCTTGAGTTGCAACTTTTTTTTTTTAAACATCTTTTTAAAAATAGTTTCCTGTGATTTAGATATTCTGCTTCTAATGATAGATTTTATGTCTTCAAAAATCTCCAAAGTGGTTACAATGAAACTTGCAAAAACTTCAAGTTTTGCAGCTGAATCTTTAGGAATGCATAGTTCTAATGTTTAATTGTGTGACACAAATGCAATTTTAAAAGTAAGCCATATTTATCTCGCCATATGGCGTGTGAGGCCTTCAATCTCTCTAGCTAGTCACTAACTACCTATAAAAGACCATGATGCAAGACGTTTTTGCCTGAATATAATCCGTATTTGACTGGGTTTCCATTTCCTTTTAAAATGCTACCTGAATCTTCTTAATTCTCCTTCATTAAAATGTGTCTGTTAATTAACATGCAGGGCAGGAATAGTCTTTATGGTTGATTGTTGATTGAGGTCTCATTCACTCACTGCTCATTTCAAGGAATAAATCACCAACAGATTAAGCCAAGTAAGAGGAGTCTCAACCTAAATGACAGAAAGGACAGTGATCAACACCTACTGGGGTCAGTCAGATTGACAAACCAGGATGGAGAAGCCAGTGATGGTGTGGAAGACATGTGAAGTCTAAACGGGCTGTTTCCTTCTTTGGAAGAATAACTCAAAGTAAACCTCTTCCATGAAAACTTTCCTGATTCCTTCTCTCCCTGTTTCCCTCCACCCTTGTAACCTTAGGCTGAAAATAATTTCTGCTTCTGCAAATATCCACAGCTCAAAAGACAGTAGAAATAATAATAACCATTTGAGTGTTTTGCTGTGCACAGATTAATGGTCTCATTCAACCCAAATTTTAAATTTTATTTATTTATTTATTTATTTTTAAAAAGATTTTATTTATTTGACAGACAGAGATCACAAGGAAGCAGAGAGGCAGGCAGAGAGAGAGAAGGAAGCAGGCTCCCCACTGAGCAGAAAGTCCGTTGCGGGGCTTAATCCCAGGACCCTGGGATCATGATCTGATCCAAAGGCAGAGGCTTTAACCCACTGAGCCACCCAGGCGCTCCAAATTTTATTTATTTTTAATTACCGCAAATCTTGTAGCATGTCTCGCATATAGATAATACAGTAAATGATTGTAAAAAGGAAAAATAAAGAAATGGTGAATGGTCTGGAACATTGAACATTTTCTGTGTGGCCTTACGAATTCCATTCTAATCTGACTTATACTTGAAACACACAGCCTGGTTCTCCACTGCCTTTCTTCCCACATTTTGCTCTCTTCTGTGATGTTCTAGAACTGTCATCTCTTTTCAGTTCTTGTGTCTTATTCCTAAAATGTGTAGAACTTCAAGGCTAAATGGTGACTTCCACATAGGTTTCAAAAAACCCCATCTCTCCATTCTAATTCTGATGACCAGACTCAGGGATGTCACCGAGCAGAATCTGAGCAGAGCTCTCTACCACAGAGCTCTGTTAACCATATGGGTGTCTTCATTAAGCCAGTGTTACAAGAAGAAGATCTAGGCATAGGGAGCCAGAGATAGAGTACAGAGCTGGAGATTTCTGAACATAGGGGGCATTATCTGTGCACACCCAGGTGAGGCCCCAGTTGAGCTTCCAAGCCCAGAAGAAAGGCAGGTGGCAAACTTGCCTGAGGAGAGGGAGAAAGCTTAAAAATAAGATTGTTGCTAGAGGGGCTCCTGGGTGGCTCAGTTGGTTCAGCGTCTGACTCTTGGTTTCTGCTCAGGTCATGACCTCAGGGTTGTCAGATCCAGCCCTGCACGGGGCCACTGGGCCCCCTACTCAGTGCAGAGTAAACTTGAGATTCTATTCCTTTCCTTTTGCCCCTCCCCTTTTAAAATAAATAAATAATAAACCAAATTTTTAAAAAAAGGCAAGTTTGATGTTAGATATAACCTTGATCTCCTGTAGTATTGTCAAGTGCTGACATCCTCAGGAAAGCATTTTTAGATGATGCTTCTTGGGCAATAAGATGAGGAGGAAATGCTGCAAGGTTGAGAAAGGGTGATAGGATCCTTGTGATAATCCACAACAGAATGGTGAAGAAACTAACACAAGAGAGTGTGAGGGTAAGAACCTTTTATTACACTTGGTAGATTTAAAAAAGATCATCATTTATATTAGAAAAAGAAGCACCTTTTAATTTCAGGGTAACGTTAATGAAGCTGATATAATGCATGGTTCTGTGTCTGGTCTCACATCAGCTAATGTGCCTTCTTCTCAAAAAATACACCCCAAATGTATATAACCTAGCAATGCAAAATACAGAATTTTTCTAGCCTATACATCATGGCCTGAAAGAGAAATTAATAACAAACCATAACACAAAAATCAAACAACTTGGACATTTGTAAAGAGCAAAATACAATCTCTTGAATAAATGCCTAGTCAAAGGGTAAATCAGACACAGAGGTATGAGAAAGCACAAAATACAAAAATAAGAATCTTATGCATAAAAAATGTCTAAGTTCTTGCCAAAGTTTTTGTTGGGCACAAATTCACTGCCTTAGATAGTTTTACTTGTAAGCCAAAGATAATGAAAATAAGTTAACTAAGTATTTAATGTAAAAGGTTGGTGGAAGAATAAGAGACATAGAACAGATAAATCAATAAATATGGAATCTACTTAAAAATTAAGGAGATTATAAACAGAAAATGGTAAAAATTAAATAACAATATCCAGACCTACTTATGAAGACAAGTAAGAACACATTCCATTGTTAACTAGCTTCATCAAGAAAAAAACAAGAAAAGAGAGCTACAACTTTCTAGGAAATGAAAATCTCACTATGCATACAAAGGATAAACAGAAGATAATTCTGTGTATGAATTTATATTAATAAAAGGGAAGTGAATTATTTTTTAGAAGAAAAGCACTTTGGGAAAAAGAATAATTATAACTCAAGAAGGAAATGAAGACCAGGGCAGACTAAAAATTACTGTCTCTGTCTTTTCTTCTACTGTCTGCTTAGTGTCTGAAAGACACCTCAGACCAGACTCACTAGACTGAACGGCTCATCTTTCTCCCAGGAAACTCCGTCTATTCACAGGCTTCCCCGACTCAGGAAACGATACCACTCTCTTCCCATTTTCTCAGGCTGAGAACATTGATGTCATCATTAACAATTGCTGTCCCTCACATATTCAACAATCCTCTTGCCATTGCTTTTTCATAGTAACCAGAATACAAAGTCTACCCATCATCCCTATGCAACAGGCTTGGCCCTCTCTCAGCCAGCGTACTGGTCTCTTTCCTAGTCTTTCTGCTTTGGCTCTTGATTCCTTTAACACTTAAGTAAATCGGATGATTGCTTATCAACCTTCTAGGCTGCCCATCTTGCTCAGGGTGAAAGTGAAAGCCCTTAACATGACCTCGGAGCCCTGTGTAAACACCTCCCCGGTTCCCTCGCTGACCTCCTCTTTCTTCTACTCCCCCACCTGCTGTGCCCCCACTGCCTGTGGGAGAGGACAGAGGCAAAGCTTTCTGCAGGCTAATTTGAAAGTGTGTATCAAAAACCTTTAAAAATGTGCATTCTCTTATTTCCAGCATTTTTTCTGAAGTCATAACATAACCACAAGTTGCACAAATATTTGCAAGAATAGTCTTTTTAATGCTACTTTAATATCAAAAAATTTAACAGGTATGCCCTTGAACATCAGGTGAAAATAATAAGTGAATGCATTAATAAATTATGGAATATGCAGGAAAGGAACAATTAAAATCAATGATGGGGCACCTGGGTGACTCAGTGGGTTAGGGCCTCTGCCTTCGGCTCAGGTCATGATCCCAGGGTCCTGGGATCGAGCCCCACATCGGGTTCTCTGCTCAGCGGAGAGCCTGCTTCCTCCTCTCTCTCTGCCTGCCTCTCTGCCTACTTGTGATCTCTGTATGTCAAATAAATAAATTTAAAAAAAATCAATGATAAAATGCTTTTTTATAATATGGGAGATTTTTACTGTATATTTCTCTGAGTACGTTAAGGTACAACATATGCATGATAGCCTGAATCTTAAACACACACATATATATCATGTAATATATTATATTACATAAACATTACATAAACATATATATACATATATACATATGTATATAAGAATATACATAAATATTGCATGATATTCACAAAAGTGAATGTTAAAGATATATCTCTTCACAATTGGATTAAGCATAAATTTAAATATTTTAGTTGATACCCTCTTTTATGTTCTTTAAAATTTTTGAAGAAAATGGTTGATTTTTAATTGGAATGCTATGATAAGATTAAAAAGAACTGAGGAGGGCGCACCTGGGTGGCTCAGTGGGTTAAACCTCTGCCTTCAGCTCAGGTCATGATCTCAGGGTCCTGGGATCGAGGCCCCAGTCAGGCTCTGTGCTCAGTGGGGAGCCTGCTACCCCCCCGGCCCCTGCCTATCTCTCTGCCTACCTGTGATCTCTCTCTCTCTTTGTCAAAGAAATAAATAAAATCTTAAAAAAGAAAGAATTGAGGGGCGTCTGGGTGGCTCAGTGGGTTAAAGCCTCTGCCTTCGGCTCAGGTCATGGTCCCGGGGTCCTGGAATCAAGTCCCACATCGGGCTCTCTACTCAGCAGGGAGCCTGCTTCCTCCTCTTTCTCTGCCTGCCTCTCTGCCTAGTTTCTCTCTGTCAAATAAATAAAATATTAAAAAAAAAAGAAAAGAAAGAATTGAGGAGAATTTATAAGAGAAATTCTTTCAAAGTCCACTGGTATGTTACCACTATTAACAATTGTAACCATTTCCACAGAGCATATTATATGTGATAGCCTCTCACATAGGCATCAATGTTAAAACAAACAATGATTCTATTGTTTTGTTCCTTCAACAGATGAGGATACTGAGGAAAAAGCCCCATGCATTGCATTAATTTGTACCCTGGGTACACAGTTTACATGCTCGTGTGTTCATGTGTACGTGGGTCTTGACTTCAGAGATGAATTGTGAACATTTTCAAAACAAAGTTCTCTCATAAGAGAACATCAGATATTCTACAAACATATTTTGATACCAAAGGTCTTTTATTGTATAAGATATATCTTGTTTCTCCTTCGTATCAATCTTCTCTCACCTGTACATGGAAGTTCTGAAAGTCATTTTCAAATCCGCAGTCCTAATTATCTATTTCTTCCTACTCAGCATGATGTCAAGGCACCTGCAACACTGGCCTCACCTGGGAGCTTGTTGAAATGCTGCATCTCTCCCCCCATTCCCAGACTTGGTGGAATCTGAATCTGCCTTTGGTTAAGGTCCCAGGTGGTTTGCAGGCACATTAAAGTTTGAGGAACTTTCTTTAACGTCAAAGGAAGAAAACCCTTTCCTTTTCTCTCAGTTTACTCTATAAACTGATTCTGACCCATTGTCCTTGGGAGCCCCAGGATTCTTTTATTTGGCAATGCACACAGTTGCATTTGGATCCCTCCTTGAGGTCTTGTTCTATGATGTGACCTACAGAGCATCTGGTTAAAAGAATTGAAGATAAAATAAATGAACTGTGTTCCTCACGGTTCTAGAAGAGACATGATTTCCTTTTTTCGGTTTGCTGCTTTTCACCTCTGTGAGTTCACCTTGATTTCTAGCTTCTTTTTCAGCTCTCACTACTTGTGTGTGGGCTTCCATAGCTGCGAGGTGCACACGGAGGGAGTCTCTGCTCCCTGGACCCTAAAGCCAGCTTGATAGCACCAGCACCTACACAACGGCATTTGGCAGGGAAGCAACTTGGGCCTTAGAGGCTTCCAGGTCATCTTCTGTATGTTGACACCTGCCAGACTTGGAATGGTTTCTCAGTGGGGAAAGGACCAGGTTCTCAGAATGGAGGGATTCTTAAATGTCACCTTACTGCATTTTTTTTTTTTCCCCTGGAACTTGGGCTACAAGTGCTCAAATCCTCTGCAAAATTATACCTAATACAAAACAATTCACATAGTAACTTAGAATTTAAAATGTGGTTTAGGAATGCTAGTCTTGTAGAGAGCCATGTAAACTACATACTATTGTTCCATTTGCTAAATGAACTCATCTCCTTTCAGAGTTTAGTTCCTGCTCTACATGTCACTTTAACGAAGGATGAGTCCCATGTCCCATACCCAGTTCTGTGAGGCGCTGGCCCCTGGACTGGGAAATTGCAGACAGCAAAAGATGATCGGGTGCCTAAGGGGCAAAAGGATATCCAGCTCTGCAGCTCATAGTCATACCCCTCTGTTTTTCCTTTGTCTAAAACTGCATCCCTAAGGACCCATCCTGGCATTAAGCAGCCCATCTGCAGACCCAAAGGGTTCCTTTAATTGGCTATTTTACCCTAAGCTGGAGTTTCATTCACCTATAAAATAGATGTCCATCTATCTTTAAGAATAAAACATTTCCTCTATCCTGCTCCTCAAAACTCACTGCATTCAACTTCTGCTGCCTGTTATCAGTTATAAATCTCACTCATTACACCCTTCAGTCTATCTTCTCCCTCAGATTTGCTGTATCCTATTGTGGTTTTGTATCTTCAGCAATTCTTTTTTGGGTTCCCTAATATGCTAGGCCACACAACATGGTCAGACACCTTGGACTTGTCCAAAAGCTACCCCCAGGGGCAGTGGATGGGCCCACCTCTCTCCCTTACACCTCACAGAAGCACTCAGAACCCTTCCCCCTTAAACCTCTGCAGCCAGCCACAATCACATTGGTGTGTCTATTTTCAAGCACTGAGTTTCGTCTTGCTCCCTTGATCTGATCGCTTGTCTTAGTGGTATGTGTCCTACCAAAGACAGGGGCTGGTCTCTAACTGCCTCATCTTCTTTTTGCCCAGAGCTTGGGATGCAGGTTTGTTTCTTGGATCCCGACGCTGGCTACTGGTGCTGGCTACCCACTCATCAAACATCCTCCCCTCTCTGCCTGCCTTGTGCTGTGCTCTTCTTCTGGGACAACTCAGTCATTTATCTGTTTCCTGCTACCAAGGGCTTACCTGTACTATGAACAATGAATGCTGATCCTTCAAGATACCACGTTCACCTTGATGGGACCTGCCCTTCTGTTTTCTCCACCCAGCTCCCTCCTCTCTGACCACTCTACATTCTCCCTTTAGGGAGAAGCTCATCCTTGGTCTCACCCTCTAGTTAGGTGCATGTGGTTATCCAGGCCCTGAGTGACTAGTCTCTTTGATAAGACAGAAGAGGATAGAGAGAAATGAACATTAAAATATTTCAACAACAAACTGCAAACTTCTCAATTCGTCCTTCCTATTCCATTTCGTATCGTGATGAGTAAGAATTCATGACAAAGGCTGAGTTACATTAAGACGCCATTGTCTGACCTGCTTATTCTAGTCCTTGACAGAAGACGGGGGCCATGGAAGCAATGTATGTCTAGTGGCTCTTTTCCCACTTCCTTTTTCGTCGTCTCCCACCATTTTTCTGACCTGAGAGGGAGTAATGGGAGGCATTCCTGTTCCTCTGAGAATGAATGAGAAGATTGAGATTTATTGATTTTTAACACTGTCACTGATTCTACAAAAAGAGCCTATTCAATGTGATCAACTTCTTATCCAGAAGACAATGACATGCATGAGGGAGCTTTCCTTCTTTGTCTTCTTCCCAATAATTACTTGACAGGAATACAACTTGTAAATTTAATATACTGGAAATTTCTAACTAACTCTCCAATGCTGGAGGTACTTCTCAAACCCATGGTTATCTTTTCACAACTTAACAAAGACTGAGTCTTCTATAATTTTTCTATATAGATGAACTTTGGAACAACAGTCATAAAATCATCTCCTGGAGTATTATTTATCTTATATGATTTATTGGTACTGATCATGTGGGTATCTCATGTTCTTTAGTGGAGTGGAGGCTGTATTCATCAGCCCTGCTCTCAGCTATCCACTCCAGCACTGTCCACTGCAGCGGCATCCAGCACTGACCGGAAGTCCACTGCCAGCCCCTTCAGTGTGTTCCTGCATTGTCATCTTGCTTCTCTAAGTTCGCAGATATTCTTGATGACCCCTCCCTGTGTCTGAGTCAAAAATGGATGAAAACTTGTCTACGAATCCTAATTGTCTAAGAAGTTCCTGCCCTGGGTATTATACTCAAGGTTCCATTTAAGTTCAGATGGAATGGGGACCTGTAGTTAGTGATATGCTTGCTAACCCTGAGATCTTTCCAGAATATGAGATCCAGGTCTCCAGATACAACTGCTTCATACCTTCTTTTAGTTAAATTTTTGGCTTCTGTGATATCACTATATTCTCAGTGATGGCAAGGCGAATGTTATAGCACTCACACATATATTCCACAGTTGCAAATCCCAAGTGAAGAGATGAACAAGATAAGACATAGTGACATATTCTTTGAAAACTTGCTGTGGATTGTGAGGCACCTTCACAGTGAAAACACGTACGAGTGCCAAGTTCACAACCAAGGCTTTGTGTGATGACTTGAGTGTGCAGAATGCATGTCCCTGTGTTTTAGTATTTTTTAAAGATTTTATTTATTTATTTGTCAGAGAGAGAGAGCACAGGCAGGCAGAGTGGCAGCAGAGGCAGAGGGAGAAGCAGGCTCCCTGCTGAGCAAGGAGCCCAACGTGGGACTTGATCCCAGGACGCTGGGATCATGACCTGAGCCGAAGGCAGCCGCTTAACCGACTGAGCCACCCAGGCGTCCCTGACCCTGTGTTTTAGAAGATGGAGTGGTATCCCAGAGCAGCAAGAGAACATACACCATCTATTTTACAAAATGGGAGAGAAAACTGCCATTGTGTATCTGTTTTGCAAAAATTTATTTTTGTATGCATATAGATATATATTTCTTTCAAGTATTTATTTATTCCATTTCCCATACAAAGTTTTGAGAACTTACATGATCAATGAAGGTCTTTTTGAAGTTTCTTTCCTCCTGTATGACCATGAGCAAGTAATTCAGGCAATTTTAGGCTCAGTATCTTTATTTTTAAAGTAGAGGCCTATGGATGTTCTCTTTGTAATGTCTTATGAAAACTTAATTTGATTATGAGAGATTACAGCAAAAACCAAAAAATGTTACACAGATCTTGTTCCCCTTCTCTCTCTTTCTTTCTAATTTTATTGTTATTTTTATTATTAGATCAGATTATATTCTGAAAAATAGTATCCGGTATGATGGTCAGTATCTGATACATTATGTAAACAGAACACATATATTTGACTACACACTGAATGAAAATTGGGAATCTAGACCAAGGGTGGGATGCCTTATGTTGATTTTAAGTATGGTAACAGTATTATTATTATTGAGCAGCTAGTAACTATTTGACACAGAGCTAAGTAACTTACATTAATTTTTATTATTTTATTATGTTAGTCAAAGCCTTATGAGGTTAGGATTAGTTTCTCAATTTATCAATGAAGAAATCTGAACTTAAGTTTGAAAATATTTATAGTCAGAAAATGCCAAAGGTGGAAACTGAATTCAAGGAGGACTAGCTTAGTCCTACCCCAGCCTCTATGTTCCCACTATACCTTTCTAACTATCTTAGGAAGGCGATGATGAAAAGTTATGTGTTGTGACCACTCAGAGATTGTTTTCAGAATTTTCTTTAATCATCTGATTAATTTTGGCAGCAAACTAATCTCAAGGCATGTGGAAATAAAATTACTTTTATCAACTAAAGTCCAATTACATCGATCATATGTTTATCAGTTTAGACTATATTTAACATATGCTATTTAAAAAGATTATATATAATCTACTCAATGATATTTTAATCATAGTTTGAAAATTCCATATTCAATTAAAATAGCTGATATTTATGTTGAAATCTGCTCTTGGCGGTGAAGAAATGATTTATTCGTCTCCACTGCTCTTTTCCTGAGTATTTAAGGTCCTTTGTTCACTGTTGGGTTTCAGATCTCTTCTGCCTGGTGACATATGTAAGGGCCACTTACATCCAAGAGGAAGCCAACGTCAGGACATATTCTGGTAAGAAGCCATGATTGACAGAAGAGGGGGTGAATAGATCTTGGCATCTCCCACTTGCAGTAGGCAGTTTCCCAATTGGACTCAAGCGTGGCATGGAGAGGAAGGGAGACTAAAAATTAAATGAAGAGAGCCATTTCATAGAAGTTCTTCAGATACTGAGACCAAGGTTGCTCATAGGATGGCGGATGTCTTCAAGGGTGAGAGGTATTCTTCCCCAGTTCTCATCGATATACATCTATTCATCTACAATCACATCTACATCTGCAGGAAACAAGCATATTGGACACTTTTGTACTGCATAGGGCAGCCAAATCAGGATAACTGGCCCCAAGCTGATATGGCTTCCTTAGAAGTGCTCCGAGTGGCGAAGTATGACAAAAGCAGCTGAAAGCACAGGCCGGGAGAGGAGGTCTAAGACAAGAGGAGCCCAGGTACAGAGGAAAAGTAAAAAAAACCTCAGACCTTCCAGGCAGCCAACCAGGCAGTTGATTAGAACTGCGTGAGATTGCTGGGGTGATGCCCTATCAGTGTTCCCTGGTAAAGCTGAGAGGAAACTTGAGGGCTTTCTCTTGGACTTTTGACCTTCATCAGCATATTATGGTACGCTAAATCTTAGGCTACGTGAAATAACTTTCCTTTAATGGTATTTTCCTTTTATGTTACCAATACTATAGCTCTGGTCTTTGGGGGCTGTCTTCTTTTGCTCTAGTTTTTAAATGCAGTCACTATTTCTGAACCTCCCTGAAGGCACTGAATGCATTCAGTATATGCGTAGCCCAAGTCTCATAGCCAGTGTAAAATTTATGATCTTATGTCATCTGAAATACAATTTTAGAAAATACTAAGTTTTAGCAGTTAAAAATGAGCTGGGGGGTGGGTCAGCAATTGGTTTTGTAGCATGGGATACCATGTCACAGTCAGCTCTGCTGTCCTGCTTGAGTGGGAGGCAGTGGCTTTATAAGCAGGGCCTGGATATATTTCATGCCCACAAATGAGAAGGTTCATGCCTATAAAGTTATATATCAATACCAAGAAGAGTAATTTGTAACTAGTTATGAAATTCAAATGGGAAAAAGGAACCATGGGGAACTGTGATGTATGACCTATGAATGTGGTCAGAGGAAGAGGAATCTTGTAGAATCCTCTGGAGTTCTGGTATTGATTGCAAAATATCAGTCATCTGTAGTTTTAGTTCAGTGGAATAAGCCAATAGGAAGCTACTAGCAATATGTTTAGGTGCGGGAAATTAAATACCATTACTCAAAGCATGTGATTCCAGCTACATACGTTGACTTTTCTTTTTCCTAAAAACATCAATCCTTGGGGCACCTGGAGTGGCTCAGTTGGTTTAGTGTCTGACTTTTGTTTTTGGTTCAGGTCATGATCTTATGGGTAGTGAGGTCGAGCCCTACATCGGGCTTCATACTCAGCAGGGAGTCTGCTTAAAGATTCTCTCCCTGCTCCTCCTACACTGTCTCTCAGTCTCAAATAAATACATCTTTTATTTTTTATTTTTTTATTTTTTTTTTTTTTAATTTTTTATTTTTTATAAACATATATTTTTATCCCCAGGGGTACAGGTCTGTGAATCACCAGGTTTACACACTTCACAGCACTCACCAAATCACATACCCTCCCCAATGTCCATAATCCCCCCCCCTTCTCCCAAACCCCCTCCCCCCGGCAACCCTCAGTTTGTTTTGTGAGATTAAGAGTCACTTATGGTTTGTCTCCCTCCCAATCCCATCTTGTTTCATTTATTCTTCTACCCACTTAAGCCTCCATGTTGCATCACCACTTCCTCATATCAGGGAGATCATATGATAGTTGTCTTTCTCTGCTTGACTTATTTCGCTAAGCATGATACGCTCTAGTTCCATCCATGTTGTCGCAAATGGCAAGATTTCATTTCTTTTGATGGCTGCATAGTATTCCATTGTGTATATATACCACATCTTCTTGATCCATTCATCTGTTGATGGACATCTAGGTTCTTTCCATAGTTTGGCTATTGTGGACATTGCTGCTATAAACATTCGGGTGCATGTGTCCCTTTGGATCACTACATTTGTATCTTTAGGGTAAATACCCAATAGTGCAATTGCTGGGTCATAGGGCAGTTCTATTTTCAACATTTTGAGGAAATATCTATGCCCCCAATGTGGGAGCAGCCAACTATATAAACCAATTAATAACAAAATCAAAGAAACACATCAACAATAATACAATGATAGTAGGGGACTTTAACACTCCCCTCACTGAAATGGACAGGTCATCCAAGCAAAAGATCAGCAAGGAAATAAAGGCCTTAATTGACACACTGGACCAGATGGACATCACAGATATATTCAGAATATTTCATCCCAAAGCAACAGAATACACATTCTTCTCTAGTGCACATGGAACATTCTCCAGAATAGATCACATCCTCGGTCCTAAATCAGGACTCAACCGGTATCAAAAGATTGGGATCATTCCCTGCATATTTTCAGACCACAATGCTCTAAAGCTAGAACTCAACCACAAAAGGAAGTTTGGAAAGAACCCAAATACATGGAGACTAAACAGTATCCTTCTAAAAAATGAATGGGTCAACCGGGAAATTAAAGAAGAATTGAAAAAAATCATGGAAACAAATGATAATGAAAACACAACGGTTCAAAATCTGTGGGACACAACAAAGGCAGTCCTGAGAGGAAAATATATAGCGGTACAAGCCTTTCTCAAGAAACAAGAAAGGTCTCAGGTACACAACCTAACCCTACACCTAAAGGAGCTGGAGAAAGAACAAGAAAGAAACCCTAAGCCCAGCAGGAGAAGAGAAATCATAAAGATCAGAGCAGAAATCAATGAAATAGAAACCAAAAAAACAATAGAACAAATCAACGAAACTAGAAGCTGGTTCTTTGAAAGAATTAATAAAATTGATAAACCCCTGGCCCGACTTATCAAAAAGAAAAGAGAAAGGACCCAAATAAATAAAATCATGAATGAAAGAGGAGAGATCACAACTAACACCAAAGAAATACAAACTATTATAAGAACATACTATGAGCAACTCTACGGCAATAAATTTGACAATCTGGAAGAAATGGATGCATTCCTAGAAACATATAAACTACCACAACTGAACCAGGAAGAAATAGAAAGCCTGAACAGACCCATAACCAGTAAGGAGATTGAAACAGTCATTAAAAATCTCCAAACAAACAAAAGCCCAGGGCCAGACGGCTTCCCGGGGGAATTCTACCAAACATTTAAAGAAGAACTAATTCCTATTCTCCTGAAACTGTTCCAAAAAATAGAAATGGAAGGAAAACTTCCAAACTCATTTTACGAGGCCAGCATCACCTTGATCCCAAAACCAGACAAGGATCCCACCAAAAAAGGGAGCTATAGACCAATATCCTTGATGAACACAGATGCGAAAATACTCAACAAAATACTAGCCAATAGGATTCAACAGTACATTAAAAAGATTATTCACCACGACCAAGTGGGATTTATTCCAGGGCTGCAAGGTTGGTTCAACATCCGCAAATCAGTCAATGTGATACAACACATCAATAAAAGAAAGAACAAGAACCATATGATACTCTCAATAGATGCTGAAAAAGCATTTGACAAAGTACAACATCCCTTCCTGATCAAAACTCTTCAAAGTGTAGGGATAGAGGGCACATACCTCAATATCATCAAAGCCATCTATGAAAAACCCACCGCAAATATCATTCTCAATGGAGAAAAACTGAAAGCTTTTCCGCTAAGGTCAGGAACACTGCAGGGATGTCCATTATCACCACTGCTATTCAACATCGTACTAGAGGTCCTAGCGTCAGCAATCAGACAACAAAAGGAAATTAAAGGCATCCAAATCGGCAAAGAAGAAGTCAAATTATCACTCTTCGCAGATGATATGATACTATATGTGGAAAACCCAAAAGACTCCACTCCAAAACTGCTAGAACTTATACAGGAATTCAGTAAATACATCTTTTAAAAAAAAAATCCATCCTTAGTGCATTTTCCATTCCTGCAAAAAATCTCATGGGCTATTAACTGGTTTACCCACACTTTCCTGCAGCAAAGTGACTTGGAAAGAAAATCTCTAAGCTAAACTTCTCTGTCCAATATGCTAAAGTATTTTCTGTACAAATAAACTATGGTGTGTCCAGACAATTTCCTTTGTGCAGCTTGAAGTTGCTCTAAGAGAGGAAAGATAGTGATTTCTCACCAGATGGGTGTACAGTAATGGTAATCGCCTCACAGGAATTAAACTCAGTGGAGCTGCAGGGCACTTGGTAAGAGGGTGAGTAATCCTTACTGTCCCTTAGTGAAAAGATAAGGAGTAGCTGGAAGCAGGAATGGCTCAGAATCCATTACCACCCTCCAAAATCTCAGCTCACTCCACACCTTCCCTGTCTCATTAGTAGTGTCAACTTCCAGCAGTTTCCAACCCCAAAGCCTGGAGTCATCCTTGTCTTCTCCATCACCCTTATTTGATAATCCAGTGGGTCTCTACTCTGTAGCTAGCAGGCAGAGAGCTGTGGAGTTTTAAAGCCTTTGGGGAGAAGAGTTTGGAAGAGTTGATGAGCCAGAAAGACACATATAACATGTAAAAATAATTGACATAATTTCTGGGACTGGAAGGTCTTAGTGACCTTAGTTGTGGACCTCAACATTCAACATTTTAAAATTCGAACATCTCAAAAATATGTCCAGTCATATTCAGGTTTGAATGTCCTACATTCATCTTAATCATTTATCATCATTTTTCAATGCTGCCAGATCCTTAAAAATCCAAACCCAAGTTTTATCATTTTTGGGGGGGAGGGTGTGGTAAGCCAAGAGGGGGAGAAAGAATCTCAAGTGCACTCCCTGCTGAGTACAGATTTCCCCGTGGGGGCTCGACTCCATGACCCTGAGATCGACAGTTGGAGCTGAACCGACTGATCCACCCAGAAGCCCCTTAGTTACAAATTCTTTAAAAAAAAATTATTGGGGGGCACCTGGGTGGCTCAGTGAATTAAAGCCTCTGCCTTCGGCTCAGGTCATGATCTCAGGGTCCTGGGATGGAGTCCCGCGTCGGGCTCTCTGCTCAGCAGGGAGCCTGCTTCCTCCTCTCTCTCTGCCTGCCTCTCTGACTACTTGTGATCTCTCTGTCTCTGTCAAGTAAATAAATAAAATCTTTTTTTAAAAAATTATTGGCTCCCACTCACTTCCACGCAGTGTATGGCTTTTTAGTTTCAACACTGGTCTCCATCCTATTTCCTGGACATAAAAGTTTATATATAGTTTTTAAAACAAGTGATTAATTTTCATATGTTAACGTTTACAGTTGTGTTGTTTCAGCTCCGGGCAGCTTCCTGTCTTGTGCAGTTGCACCTACACACCTGCCACGTTCATATCCTTTACCTTTCTCCCCCTCTTCCTCGTTCACCTTGAAATTTTCATCTCGACATTAGTCAATACCTGACTCAATTGTTTCCTAACTTCTTCATGCAGAATTAAGCACTTCCATATTTCTAGCCTGATGATCATTTTATTTAAATTGCCCATCACCATATGTCATTCACTGTGTTATGATTAGCTCTTTGTATATCTGCCTACTCGGCTAGATTGTGAATTTGTGGAGTTCAGACCTGCTTATGCTTTCATCCTCAGAATTCTATCACATGGTTTGGCAAGTAGTGCTCAACACATATTTAAATGAATTAATAACAAATGTTAGATTCATGTATCAGTTTACTTTTCAAGGCATTAACCTACAAATGCATGGTTAAATGTATGTTTGGGTTGAATTCCAAACCCCAGGTAATGATATACAGATATTATTTTTCTTGTTATCCCTCTCTTTAGTCCTGAGAGTCCCAAGGGTTGGTTTAAGTATGGGGGATATTTCAGAGAGAAGAGAAAGAAAGGTAGAACAGGTGCAATCAACAGACAAACCATTCTTTAAGTTCTTGCATTTAGGATTTTAAAGGGGAAATGAATGTGCATGCAAGGAAACCTAAATTTCTGGGATTGCCTTTTGATTGACAACCTCGGATAAAGTCAACCCAGCTTCTAGAGTTCCACTGTTTGATATGACAACAAGTTAATTTTTAATTTAAAAGCTTTAAAATTATAGAAAACTAAAAATTCTGTTTCTTGGTAGCACTAACCACATTTCAAATATCTACATATAGGCAGTAGTTACTATATTAAACAGTGTAGACATAGAACATTTCCACTTATTATCACAGAAAGTCCTACTGGACTATATAGAGCCATCTTTATAAATGTGCCATTAGTACATCACTCCTGCTTCAATCCTTCAGTGAATTAAGATTATGGCCAATATGAAATTTAAAAGCTTTACTATATTTCCCTGCCCTTTCTTAATCAACCTCTATGATATGGTGAATATGGTCAATAAGGCATAATGACTAATCTTGTGAAACAAACAGATCAAAGTTACATACAATGCTCTCCTACCATCTATTTTTAGCCCCCAAAATGGATATGATACATAAATAATTCCTATACTTGGCAATAGTTTGAGTTAGATGTTTCTATGCATTACTCTGTACTCTATAACTACACTATTCCAAGTTACAAATTTATTCTCTGACATATCTTTATAAAAACATAATTATTTCTGAGTTACCTAAATTATTTGTTATCCACATTATTTAATTTATCAGTTGTAGTAGTCTTCTGCTTTGCTCACACCAAGTTATGGTTACATATTCAGAGATGCTTATTTTTTTCAACACAAAGAATAATACAAGAAGTTAAAGAAATGTATCACAAGATGCAATATTCAGAGAAATAATTGGAGAATGTATTATGTTGTCAACATTTAGCCATTATAATCAACTTTAATCATCAAAGCTGCCTCTGAGTCTTTAGTATTTTAACATTAATTTCAAAATAATTTATTCTATTATTATACTGACTTTCATACTAATGTAAATGAACTTAATATGATGAAACTCAAATGTAATGCTAAAGCAGAAACATAATAGAAATTGTATCCAAATGAGTACACTCGAAAGCAAAGAGGTTTTTGGCTGGCCTTGTAGAGGGATTTTCATTTCCTTTAATCCATATCACAGACTTCTTGTCACATCACCAAAAGGGGAGATAAAATTTCTAATGAAAAATGTTTTGCATTTAAATGATAATTTGTGTTGTGTATGCATTTGCTTTTGAAATGGATTGGACTCCGTCTGAAAACATGGGCACTCTAGAGTTAAAACTACAATTGTGAATGTGACTTGCTCACAAATATGCCCGCTGGCTCCCTTACACAGCCTTTCTAACATGGAGATTTTTCTGGCTTTTCATCCTTATTTCCCAATTAGGGAAAAATGATCTTTGTTTAATTTTAATTTTTAGAAATTATAAGTAGTACTCAATTAGTCTTTGTCATTAAGTCTAATCTGCATGATTACTTGGGAAATAATGACAAAATTAAATGCACCGATTTAACTCTTGAATCCTGGATAAATATTTATTGATGTTACTTCATTCTAATTAAATATGGTGAGAACATAAAACTACACTTTGAATCCAAGGATATGTGGTATGTGCATCTAAGTGTGGATTTGTCTTTGGACTTTCTCAGCCTCTCCGTGGTTCTTCATCATGAAAATTTCTAACAATTAGTTCATATTAGCTGTGATGTAAAGTAAAACATTAAACTGTAATGTTTCAATACCCTGAAAATACATGAAACTAACACCACAGCTATTAAATAAATCTAGGATAATATAGCACATTGTCTCTCAGGTCAGGCTAATGGAAATACACTTTATGAATATAATGACTAAAAAACCAAACTAAAAGAGAAAGTGAATAAAACAGAGCCCATTCATGACACAGCGTATTTTATCCCTTTTACTATTTGTGTCCTCTACTATGTAACTGGTCGTGCTAACTTTGGACCCCCCCATTCATTCTTCCATTCTATATACACAGAGACACACACACCTGTCCAATTACCATGTCCCTGGATGCCGAGTCATTTTGCAGGTCACCCTTCAGCTGTCACTAGTGTGGCACAATAAAAGAGACAAAAACAAAAGCAAAACACAAAAACTTGTTCATCCTTGGTTACATGATAGTACATCACTTCGATATTCAAAGTGCCATTACCTGCAGAATCATTGTTTATCCTTATATTCCTTCTTCCATGATATGTACATGGATTTTTCCTTTTTTCTCTGCAATCATCACCCCAAAGGCTTTCTTGAAGATGAGTTTTCTTTTATATAGGTTCCATCGGTGTTCTTTCTAAGGCAGAAATTCAAAGGATTACAATGATCTGTGCATACTTATAACACCTAGGTCATCCAAAAACAGAGCTTTTAAAGCACAGCAAGTATACAGTTACCATTTGCTGTAACAAGGGGTTCCTGCTCTGCCATTACTTGAGTGTCCTGTTTTGACTTCGTAGGTGGGCTATAACTAAGGCCCTGGAATACAGCAATACATCTTGTACCAAGAACTTACACTCTCACAGTTGCTTTGGACTACAATATCTCCAACAGTAAGTTGACTGTTTCACATGTCCTACTTTGACCCTTACAATAGAACCTTTCTCAGTAAGTTATATCAAACAACTTTTTTTGGAAAAAAACAGAATTCTTTATAGTGAGATTGGATTTTTTATGTGGACACCAATCTAAGTAAACCACCTTTCTTATAGTCTGTGGCTAGTTCTCCTATTGGGGTCATGGGTCACCTTGCCCTAATGTCATTATTTTGTTAATAAAGAGTGCAGAGTGTTGGGGTGCCTGGGTGGCTCAGTGGGTTAAGCCTCTGCCTTCAGCTTGTGTCATGATCTTATGGTCCTGGGATTGAGCCCTGCATTGGGTCTCTGCTCAGTAGGGAGCCTGCTTCTGCCTCTCTCTGCCTGATGCTCTATTTGTGATCTCTCTCTCTTTGTCAAATAAATAAATAAACTCTTGAAAAAAAAGAGTGCAGAGTGTTAGAAAATTTTATCTCTGAAATCAAACTACTCCATTTGAGTCCTAACTCCACTTCTTCCTAACCATGAGACTAGCATCTCAGTTTCCCTCTGTAACATAGAGGTAATAATAGTATATTCCACATAAAATTGTGAGGATTAAATAATTCATAAAAACACTGAACAGATTAATTAAAGAGTGTGTGACACAGACTTAGCTTTCTATAAATATTACTTATGATAATTTTTAGGAAGTGGAAATAAAATTTCTAAATACAAAGCCTTTCTACTATCGTTATGGATTTAGCATCCTGATTAAATAAAGTTTTGCAAGTGTACGTATTTATGTTCATTTGAACCAAACATATCTTAACAATTTTGCTTTCTGATTACCTGCACAGTTCCTTATATTGTATGTGGTAGGCATGGAACAATTTTTCTTCTCTGACAGTCAGAGAGACGAGTAACATGATGGATGAATGAAAACATTATATGAACAGTTAGTTGATATTATAATATACATGAGTAAAATGCCAATCATTTTAAAAACATCATTTTATTTATTAATTCATAAAAAACTATTCTTCTTTTAAATATTTATTACATTAAAATAGGTTAAATTATAGTTAGTTGGAAGTCTCTGGACAACATTGGTCAGACAAGGTCCACTGTGCCCAGAACCTTTGGCCTGAAAGGGCTCCAATTAGAATCTTCCTGGTCTTATCCTCTCTCCCTACACATATCTTCTTGACTGATCTGTACCATCAGATAGAAATTGAGCTCTGAAACATCCCAGTAAACAGTAAGGGGGAAAAGGAGGGGACTATGTTGTAAAATAAATACACAGTTTATCTAGCATCCCTCTTCTTGGAGGAACCAACTTTCTGGACAGTTCTGGTAAAGCTATGAGTACTATGCTGACCTCTTGTGGCCCAACACACAGGTAAGTTGTGACTCATTTGGGCCGCCAGAGCCCTTCACAGGACAACTGCAAATTCAAGGGGGAAAGAATATTTCCCACTTTGGGGGCCAGAAGCTGGCAGGCTGTGAATTTGGGGCTGCCAGAGCCAACTTCCCTGACCGCAAGGAAGAAGCCCATATGTTTTAGGAAAGAATCAGGTCAGGCTTCAGAAAGAAATAGATTCAAGATTTTGCAAGAAAGAGAGAAACTTAGTAACTTTAATTGAAACCCTGGATGGAACTGTGTTTGAAACCACTTCCTACGCTTCCTTCAGGAGCTTCCCACTTACTGAAGCCAATATAGTCCCTTTTTTTACTCAAGTTTATTTGAGTTGTATAATTGTCACTTTTCTACAGGAAGTGTCCTGATTAATTTAGCTAGGGAAAAACATTGAGATAGCTTTGATTTTAATTCCCTGGTGTCCAAGGAAAAGAAAAAAAATTAAAAGGCAAACCATGAACTATAACTAAGATATTTTCTTCTTTCAGTTAATCATACATTTTTAAAATATTTATTGAGTGCTTAATATGTGGTAGGTGCTAGGCATTTTTTCCTAGTTGCTTGGGAGAGATCAATACACCAACAGGCAAATATTCTTGTCCTTATAGAACTTGTATTTAATGGGGAGGGGCAGACAATAGAAAAGCATAATAAATAAGTATATCATTTATAAATACAGTTTGTTTGCAGGTCATATGGCTGGCAGAATGTGAAATAGTGTGGAAAAATAAAGTAGAAAATGTATACTGGCTGGACCAAGGTAAGCATTTTGTGTAAGGAAGTCAAGATAGGCCTGTTTGAGAAGATGAGATTTGAGCAAACATTTGAAGGAGGTGGACATGAAGAGTTCTCCATTTGTAGGGGACAGCCAATGTGAGGACCCCAAGGTGAGAGCACGCCTGAAATATTTGAGGAAAAAAAGAAGTCGATGGTGAGTCTAACACAGTCAACATATAGGAGACTAGAAGAGGAGCCGAAACCCAGAGTCCCATGCTCAATCGACTGCGTCACCTAGGTGCCCCTTAAACTTTATTCTAAATGAAATGGGAAGCCAGTGAGAATACTCTTTTTTTGAATAGAAGAGTGCCATCATATTAGCTCCAATTTAAATGTATTTTCTGTTGCCCTTTTAAGACTATACTTTGGCATGCAGAGAGGCAAGGACAGAAGAAGGGAGACAGGAAGATATTGCAGTGATTCAGGTGGGAGGTGTTGGTAACTTGTCCAGAGTGGAGAGCAGTGGAGGAGTGTGAGATCACTAATTAGCATGTATATTTTGAATGTAGAGCTTACAGTATTTCCATTTAGATTTGACATGGAGTGTGACAGAAAGAAAGGAGATAAGGAAGATGTCAAGATTTCTGCTGAGATTATGAAAGTTTCAGAAGGAGTTTTTGGGGGATGCCTGAGTGGCTCAGTCCATTAAATATCCAACTCTTGATTTCTGCTCAGGTCATGATCTCAGGGTTGTGAGATTGAGTCTTCTTGGGATTCTTTTCTCTCTCTCTGCCCCACCTCCCCACTCTCTCTCTCTCCTCTCTAAAATAAATAAATACATCTAAAAACAAACAAACAAACAAAAAAATAGGTTTTTTTGAAGGATAAAGAGTTTAATTTTGGAAGTGTTCTGAGATGTCCAACAAATCCACAAATGGAGATATATACTAAACATTGTAGTTCAGGAGTGAGATCTGATCTGGAAACATAATAATGGAAACTATTGACTCATGAGGGTTTTAGGGAGTATCATTCTTGGATAAATGAAGAGGACCAGGGACTGAGCGTGAGCATTTCACATTAGAAGTTAAGGTAGACAAAGGAGGCCTAGCAAAAGAAAATGAAAAGTAAGCAGTGAATTAGGAAAAAATAAAAAGTACCTAGCATCTGAGAAGCCTTTTGGAGAAGGTGTATTAAGAAGAAGAAAAGGACAAACCAAGTCAAAAGCTACTGAAGAATCAAGTGAAGAATTGAGACTTGAGCATTACATTTAGTGCAGTTGTCATCTGGTGACCTTGAAAAACTATTCTTCTAGTGTGTGAAAAGGGGAATGGCCAAAGCATGATCAGAGTAGTTGTAGCAAAGAATGAGAAAAGAGGAATTTGAAACAATGAATATAGACAAGAGATTCAGTTTTCAGCCAAGGGGAGCAAAGACATGGAGTGGTAGCTGATAAATCAACAAAGTGTTTTGTTTTGCTTTGCTTTCACTTTTCTTTCAAGTTTGGAGAAAATAGCAGATTTTTTTTCCCTAGCAGGAATGACCTGGAAGAAGAAAGAACAACTGATGATGTAAGAAAGAAAAAAGAAAAAAAGAAAGAAATATTGGAGGGATACCCTTGAGTATGTGAGATAGAGGAAAGCCACTCATACAAAAGTTGAAGAGCTGACTTTCTAATGGATCATGGATAGTTTAGTTACAGTAAAGGTGGGAATGCAGACTATGTGGATACAGCTTCTGGGGTCTACAGAAGACTAAGTATTCTGCATGAACTAGGTAACAAGGTTATCAACTAGGAATGAGAATGGGGGAAAAGGTGTTGGGGGTTGCTATGAAAGACAGAGAGAGAGCAGATGGGTAGACTAAGCAGAGTACAGATGCCTCAGCAACAAGTATTAAGATTTGACTTGAAATTTATGGTCATGTCTTCAAAGAGAGGCCAACTAGTCAGGTTTTGTGCTGTGTTTCAACTACATTCAGCCTTATGAACACACACAGAATAGAAAGAATTGGGTTAAAAAGGAATTATGGTTTTACCTAACAAATACTGCAAAGTAAGAGAGAACAGGGGCATGTGCATATGCAATACAGTAATTATACATGGCCATGTAATATACTTAGGAAAGAAGGGGGGAAGGATGCAAAATGGTGATGGACAGTTGAATTTTGCAGGATCAAGGAGTTGGGAAACCTGGTAGGCTCAAGGATAGTTGTAAATCAATGTAAAACAAGGTACTAGTTGTAAATCAGTGTACTAGAATTACTGAAGTGGGAACAGAAAAAAACAAAACAAAACAGTAATCACCCAGAGTACAACACGTACTATAGAGATTATGAAGGCATAGCTGGTATTACAATTAAAGGTCTGAAATGTATGACCGTGGGAATGAGTGACTGAGATGTGATGGGAAACGATGTTGTTGGAGGAGAGTATATTAAGGAAATAGTAGGTGAAGATACTGAAAGCCTCCTTTACATGCACATTGAAATTCCAAAGACATCAGGCAGATTATTAGCAAGAATGGCAATAAGCAAGAAGCTAAAATCATTGAGACATGAGGGGAAAGTAGTTTATCATGAAAGAGGAGAATAATAATTCCAAAGGACCTGATCTCCTTTGGGACCATTCTGAGAGGAACACTCTATCATAGTGCCATGATTTATGAGATATATTAAAGAAGAATTACTTAATGGCATTACATCTGAGTCTTTAAGTCTGTGTGGATTTTCAATTTAGGAGGATTTAAGAAATTTGGAGAAATTTGGTTATTTGGAGATCACCAGGCTTAATGCATATTGGACCCAAAGCCTCTGCCCTCATTTCAGGATTCCCTGTGTGGGTTATGGGGAGTTCATGATATTCTGTGTCAGGTTTAAGGACTGAATTGTTTTATATACTGATTGCTAATGAGGGTAAGAATACAGCCAGCTTTTGTCCATTAGGATTTCTTCTCTTTTCTTATTTCCTTTTTATTTATTTATTTTTGTTTGAGACAATGCCACAGGGTATTTCTGAAGTCTTATGTAATTCATCAAGAGTTGGTGAACAGGGTAGTTGGGGATATGGGCTATTTGGTACAATTAGCTAATGTAGATGATATAATTTATAACATAAATAAATGTCAGCTACAAAACAGATGTGTACTCAACTGAAACTCTGTTTTCCTAAGAGAATCATTTTCTTCTTGAGCTCTCATTTCTATTTGGCAGTGAAAACTTTAATTTCAACACCTTCTGATACACTTGATCTGATTTGGATTTTTTTTTCAGTCAAAGTCAATATTCTTTTTTTTTCTTTTTTTTAAAATTTATTTTCAGCATAACAGTATTCGTTATTTTTGCACCATACCCAGTGCTCCATGCAATCCATGCCCTCTCTAATATCCACCACCTGGTATCCCAACCTCCCACCCCCTGCTGCTTCAAACCCCTCAGATTGTTTTTCAAAGTCCATAGTCTCTCATGGTTCACCTCCCCTTCCAATTTCCCCCAACTCCCTTCTCCTCTCTAACTCCCCTTGTCCTCCATGTTATTTGTTATGCTCCACAAATAAGTAAAAACATATGATAATTGACTCTCTCTGCTTGACTTATTTCACTCAGCATAATCTCTGTGGAAAGAACCAAGATGCCCTTCAACGGACGAATGGATAAGGAAGATGTGGTCCATATACACTATGGAGAATTATGCCTCCATCAGAAAGGATGAATACCCAACTTTTGTAGCAATATGGACAGGACTGGAAGAGTCAATATTATTTTTTGATTTACTACTCAGTCCAAAGTTACCACATCTGTATTGCCTCTTCCCTTCCTTCTGTGTTTCCTAACATCCATAGGGAATTTACATGTCACTACAGAAGGTGTTGAGGAGAGTGGGGGATATGTGTGGTCTCTGGCATTAGGTATGGTCAGAGCTGATTCTGGTGATTGAGATGACTAAGGGAATGAGTCTGGAGAGGTTGAAAGACAAAATTGTTTGAGGAGGGCATTTTAAGGAGCTGGGAGACCAGGATATTGGAAGAATCCTCTATATGCATGTTGAAAGAGCAAATAATTAATACAGGGATAGCTCACTGCTCACTGGGGGCACTGTCTTTGTTTCATGACTGGCCATCTAAAAGGTTGTCAAGCCAGCTCATATTTTCTGACAATGTCTTCAGCTTATTCTGGATCACAGGCATAGAACAAAATGACTAGGAGTAGGAGAAACAGAAAGAGGACATAGTAGATGCCAAAACTCAGTACAATCTGACACCAGGAGAGAGTACTCTCTCAGAATTCAGTCATTCGGGGTATTGTGTTTTTATTCTAAGATGGGTGGTGTCTCCATTTTAAATCATGCCTTTAATTGTGACACTCAGATTGAGGGAAATATTTCAGGTATTAGAAGACAACTTGACACTTGACATAATTGTGCTTATGATGAGTTTTGAGAATGTAAAAGAGAATTCTTAAGATGGTAGATCATCTAGGGTGTTTGGGTTATGGACGTTGGGGAGGGTATGTGCTATGGTGAGTGCTGTGAAATGTGTAAGCCTGAAAATTCATAGACCTGTACCCCTGAGGCAAATAATACATTATACATTAATAAAAATAATTTTAAAAGATGATATATCATCTTGAGGAGATACACAGATGTAGCCACATTCAAGTGTCACCTCTCCCACACTACTCTGAGGCCAGAGGCATATAAATTTTCAAATTTCCAATACAATCTAACAAAAGACTATTTCCAATTTCCAATTTTCTCATTCACATGCCCTTTTGTATGTGTGAGAGTAAATTAAAGAAGTGGGAGGAAGTGGTGATGCAACATGGGGGCTTAAGTGGGTATGAGAAGAATAAATGAAACAGGATGGGATTGGGAGGGAGACAAACCGTGAGTGACTCTTGATCTCACAAAACAAACTGAGGGTTGCTGGGGGGAGGGGGTTTGGGAGAAGGGGGTGGGATTATGGACATTGGGGAGGGTATGTGCTTTGGTGAGTGCTGTGAAGTGTGTAAACGTGGTGATTCACAGACCTGTACCCCTGGGGATAAAAATATATGTTTATAAAAAATAAAAAATTATAAAAAAAAAGAAGTGGGGGTAAATAAGCATTAATGAACATTTTGATGAAATGTATGCCTGACTCTCGAAGCTTTCCATCACTTTGACTCATCAGTACCAAAATAACACTAGGATGAACTATCCACAAGGAAGTGGCCAGATGAACCACGGATCCTGAAACAGAGAAAGAGCCACTTGTCTCTTACCTTGTTTAAGGACTGTGAGGCAAAACCTATGAGAAGTTGACAATTATTGCTGACATAAAATCTAAGAGGGACTGTGGGTCCTTCTCCATCAGAGCCAATATAAGGAAAGGAAATTTGTGGTATTTATTTCTAAGGGTCTCTGACAGAAAGACCAGATACCCTATTCATAAACTACTCAACTATTAATAAATTTTTGGTGATAAACTTAAGGAGTTTGTGTAGTGTGTATTTATTCTTGTGTGAACTGATAACTACCCCATGGTTATGGGCACTTAACTGCATGCTCAGGCTGCAGTGTGACAGTACTATTGAATTATAACTTCAGCCTTCGATATTGATTGGATTGAGTAATAGAGATATTGCAAGAAATATCTAATCGGTTTCACCTACAGACCACTGACATTATCTCCAAGAAAGGAAAACAAGCTATTTGTTGCCACAAAGAGTATATTTATGGTGGAGTATGGCCTGCTATTAGTCATAATCAGCTCCTGATGGTTGTGACCATGGAACCCATGTATTAATCAGTTATAATCCTTTAGTAGATTCTCTCATGTTGGTTGTATTTTGCTGAAGAAGTCACATTTAGGACAGATGTAAACAGTAAGATACATTTAAATTATTAGAAGTCTAAAAGTTTAAGGCTGCTTTTATTACCTTTAAATACCCACATGATCTAAAAGAATTTTGTTAGGGGACACCTGGTTCAGTGGGTAAAAGCCTCTGCCTTCAGCTCAGGTCACAATCTCAGGGTCCTGGGATCGAGCCCCACATCGGGCTCTCTGCTCGGCAGGGAGCCTGCTTCCTCCTCTCTCTCTGCCTGCTCTCTGCCTACTTGTGATCTCTGTCTGTCAAATCAATAAATAAAATCTTTAAAAACAAATAATTTTGTTATACCTACTAAGAATTTTCAACCTAAACAGAAGAGAGAGTGGAGGTGATATTTGGTGTTATTGGTCCATGGAGTAGAAAAGGCAGTTACTACCTTGCTCATAGTGAAAGAGCAGGGATCCTGGTTGTCCATTTGTGCTGCTTCGGGTAGATGAAAAAATGGTTATGCCAGAAAATGTTAATGAGTCACTTTCCGTCCTCCTTTTTCTTTTGTGAACGAACCCACAATAAAGCATGGTCATTCAACAGAAGACTATGTTTTCCTCTTTACCTTGATTTTACGTGTGGCTATCCAGGTAAGACAGAATGTGAGCATTTGTAGTAAGTACCATTTTTGAGCCCTGCCTTTGAGAAGAATAGGTATGAATTCCACTTTCCTTGCTCTCTCCTTTTGGAAAGTTGAAGCAATCATTGTAGAACATGAGGTGGAATGCATCTGTTCAGGATGGCAGAGCAAGAAAGCAGAAAGGTTCCGGTCTATAATATCAACCCCTATTGTTAAGCTTGGACTACTATGTGAGAAACAAACAAACTTCTACTTGTTCAGCCAAAATATAACATGCTATTTTGGTCTGAGAGTTAATAACTGAAATGATGATATGACTATTATAGAAGCAAATGTCTACCTTCTAAGAATGTTTGAAAGGCTAATTTGGGGAGAGCTATGGCTACCCAGCATTAAAAAAAGTCACTATGACACTCAGGTTCAGTGCCATGAGACAGAATTCGGCGGTTTCTGAAAAACAAACTAGCAAGTTAAAAGAAGTTTCATATTTGAAAGTGAAGCCATTAGCATCCTTGTCTATGAAGTATAGCTATTCGTCAAAGGAAGGTAGTCAAGGAGCTCTGTCTGGGCTTGCACTGGGCTCATCTTCTGTCTACTTCTGTTCACTTCTTGGGAGCATGGGGGCAGGACAAGAAGGCCCAGGACTTTTTTAACCAAAGGAGCCCCAAAACAAGTAAAAGGCACCTCACTCTCTCCCTTGCAGAAAATGGGAAGAGTGCAAAGTTACCTGTGACTCTTTGAAGGTGACTAACTGATGTGGATAGGGGCAGAAATCCTGCTACACAAATACAAGGGGACTCTAACTTGTCTTTCATGAACCTTAATACAGGCATGACAAGCATTTGAAATTGTAGAAACTTGTCAATGCAGGGAGGCTAGGCATTTACTTATTTATTAATCCATTCATACCTAATAAGGAATCTAAACTAATAATTAAGAACTCACTTGTTTCTCTATACCAGTGGCTGGGCTTAGGAATGGATGATTTAAATAAATGTATTGAACCACTCACCCCAAGAAGCCTATGTTCTAGAGTCTTATTCTAGCTATAAGATTAGAGAATTTACCATTTCTTTTGTTAAATATTTTTTTCACTTTTGTTAGGTGTTATATTTCTTCTCTTAAATGAAGGGGGATTTCTAGTTTTCATGTACTTACTGCTAATACGCTAATACACTTGGAGATTTCCAATTTTTACGGATGTATCAAGGACTGTACTTTTTCTCTGGGGAAAAAAAGGTGAGAATGTTATTTCTTAGGCTTTACTTACTTTATCGAAGCACTGCCCATTTTTCCAAATACAGTTCTGTGAAAGGAGTCCTCTCTGCAGTTGAGAAGTTAAGTGGAGAATCTATATTCGTGCTATTCTATGCTAACCTAAGGATTCTGACAGTCACACTAATAGTACAGTAATAAAATAATATATCCAATTTTCTGGTAAAACAAAAGGAGAAACTCTCTTACTTTTTGGAAGTGTTGAGCTAATTGGGAAAATGCTTAGTATAATCACAATGGCTTATTCTGATAAGGTAGTTGTAGTAATTCTATTTTTTTTCTTTTGTATATTGATAATGTCTATCACCATGATGATTAATGTGATTAAATACTCATTTAATGATTGATTGAATTTTATTATTTAACAAAACTCTTTACAAGAGTTTATTAAATATTTGTATAAATTATTTTGTGTCAATTCATGAAGAAAGTACTATTAATCTTTGTTATGATGTGATTATAAGGAAACCTAAGGAGTTTAGATAAATTGATAAATGGAAAACTAGGACCTTTGTGTAAATGATTGTTATATTTTGAAAGGAACTTGAAATTCATTCAGTTTCTCATTTTGTATGTGCTGAATTTTGTGGAGGAGAAAACTGTATTAGTTTCGAAGAAATTACTTTCTCCAGATCACAGATGTGTAAGAGTTGATAAGACAGAACTAGATACATTTTGAAGATTATTTATTTATTTGATAAAGAGATAAAGAGAGAGAGGGAGAGCCGAGGGAGGACGGAGGGAGAGCGACAGAGGATCTCAAGCAGACTCCCACTAAGTGTGAAACACAATGCCGGGCTTGATCCCACAGTCCTGAGATCATGACCTGAGCTGAAATCAAGAGTGAGCACTTAACTGACTCAGCCACGTTGGCACCCCAGTACTATATACATTTTGAAAATATAATAGTATTATAGTAACTTAATCATCCCCAAACTACTTCTATTATTAGAGTTAGAATTCTGAGTTGACTATTTGCTCTTACTTTATATAGTTTAGAATATTTTAATTTTTATTTTGTGTTTTCAGCCACGTCTTTAGTCTTTCTTGCAGAGGTCACTGGAAATGAGAATTAATTACATTTAGTTGTTTCTAATACCTCCTCTATAGAATAACTACTTCATTTTATTTTATATCTGAAATTTTAAAGCACTTTTGTAGTTGCTGAAACTACATTGCAGAGAGATTAGACCACCTTCCTAAGGTCATATGTAGATGAAGTTAAGAGTTTGATATCAGTGTTCTGAATTCAAAAGTTTACTTTTTTTGTGATATTCTCCTGTTCCAGGAGTTAAGGATGTGTTCTAGGAGTTAAGGGGTGTGTTTTGCTGTTCATTTATTTTCCATTTTAAGTCTTATATTTTATATATATGCTTATTATCTGTGAGTAGTTTGGAAACCAGAGAAATTTTGAGCTGCGGTCCAAACTTGAAGTTTTGCTCAGAAGTTTCATGACATATTTAAGTTTTTGTGGCCAAAAAAGTAGATGTAAACAAGATAAAAGAACCCAACATCCCAGATTGGTGTCCTCCATCTAAATTCTAAATCCAGGAGAAATCACCAGTTTGGTTTATTATCCATATTATATATTTTCAGAAGATGCTGTCTAATGGCAGAAGGAGAGGGGTCATGATGTCATTTCTAGATTACAGTTATTCCTGGCATGTGGGAGAGTCCAGAAAACTACATGCTGCTTGGAATGATGGATACTATAAGCTATGGTATAATGAAAAGTTTTAGTAACCAGATAGACCTAAATGCCTAACTGGCTTTACTATTGATTGCTGTGTGTACTTGGGTAAATTAAATAACTTCTCTGATCCTGTAGATTTGAGAAGGTAAGGCTCTTCAAGTATCTATTCTAGGATTTGACAGATAATAAGTGGTCCATATATGGTTATTATCTTTTCTAGAACTTGAAACTAACATGAAAGAGCAGCAAGAAATTGAGAGACAATGAAGAATTGGTTTATTCATTGTTGTTGCTATTTCAACCTAATTGCATAGCTATTGGAGAATTATATTAACTCAAGTATTTACCATTAGAGAGCCTGGAATTCTTTTTGTGGCTGTGGACTTCTCCAACTAAAATGAGTTAACTGTGCTGAGTTGCAGTTTTCTCTATTATGGACTGGAAAATATCTTCCTTTTAGTATTATCTCAAAGATTAGCTATGGTTAAATAATATAGCAGTTATAAAAATATTTTTTCAATTAGATAGCACAATATAAACACACAGCCTATTTTTTCTACTTTTATTACTACTATTGTTCTCAGTTCTTGTGACTTTGAAGACACATGAAAAGATACCTAATAAAAATTCACTGAACATTAACCTACTTCCTATTCTACACACCCAATTTGACAAAATCAAGGAAAAGGTCTGGGGAAAGTCCAAAAACAAGACTAAGAAAAGCACTTGCATTTTCTCTGAACTAAGGATGTAATTTAAGAATGCATACTATATATTATACGATGTGCAAATTTTATAAAAGAGATAGACAGTAGGTTAAAAACTACCTTCTTTGCAATTCTATAGTCAGCCCTTTCAAATATGAAAAATTGTGACATTCTCTTTAAGATAGTGAGTAGCCTGTTAAGAATTATCTTTTCAAAATTCTCACCCTGTTTTCCATAATTCATAACAAAATCTCATCTCCTGTTTATGTGGGAACTGTTCGCTCCAAATGCCACCTCTTCCTTCTGATGTCTCATAATCAGGCCGAGATGTGCTCGTGTTAAAGCATCACAGCAGTCACCACAGCCAACAGCTCAGGATTTCTAAACTTGATTAGTTTCTGCAATTTATATCTCCTCATTGACATATCAGTCTTTAAATAGATTGAGGACTGTGAATGTTTGAGATGAAATTTACACATTTAACAACTGAAGAAGATCGCTCATTTCTTCAAGAAATTAATTCACTTCTAATGAAGAATGAAAGACTGTCTGAATCATTCATTAGTTTAACCTTTTCCATCTCCTCGAAATCAACCCTTCATTTATAGACTAGACAAAGAGAGTATTATTTTCCATATACTTAATACTTGATCAAAATCATGATTTCAGATTTCAGCTAGGCATTTTGCCTTAAACATTTTATTTCACCAAATTACTAAAATATGAATGCCACACAAATTGAGAATAAATAAAATTGGCATTGAGTCGTTCTTTTATAATTTCCTCAACAATACTTATAACGACTTTGGAAATGAAAGTACTTTCTACAAACATTAAGACAGAATATCTTTCACAAGATTTTATAAAATAATTTAAGGTAAAATGTTATGTAAGTAATATAGAGCATGCGATTTTTTTTAGTTATGCTCATTTTATTTATTTAGATCATGTAATGTTTTACATGCAGAGAAAATTTACCAGATGAGCCCTCTGATGGAAGAGACTTAATTCCTTTTTATTCCCTGTAGGTTAAGGAATTATACCAACCCGAAAACTGTCCATCCAGTGTATTATCTGTATATCCTGGGGTGCATGTGTGTGTGTGTGTGTGTGTGTCCCACCAGAAATGGCTCTTGCTTCTTTGCCCCACTTTTATCAATTCCCATTTTGCTAATATTTGATAACAAGATTAGCAACCAAAAATAAGGCAGGGTGTAGAAGGCCCTGAAGTGGGATTTTACCCTGTTTCTTTCCTCTGCTGTGGTCAAGAAGAGAAATGATGTTGCTTTATAAGGATGGCAGGTTTTATTGTCCCTTATTTAATGTCAGCTAATTCAAATTCACTTTATTTTTGATCAAAAATTCCAGCTGCATTGATCCAGTTAGTGGTCACATTTCATTAATATTTCCATTTACAACAACTCACTTAATCTTCAGATTCATAACTTTAGATAATGAAATTATCCTTTGATGAAATCGTTGAATTTCCTGTATTCCATTTAATAATTTGACATAACATTGAGTATGCATTAAGAGTGAACTAACAGCCAGGATTATATACTGTAATCGCTTTGTATGTATTACCATACAAATTCTATGAGAAAGATATTTCTATTGGATCTATTTCCCAAATGATGACAGTGGAGTATAGAGAGGATAAATATAGTGCTCAAAGTGATCCTAAGGAGAAAGAAAAATGGAACGTAATCTCCCAGGATTCTTGCCTTCAGTCCTCTACTGCTCCTATGTTCTGCTCCTTAAGGACACAAAGATCTTCTCTATCTGTCTCCACAGTCTACCTTCCACCTTTATCAATTTTTCTGGGATATTTTAAATCTTTCTACTCTTCTTTAACATGTTACAGACCATCTTAAACTTTTCCTCCGCATATGACCTCAATATTCTGATTTGGTACACATTTTTTACAACTTCGATGACACTATATTTCTCTATTTTATTATTTTGGACTTCATTTTTAAACCTTGAGATCCATTTTCTCATAGTTCTCTTTTTATTCCCTGCTTCTGGCATTATCATCATCATCATCATTGTCATCATCATCACTCTCTTCCTTTTGTATTATACTTAGACTATTATCCCCCTGTTGAGAATTTGTAACGTCTCATGGCTTCAGGTGGAGACACCTCCATTTCTCTCATGGCTTGTTTTTATGCCTCCATATTTTCCAAGTCAAAATTTTATGTCCTCTTGAAGCTTATTAAAAGCATAATTAGATCGTGCTCTTTTTTTCTCTTCTCCCTCACAGTAAAGCAGTTTATGAAGGACGTAATTGCAATACTGTCTCATAGTTTAAAAGCAATTTTTGTCTGTGTTTGTTCTTGTTTTTAACACATTACAATGATGAAATCTATTATTTAAATTTTATCATCCCAAATGGAAGTAGCAGGCACTGAGTTAGTTACCCTAGACGAGGCCACATAAATAAATAGACTCAAGTGTGTAACCAACAACATAATAAATATTGTTTGCTCACATCAAGGTCCATGGTGGTCCCATTTTCCAGGCAAGAGATGGGGAGGGGTGGGGAAGCTGTATTTAATGTAACCATCGGAGGATCCATGCTAGCGGTAATTCTGTTATTCTTATCAAATGGATTCCTACCTAAGAGCCCTGGATTTCCATCTCTCAACAAGCAGAATGATGTGAAGCAGCACAGGAGGATTTTTTGGTCAAGTCTAGAAAAATCATATATCACACCTCACATTCCATGTGTTAGAGTCAATTGTAAATGAGTTTGGGGTATACTGTCTAGGTGTGTTCCCATAAAGAAGAGAAAATGTTCTTGGGGGAAAATATTTAGCAGCATGTTATATTTCATATAGTGTGATAACTGCCTATTTAGAAATTTGTCAGCTGTATATAGGTTTCCTATATATTTGCATAGTGTATATGCTGGGATAAAGGGCTACCATGAGCTTCTCTACTACTTGTAGCCTGCACTGTAAGACATTCTTATCATGGGACCTCCTCATGGATAATGGAAAGGTATCCAAGTACCACACACCCATCTTCCAAACTATTGTTTCCAATGTGTCTACATCACATAAGGTTGTATCTGTTATTAGCTGGGTTCTGCTCTCCAACTTTTCAGCATTCTCTTTTTTTCACAATTTAGAGACTTAAGCATAAGTCTTTTTCTTCCAAAAATTAAAATTTTTACTTAGAAAAGGTGGTTAGAATTTTCTTGATTTTACTTCACAATAATTTTCACCAATAATAGAGTTTTATATTCTTAAATGCTTCATTTAAGAGGAAAACTAGGGTGGGGGTTAGTCATCTGTTCTCACTTTGACTTTTTGCCTAGAAATAAGAAAGTAACATTTTATGCAGAGATTATTCTTGTTTCCTAATGATGCCTGTTGTGAAAGATTTTGTGATTGAAAAGAATAAGCAAATCTTCATATATCTTCGGTTTATGTTTTCATTTACATTTCTCCTTCTTTTGCTTAAATTGAAATATACTTTTAATCTTTAATATAAATAAAGACTATAGGTCATAATTTTATCTACTAAAGATATGAGAATTTCCACTATGGAGAAAATACACTAACAAAATATAATTTTCAAAAAATTGAGGATTCCAGTGCTGGCATGGAAAAGCTGATGTCTCAACAGGCTGCGAGAAGAAATACAGTCTGAGTCCTGCCTTCTTGGTGCAGAAGAAATGAATGCCTATTATGCTCTCTGGATTGAGGATTTGTGATTGTTGCGTTTAGACCTTCCTCATTTCTTCTGCATTTATCTAGACTATACTGTCTTTAGATGAACAGTGAAGACCCAGATAAAGTGTGTAATAGTAATTCAGATTCCAGCATGGCAAGGTAAGCTGAGTGGAATTAGACCCTGACTTTTAGTTATCCTATTATAAAAGCACAAATACTATTGAAATTAAATAGAAAAGACTTATCCACTTGTTATTAATATGCATAGCATTTCAAAATTGTGTGATTTTCAGAGCCGGTTTTGAAATGCAGATTAAAATACTTGGAAATTTTTTTTCTTTAGGATTATCCAAAGATTTTGATGGAGGCAAGGATGCCTTATTTGCCTGCTTTATTTGGTAACTTTGTCCTACCACCACCAAGAACGTCTCCCAGAAGGATCATTCTGCAGAGCACTTTTTAGAAATGCAAACAAAGAACATAAACCTAAATCAAAGCTATAATTTCACACATTCCCATAACTCTTTAACTATTACTTTCATTCTATTCTTACCTTATACATGGATTATAAGAGTATTTTTCATCAACTAAATAAGAACCAACCACTTTCCTCTGACAAATTTTTAATAACATTAACATATTTTGCATCTAAATATCTTGTATCTTCTCACACAATAAAGGGGGGACTGACAGCCTCAAGGACCAGGTTGGTGACCATGTTCTTTAATTCTGCTATTTTGCTTTGTGTCTCTTTTATTTTATGATCAGATGCCTTGAAAGAATGAGAACATCTTTGTAGTAGCATGAACCTAGTAAGCTGAGAGAAAGCTGTGAGTGCATTTTCTGACTGGGTAAGATTTTCTTGTCTGCTCATTAACATAAACTCTAAGGAATCTTGCTTTCATTTTTGAATAATTTGGCTTTCTTGGGAGGAACTTGTGTGGGGGAAGAAAAACAATTCTTCCAACCTTCTAGGTTCTTGGTTGAGATCTCCTGTAATATGACAAATTTAATTACATGCATATGGGCACCCCACCAAGATATGACACTCCAAGCTTGTCAGGCAACTAAGAACTATAGACCATTCTGAGCTAAAAATCAGGGGTGGAAAGAGGGGTTTGGGGTTTTAAAAGGGAGGAAAGCCATTCATAAGAAGGTGAGAACAACAAATGTTTGGCAAATGAATTTGCTCTGCCATGCAGGTAAGTCTTTCAGATGAAGAACTTTCTTCCTGATACAGTCCTCCTTTCTAATTTTTTTAAAGCAGTTAAGAATACTTATACCCCCTAAGTATTCATTGCCTTCAGCTCAATTCCAAATGGCATATTTTGTATTGACTCATTCTTCTGCCCTTCACTTGTAGATGTTGTCATTTGCAAACACTTATCTCTTCAACTGCCATTATATATATAATATATATATCTGATATATATATTACATTTTTTGTTTCTTTTTATTCTTTTTCTTTTCTTTTCTTTTCTTTTCTTTTTAAAAAATATGTAGAGAGAGAGGGCACACAAGTGGGAGAAAGGGGAGAGGAAAAGAGAGACAGAGGCAAAGAATCTCAAGCAGATTTCAGTCTGAGCACGGAATCTGATTCTGCTGGGCTTGATCTCATGGCCCTGAGATCACAACCTGAGCCAAAATCCAGAGCCTGGGAGCTCAACCGCCTGAGTCACTCAGGCATCCCTAACTGCCATTGTATTTTTTACCTTAATCTCAACTCTACTTCTTTCTAAACAAGATAAGGAGACTATAAGATCCTAAAAGATTCTAAAATATGTAGAGTACTTCAAGAAACAGAAAGAAGAAGAGAAGTGAAAGAGAAAGACAGATGCCATGTTACATAGGAGTAAATGTTTAGTCATACACACACACACACACAGAGAACTCTTTTCAGGCTAGTTGGTATTTAGGGAGAATGAAGACAACATCAAATAAACCACTCCTTTGGGGGTGTCCGGGTGGCTTAGTCATTAAGTGTCTGCCTTCTGCTCAGGTCATGATCCTAGGATCCTGGGATCAAGCCCTGGGATGGCTCGCAGCTTGGCAGGGTATCTGCTTCTCCCTCTCCCTCTGCCTCCCTGCTTGTGCTTGCCCTCTCACTATCTAACTCTCTCTGTCTCTCTCAAATACATAAATAAAATCTTAAAAAACAAAACAAAACTAAACAAACGACTCCTTTAACTTCAGTAATTGCTACCCTGACTACCCTTTGAAGATGGTGAAACAGAGGCAAATACAGTCACCTAATGAGGCAGCACCAGTACACTATATAGAATGCTTCACTTTTTAAAGCATATCTGACAATAATAGCAAACCTGTGAAGTCGTCCATCTTATTAGTTTAACAGATATTAAAACTGAATGTCAGAAATGTCAAGGGACAGTGAAAACTGCACAGTTAGGAAGATCTTGAATCAAGATGATTTCTGACAGTCATTCTCGTGGTCACTATGATATGCTGCATGGCCTACACATTTGACAAGAGAATAAACAATTTTAATTTAGTAACATCAAGTCCAAGAGAATGTGCCATAAGAAGATTGTAGCAATACCGAGCTGGAAATGTGAGAAGGTAGAATTTCTACTCCATAAAAATGGTACAGTTTGGAGGATGGAGAAAGAAGTACAGTTCTACATTCCTTACCACTTGTTCACAAAGTCGTTTGGTGGAATATGAAAGAAATTTTTACTTTTCTTCTCTTTCCAATTTGGCTAGATGTTGAAAGGCAACCTTTAGATTTCATACTTTCTGTCACATCATTCTTTCTGACACTCGCTCGGTGGCTTGACCTTAATTACAGGTGGGTGGGGTTTGCAGGAGAGATTGACTTAATGTCAAAGAGGTATAAATCAAAACACAAATAAAAATGCATAAATAAGAACATTATACCTGTTCTCAGGGATAGAAAATGAAAATGTGGAAAATAGTGACTTCCTGAATGTGAAACCAGAAAGCAAGCAACTAGAATGAATGGGTCCAAGTGAGTCTCCTATTATGCACAGACAGAAGTTTTTTGGAAGCTTTTATCAGTACCCCCAAGTTCTCTCTGATTTATGTAGAACACTAACACTGCCAGCTGTGCATGTTGTTCTCAATATCAAATTCTTTTGTAGGATACAGAAGAAATTAACCAGCCTCTTAGGGGAAATGACACATATAAATGTGATCCCTGGAAGTCATTTGGTCAATCTGATTTTAGGTGATCAAGAAAATATGACTGAAAAATTGGAGGAAATATTCTTAGGGAAACCTTTTAGAGCTTTGAAAAGGTGGTAGTTGTAGCTGATGTTTGGCTTGTTACACAACCATGAGAGCAAGAATGGGGTCATTTTGATGGTGGCAAATGAACAGAGTTTCCTCTCTGACCCAGCCTGCCTCTTTTTAGATTCTTCCAACATTGTGCTGGAATTTGGGGGCTGTGCCTCATAGGACAGCCATATGTTTGGTATTTGCCATTTTTATTTTTTTTCAACAATGTGTAAGGTGACAACTATACCATCAATGCCCATTTAATGTTGTAACACTAATGCCAACAAGAGGTACCCATGCTGATGTTCATTTCCCCTGATGTTTGTCCCCAGGCAAGCCAGTCTTGTTTCTGACAAACTCATGGTTTCTGTTGTATCCAGCACTTTTGGATACATACAGAGCAGATGACTCTAACACTGAGCATGCCTTGAGCCCTCGATATCACATAAAGAGGGAAGATAAACAGCTGTTTGGGTTTTTCCTCCAACTGTTTTATTACAGTATACTCCAATCCCTGGAATCAGGCTTGAAACCATAGGACTGTCCCAGAAGCCAAGCTTAGTGAGAGAGACCAGGCTGTGTTAAGCATCACCATTCCCCTCTATCTCTTGTGAATTTCTTCTGAGTAAGAGTTATAATTTTCAGTAGGTCTGCTCTTGTAGTTAATTCTTTGGTGGAAATCTTTTCAGGTCTTCTTTCTCATATTAGCTCAATCCTTGAGATATGCCTGGAAGCAGTAAAAAATTAGAGGAAATACAGTGGGGAACACTGGGAGAAGATCCGACTTTAAGTAGGTGGAAATCAGGCATTCCATTTGAGACATTTGAGTTTGAGCTTTCTATTAAGATAATTCATTATGAAGCAAGAGTAACTGGAATAGGAACAGGGACAGTAATTGGAATCAACAAGATAACATACATGTCAAGAGCATAGCAGAGGTCTTGTGACTTTCAGAGAAATATTCCTAATGTCTCTAAATCACTCCATACTTGGGAGTGTATGGCCCAAGAGTCAAGGCTGAGAGCCATGAACTATTTCAGCTCGGTGAAGCCATAAGCCCTTAGGTCCCATCAGGTTTTTTGCCTTGCCAATCACATAACAATATTCAGAAATACATTGCTCTCATCCCCTGATGCATCTGCATCTCCCAATCACAGCTTATCCATCCTTCTAGGAGGTCTTGACTAACCTATTTGGGATCAGGTGCAGGGTCCACTGGAAGCCGAGTGATGTAGGTAGCCTTGTTTACATGTCTGGTGTTGGGCAGTTTGTCACCAGGGCACCTGCCTCTCGGCCACATGGCCTCTCTAGCAGGCTAACTTGAGTTCATTCACAGGACCGCCTCAGAGGTTTAAACACAGAACAAGAAGCCCTCAGTGTGTAAGATCTTCCAAATTGCTGCTTGTGTCTTGTTAATACCGTATCGGCCAAATCTAGTTACATGCCAAGACAGAGTCAATGTAGCAGAGGACAATTCAAATAGGGAGACAGAAGTAGGGGAATAATTTAGTCATCTCTGCAAGCAATCTACCATAGGCAAGACTACTTAGGAGATTTTCGTTGTTGTTGACTCTATAAATGGGTGAAACTGGGGAAGTCAGAGAAGTAATGAGCCATTAGACCCTTCAGTGTAACTCCAATAGATATGGCATAACCAAACATGTTCTGTCTGGAAAGTATTGACCTTTTGGGGAGTTCTGAAAATGTAATGCCTATGCTCCTTATTCCATGCTATTTTCTAGATTCTGTGTTGACTATGGGTATGGTTATTTTAGGAATCTCAAACATATTGTACTCATTTTATGATACTCATCTAAGATTCTAAATTTACGCATTACATTCACATAGGCAAATAAAATGCTTTTTTTTAAATTTTGCCACACTGATTCTTTTTCTTTATTTCATCTAATTTGTGTCTTTTTGCATTCCTTTGCCTCTGTACTGATTTGTAAATACTTATTCCTTATTCACAAAGCCTTTTCTTCTTTCTTTGATCAATATTGATTGATAGGATCAATGTATGGATGAAATGGAGTGTCTGGAAATTTCTCAAAGTTATATAAGATTTAAATTGATGTCTTATGTATTATCATACACACTCAGGAACTACTACATATGTAATATTATTACTGCTTTTTCCTCCTTTTGTTGCTGGAAAACCTCTTATTTTTATGTATTCAGATGTTACCTTTCCAAAAATGTTCCTTTCCTCTCTCTCTCTCTATCATCTATCCATCCATCTATCTCTGAAGTATTAGTTGTCTTATTTCAGATCTTGTTTAGTTCTTCAGGTTGGCACAAGCCATCATTAGTCATCATTAAGTACTAAGATTTACTTTCAGGGCACTGAGATGACCTCCTTGTTCCAACGTTTATATTTAAGAGTCTGCATCCTTTTGTCAGTGATTTATATTGCCTTCCACAATGAAGACAAAGAATTCCAATGCAGAATCGGTCAGCATTTACTGAATACCCACCATGTTCCAGGCACCATGTTTAGGACTCCCATAGTTCTAATTTAACCCAAACTCATTATGATGTTGCTGTCTTCACCATATTCACCTTATCATTGAAGAAATTTGTTTTCAGAGAGATAACCTGTCTTGCTCATGGAAAAAGAGAATCAGTTAGATGACATATTAAAAACAAAGACAGCAGAGACATCAAGCAGGTGAACACTATTTACTACCAATATATTAGTTCATGCCTTCTTTGTAGACTATCATCGAGATGTGGCATGTAAGCTAGGGGAAGCTTTAGGCTAAAAGAAATAGTAATCTAGGGCAGCTTCTCCTTCGTTTCTTTCCCTTTGGTTATGACTTGGTTTCCAATGACTATATAATGGGAATAGGTATCCTCACCAAGGTAGATGAGTCTCTACTTTTCTCCTTCAGCACTAGCCCCACAGTAGATAAATTCCAACATGGAGACTCAATTCAAAGAGAAAAATTATGGAAAAAGTGAAAGGACCCTATAAGGGTGCTAAAGTAGGAAGGAAGCTAGTTGGAAGGAGGAAATCAGTTTAGAGCTACAGCCCTTTTGTTGTAGTTGATGCATGTAAGAATTTACTTTTTTGGAGGATGGAAAAGCTGGTGCAAAAAAGAAAATTGATTATCTCTTCAGCTTCAGAGTGCCACTAATACTAGGATATTATTCTTTTCAGTTTAATCTTCAAGATCTGACAGATGACAGACAAAAGCAAATGAAGTACCCAATCTCATGTCAGGACTCAGAAGTCATTGAATAAAGAAAATAAAAATTCATAGTCAAGGGTGTCTGGGTGGCTCAGTCATTAAACATCTGCCTTTGGCTCAGGTCATGATCTCAGCATCCTGGGATAGAGCCCTGCATCAAGACCCACATTAAGCCCTGCATTGGGCTCCCTGCTCAGCGGGAGGCCTGCCTCTCCCTCTCCCACTCCCCCTTGTGTTCCCTCTCTCACTGTCTCTTTCTGCCAAATAAATTAAAAAAAAAAATCTTTAAGAAAATTCACAGTCAAAATCACAAAACTCACAAGTTAACAAGGCAATAGAAGGTAAGCGTCTTGTGAGAACGAACTTTGTCCACCCAACCTGACAATTTAGTGGTTAACAATGTCTTAAGTATGGTACATCTTTAAGAGTGATTTGTTTAATAAATGCATGAAACAACAGGTCATATATGCATATTGATCTCTTCTTATTCTAAGACCAGCACAATCTACAACTAACTACTCGAAGAATAAAGAATATAACTCCTAAAAACAAAATAAATCATGTATTACTATTATATTACTATGATATTACTATTAATATATTATTAATATTAATAGGCAAGGGGCCATTTAAATCCACATTTGGGAAATAAAATTCTCTAATGAAAACATAACCTTCCAATATACAAGTCTGCTGGAACTTACATTTAATTTAAATTAATACACAGGATATAGTGTTTCACGCTGAAGAATATATACTGTGGTAGTTTATTGCACTCAGGTCTTCAGGACAAAGAGTCCTTACTTTACATTTGCATAATAAAAGGGCTCACTGAAATATATCTTCCAGAACAAAGGGTCATTCTCCTAAAGTTAAATTCAGTTTTAATATAGAAAGCAGATACTGGTAAAAATTTTTAAACTGCAACTTTCTCTAATATTAGCCATCAATCCTCCTCTGACCTACTAGTCTCATGTAAGAGGTTTTAAAACAGAGTAGGTGTACACATGCAAATATGCACACAGGTATATGAATTGTAACATGCATGTGATCATGTACATGCATGTGTTACTGGGTAAGTGAACCTGCACATGCATGTGTTTGCATACAGATGTGTGTTGTGTATGGTATGATATGTATATAGAAGTGAGTTTGCAGCAATGCATTGAGAGAGATTATCTGTAGGTATTAACAGTATTGTTGATGTTTTTCTGCTTAAAAAAATTTCTTTAATGTGATTGTCTGTTGCTTAGGTAATTGAAATAAAACCAAACATTAAAAACCATTTAAAAAACATTAAAAAATCCACTGGGTTCAAACTTCCATCAACAAACCAACTGGGATGAGTAGCATTTACGCAGCAGTAGAACAAATGCTATTCCTGGACTGCCTTCAGCAGCTAGTTTCTTCCTTGGGAGAGTGGCTTCTATCACCAACTTGCATTGAGAGAAATTCTGAAGGTTGCTTTGGTAAAACTCAGTTGTCAAATCTTCCTTGAAACCAACTTTGTTTTTTAATTTTCCATTCCAAATATTTAAAGCCTCTCAATTTTTCTTCCTGTTCTCTACTAGAATTTTGCATCCTACTTCAATAGTGAGAGTTTATTAATAGGTTAACATCCACTGCCTTGGTGATCTTCCAATGAACAACTTTAAATAATTTTCTTGTCTATATATTTTCCCACAGACTCAACATCCCTTGCAAAATCCAAAAACTTTTTTACATTCATACTTTCAGTTTTTTGGTGGTATCTACTAAAATTTCTCCCTGGCGTGGAACTCCTGATCCCAAGGGAGGCTCCCTCTCTTATGTTTGCTTCACTAAGTGAGCCTCCCTATAGTTTCTACAGATTTTTGACCTACAGTTTCTGAGATTTTGGGGTATGTCTCTGCTGGGGCTCAGTGAGGAGCTCCATGTCCACTGTGTACTTTCTCTCAAAATCTTGTCTTTCCTCCTCTTTTGGATTCAGAGTCTGGATTAATATTTTCTCCTGCAGTAAGAATAGAAAGAGAACTTTTTTGGTGGGGGGGGGGGTCACTATTTTTTTTTTTTTTAAGCAGGACCAACCTCTGCTTTCTCTGTTGTTCAGCTTTCTTTTTCATTCAAAATGTATTAGAATTCTTGGAACAACAAATGTCTTATAGACAGTTAAAGGTAGTAGAATGAACACAAGCATCTAATTTTACTTCCTCCAGAAAACAACACAACAATTCAGTAAAATGATTTTTTTTTAAAGGTGTGAACTCAAAAGGATGACAAAAAAAAAAAAAAATAAGAGAGAAGGGAGGAAGAAATAGTAACAAAATTTTGGAAGTTGGGAAACATGTGGACAATTAGTACCTGTTGTATACTAGAGAATTTGACTGGCCTTTAATTACTGGGAGAGAAATTCTAAAACCTTTGGAATTTCCCAAATGAATCATCTTTATTATTCATGAGCCTCTAGGATAACAACTGAGTTTGGGCTAATGAACTGATTTGGAATGGACCCCTAGAAAGCTTCAGGATGAGGGTTGGCCACTAGAAAGACCAATGATATGATGACAGGCTTGGGATTTTGAACAAGTCCACCTCCAGGATGGGGCTGGAGATTGAGTTCAGTCCTGTGGTCAGTGGTTTAATTAATCATACCTAAGTTATGAAACACCCCCCCCCCCCCAAAATTCTGGGCCTCAAGATCATTGAAGAATGTTGATGGTGATTTGCATTCATTTTGTTGTATATGCTCTATTGTGTCCCAAACACATAATGTACTTGTTACTAATCCCATTTTTTAGATGAGAAAAACACATCAGTTAAATAGCTGATAACATTGCTAAGAGCAGAGTTGGTCTTTCTTAACTTTAAGCTGCTTCTTCTTCAAATACTTTATTAAACATAGTCTCTGATTTGTCAAATAAAAATAAAGTGAATGATAAAAAGATGATAAAAAGCAACATGAAAATTAAGAAATTCTTTCCTAGTTGATAACAAGATTAGAGAGAAAACTTAAAATAAAAAACACAAAATGTTTAAAGTGAAAAGGAAAACATTTCCTAAGAATACCTATGGGACACAGGTAAAGCTTTACTCAAAATTAATATTATGTGCTTGAATTGTTCCGGTATAAGAGAAGACTGAAAATATGAATCAGAAAGTCAAGTTGACGAATTAGAAAAAAGAGAGGAAAAATATATAAATTAGGAAAAGTTATAAACAGTAAAATTGCAACCCATAAAAATTTTAAAAAAGCAAAAGAGAAAAAATCAGAAGTTGATTTTCAAAAAATAAGTCAGTAAATTAAGTACAATTGAGGGAAATGCAGTAATAATTTTCTTTTTAGTGAGACAACACAAAACAAAATTTAAAATATCAAATTTTGAACATGATTATTGAGCATGTTAAAAGACTTAGAATATTGTATAAAAATAAGAGTATGCTTGTATTGGAAGTATTGTATGATTTCTTTTCATAAATATGAAATCCTGAACTTGATCCAAGAAACAGTTGCAAAGGATAGTAATGAAGTTATGTAAATTTGAAAACCTAACTAAAGATTTATCATTAACAAAGAAAGCACTGTGTAGCTTTGCATAGTAGTCATTTATTCATTATCATTATAGAATTAAATTGTAAGGATAGATTACAATTTACCTGTTCTACTGTAGGTAGGTGGATATTTGATTTCCAATCACCATTGCAAATGATGCTATGTCGTTCTAAGTGAGCTCAATTTATCAAGCATGCTTTCCATGCTTTCTTCCCAAACAAACAAAAACCTTTGTTTCCTACTTAAATTGTTTACATCTTTTTCTGAACAAGAGTGAATTCTTGTTTTTTGTGTATGTTATGAAAGGGTTGTTCTGCTGGCCTGATGCCTCTGTGTCCCATCCTCCCCCAATAAATAAAAACAGGCACTTGAGAGGCATGAGAAAAATCCTGACATACTAAAGTATAAAAACATCAAAGACAAGTGAAAGCTCCAAACTTTTCCAGAGAGATAAAGTAGATAATACATGAAAATAAACTGGAGACACCAGGAAATCAGGCTTCTCAACAGCAGCAATACATATAAGAAGAAAGAAGACTAAAATTTTTCAACAACTAAAGATAATAGTACAGAAATTAAAATCTCACAAAGCATATACCTTATTTTTCTGGCTTTACTGATATAATTGACATAAAACATGGTGCAAGTTTAAGGTGTTCAACTTGTTTAATTGATTTAATACGTTTTTTTATTTTTTATTTTTTTAAAGATTTTATTTATTTATTTGACAGAGAGATCACAAGGAGGCAGAGAGGCAGGCAGAGAGAGAGAGAGAGAGAAGGAAGCAGGCTCCCTGCTGAGCAGAGAGCCCGACATGGGACTCGATCTCAGGACCCTGAGATCATGACCTGAGCCGAAGGCAGGGGCTTAACCCACTGAGCCACCCAGGCGCCCCGATTTAATACGTTTATATGTTGCGGAATGATTACCTTCATAGCTTAAGCTCACACCTCCAACACATCATCACATGGTTGCTATTTCTTTTTTTGTGGTAAGAACATTCAAAAGTTACTTACCTAGCAATTTTCAGCAGGTAACACAGTATTATTAACTATAGTCCTCATGCTGCACCTCAGATACCCAAAACATATTTGCCTAATAACCGGAAGTTTATGCCCTTTGACCAACAAATCCTCCTCTCTCCCCACAGTCGCCTGCCCCACCCCCCAGTCTCTGATAGCCACCAACTGTACTCTGCTTTTTTGAATTCAGCTTTTTTCAGATTTACATAAAAGTGATATCATGCAGTATTTGTCTTCCTCTGTCTGACTTCACTTAGTGTAGTGTCCTCAAAATCTATCTATGTTGTTGTCAAAGCAGGATTTCTCTCCTTCTTGTGGCTAAATACTACACTATTGTATGTAGATAGTGTGTCTTCTTTAACCATTTATCTACTGATGGACATTTAGGTTGCTTCTAAACCTTTGCTATTGTGGATAATGCAACATGAACATGGGAGTGCAGACATTTCTTCAAGTTGTTATTTTTGTTTCCTTTGGGTTTACAGCCAGAAGTGGGAATGCTGGATCACTTGGTAGCATTATTTTAATTTTTTGATAAGATTCCATACTGTTTTTCATAGTGGCTGCACCATTTCACATTCCCACCAATATTGCACTAGGATTCCCTTTTCTCTACACACTCACCAGCTCTTGTTATCTCCTGTCTTAAAAAAAAAAAAAAAAAAAAAGAGAGATTTTTTAAAATTTGACAGAGAGACAGAAACAGAGCACAAGCAGGGGGAGCAGCAGGCAGAGGGAGAGAGAGAAGCAAGGTCCCCACTGAGCAGTAAGCCCAATGTTGGAACTCGATCCCAGGAATCTGGGATCATGACCTGAGCCGAAGGCAGATGCTTAACGGGCTGAGCCACACAGATGCTCCTCTCCTGTCTTTTTGATTATAAGTATGAAGTGATATTTCATTGTGGTTTTGATTTGCATTCACTGATGATTAGTGATGCTGAGTACTTTTTTCTTGTAACTATTTTCCATTTGTATGTCTTCTTTGGAAAAATGTCTATTCAGACCCACTGCCCACTATTTAATTGGATTTTTCCTTCTTTCTTTTTCTTCTTCTTCTCCTCCTGCCCCTCCCCCACCTTGCCCCTTCTCCTCCTCCCGCTCCTCTTTCTTCTTCCTCGTATTGATGTGAGTTCTATGAGTTCTTCAGATGCTTTGAATTTTAAACCTTCATCAGATATATAATGGTTTGCTAATTTTCTCCCATCCTGAAGGTTGCTTTTTTTTTTTTTTACTTGACATATATAATCAAAAAAAGATTAAAGGTTACCTTTTCACAGTGTTGGTTGTTCTTTTTGCTATGCATAAGCATTTTAGTTTGATGTAGTCCCACTTACTAGTTTTTGATTTGTTGCTTGTGCTTCTGTCTCATATCCAAATATTTGTTGTCAAGACCAATGTCAAGGAACTTTTTCCCTATGTATTTTTCGAAAAGTTTTAAGGTTGCAGATCTTATGTTTAAGTCTTCAATCTATTTTAAGTTAATTTTATGAGTTGCATAAGGTAGGGTCCAATTTCATTCTTCTGTAGGTGATTATCCAGTTTTCCCAACACCTTTTATTGAAAGTGTCCCTTCCCCATTGAGTATATATATTTATATTTATGATTATATCTTCTTGATGAATTGACCCCTTCATCATTATGTAACGTCTCTTGTTGCCGTTCTTGACTTAACGTCTATTTTGTTTGCTATGAGTATAGCTACCACTGTTCTCTTTTGATTTCTACTTGCATAGACTATTGTTTAAAGGAAAAGAGAGTCTCTTATAGGTAACAACATATCATTGGGTCTTTTTTTTTTAATCCATCTATCCACTCTGTATCTTTTGTTTTTAACTTTAACCCATCATGTTTACAGAAATCATTGCTGCATGAGGACTTACTAATGCCATCTTATTAACTGTTTTCTGACTGTTTTGTAGTTCCTAGTTTCCTTCTCTTTTGCTCCCTTCCTTTGAGAATTGATAATTTTACATAGTAGTATGCTTTCATTCTCTTTTCTTTATCTTTTGTAATTTTACTATAGTTTTGCTTTGTGATTATGATGTGTCATATAAAATATCGATACAGTTCTATTTTACACTGATAAAAACTTAACTGAATACAATAGAAAATTCCAAGGTGTTAGTGTATTCAAAAGATAAATTACTACAAATGAAATGTCTGAGATAAATGATACGTATTTTTACAATCTAAAAAGAACTTGCCAAATGCCTAAATTTCTGTCTTTACCTTTAATTTGTGATATTCATAGATTAGGAATCTAAATTTCTTAACATCTATAATTCTTCCTGTCATGATTTTCATCCTAAATCCCCTAATTATTGCTTTGTTTCTTTCCTTCAGATCTCTTCACTACCTGCCTGTTAATTATTGATATGCCCTAGGATGGTGATTTATACTATGTAATAGGAGTACCACTTGTCATATAGCAGATGATTTTATGTGACTTTTCAAGGAACACATTTATTTAAGTACATATTTTAATGTACATTTGTAAAAAACAACTGTACCAAGAAATTAGCTTTGTCTCACATTACATTTACATGAGAAAAGTACTCATTTAAATAAAATAGTTGGTGATATACAACCATGTAATACTCCAATTTGGAAAAACAACATAGGTGTTCTTGAAGATGATCTTGAAGAGAGAGAGATGGATGGAGTCATGAAGATATCGGAAAGACATGGAAAGGAAAAGGGAGAGCAAGAATATGTATGAAAGACCACAGTGATAAACATACAGAGGCAAAAGATAAAAACAAAGGGAAATGGACAAAAGAAAGGAAGACTGTGAAGCCATGTGAACCTTAATTTGGGCTCTTTTGTACCAAGGGTCTACTTCGGGACTCAATAATTTAACTCCTTTATGAGAACCAAGGTGGTGGGCTGCACAAGTCAGTAATTATAACACTCATTTCAAATTTCGTGGTTTGGAAGTATATCATTTTAGGGTTTCCTACCTTTGTATACAAGGAAAGTAACATCCATAGCTTTGGATAAATTTTGTTGTACTTGGAACTACAAATTCATACCGTTTTAAAAATTTTGCCTCTACTACTGTGGAACCATAGATTAGATAATTAAATGCACAGAACTGATGAATTATTACCTAAAAATATGCAATATATGAAATAAAAAATGGAAAGTGACTAACAAAGCAATGGTACATAATACATGATCTTGTTTATAGCATCGTGTTCATGTTTATAGTAAAAATAGAGTTCTGACTGTAGCAAAAAATGCCAAAGTACTGAATTTATTTTTTAATTATATGAACTAACATAAGTATAAAGAAACACTGTGCCTACCAAGCTTTCTTTGCAAGAGTCACATTTGATGATACACAGTTCCTATATGTTTACAAGTTAGACCAGGATTGTAAAACTAACATTGAGAAATGCAGAAATATTTGAAAATTAAACATGCTTTTAAGTAACACAGACCAATTGGAAATTACAGGGAAGTTGGTCAATATTTTGATCTAAATGAAACAAAAATACAACATATGGAAATGTGTAGAGGGGCACCTGGGTGGCTCAGTGGGTTAAAGCCTCTGCTTTCAGCTCAGGTCATGATCTCAGGGTCCTGGGATGGAGCCCCACATCTGGGCTCTCTGCTCAGCAGAAAGCCTGCTTCCTCCTCTCTCTCTGTTTGCCTCTCTGCCTAATTGTGATCTCTGTCTCTGTCAAATAAATAAATAAACTCTTAAAAAAAAAGCATTAAAAAAAAAGAAATGTGTAGTATGTAGCTAAAGCAGTGTCTCAAGTTGTAAACTATTAAGAAAGAAGAAATACCTAGAATCAATACTGGAAGCATCCACCAAGCATCCACCTTAAGAAACTTTGAGAAGATAAGAACAAACTAAATACAAAGTAAACAGAGGAAATAATAAAGATTTGAATGGAAACCAATAAAATATAAGAGAAAAAACAATAGAGAAAATCAATATGACCAAAGGATTATGCACCATGGCCAAATGGCATTTATTTCAGGAATGTAAGTTTGGTTTAATATCCAAAAATCAATTAATGTAAAAAAAAAGTAATAGGATGAAGGTTAAAAAGCATATGATTTATCTCAATACATGTAGAAAGCACTTGATACAAGCAGATCTACTTACAAAAAAAAAAAAAAAATACCACAGACCTCTCAAACTAAGACTATAAGAAAACTGCCTCATTCTGATAGAGGTTATCTATTAGAAAACTTATACTAGCATTGTAATAGTGAAAGACTGAATGCATTCTGCCCAAGATCAGGAAAAAGGCAAGATTGGCAGTCTTTACTTTGTCTGTCAACATTGTACTGGAAGTTTTAGCCAGTGAAATCAGACAAGAAACAGAAATAAAAATCCTCCAGATTAGAAAGGAAGAAGTAAAACTGCCTTTATTCAGAGACAACATAATATTGTATATAGAAAGTTCTAATGAAAATAGCACAAAGCCCTTAGAACAAATACACAAATTCAACAAGGCCACAGGATACAAGATCAAGCTGAATATAGAAATAGCAAGAATATTTATTTGTAACACCAATGAACAACCCAAAATTAAAAAAAATATTCCCATTCATATTGGTATCAGAAATAATATGTATTTAGGGATAAATTAAATGAAAGAAGTGTAAAACTTTTGTACTAAAAACTAAAAAACATTTTAGAGAAATTAAAGATCAATATCAGTGGTTTGCAGCCAGAGTGGATTTCGGACTCCCCCCAAGGGACACCTGACAATATCTGCAGATAATTAGGTTTCTCATAACTGGAAGGGTTCTTCTAGCATCCAGTGAGTAGAACCAAGAAAAGAAGATCCTACAATACATGGGAAAGCTCCTAAAAGAATATGATCCAAAATGTTAGAAGTACCAAAACTGAGAAACCCTGATGTATATGCATCTGATGTTCCCAGAATAAAAGACTCAATATTATTAAGATAGTGATTCTCTCCAAATTGATCTATAGATACAACACAATTCCTATCATAATCCCAGCAGGCTTTTTTTCCTGGAGGTTCTTAAGGTGACTGCAACATTTATACAGAAAAGCAAAGACTTAGGATAACTGAAACAATCTTGAAAAAAATAACATAGTGCAAGGCTTATGTTTCCTGATTTCAAGCTTACTGTAAAGCTATAGTAATCAAGAAAGTATGTTACTGACATAAAGATTGATGATATAGATAAATGGGACAGAACTGGGCATCCAAAAATAAACTTACATTTTTGGTCAACTGATTTTCAACAACGGTGACAAAGCAAGTCAGTGGAGTAAAGGATGTCTTTTGACAAGTGCTGCTGAGACAATTGGATATCCACATGCAAAAAAGATGAATTTACTCTCCCATTTCACACCCTACAAAAATAGTAAGTCAAAAAGGATCATAGACCTATATGTAAAATATATATCTGTGTTACTTATAGAAGAAACTTAGAAAATATTTCTATGGGCATGTGTTAGGCAAAAATTTCTTAGATAAAACACCAAATGTTCTGACCATAAAAGAAAAAAAATGATAAATTAGACTTCTAATTAAAATATTTCCCATTTCCAAGACAATGCAAAAGTAAGCCACAGACTGGAGACAATATTTTCAAATCATGTATCTGATAAAGGAATTATACTCAGAATTTATAAGGGACTCTTACAAAATCAATAACAAGAAGACAACTCCAATGAAAAATTAGATGAGGATACTTTACCAAAGAAAGATATATGAATGTTTAATATCATAAGAAACTCAGGGATAAAACTTGTTCCCTAGCCCTTTAGTGGGATAAAATTAAGTTCCAGTTGTTCACAGAATTAACTTGTTTGATAATACATGGCCTGCTGCCTTTCTTTCTCTGTTTCCCTATTCCTTCACATTGCACTAAAATTTCTTCCTCTACTGTGTTTTCCATCTGTGGCACTCTGTTTTGCTAGTTCCTTTTGAAAAATCCATTTCTCCTTCTTGCTGGGCATTTGAACCACGCTATCAATTAAATTTGTCTTCCTCTATGTAGCTATGTAATGTGAGCAGAACATAATGCAGTGTGAGCACAAGAGATGAGTATACTTTCCATTTTAAAAAGTTTGTTTATTTATTTATTTATTTATTTATTTATTGGAGAGAGAGAGAGAGACAGCAAGAAGGGAGGAGGGGTTGCGGGAGAGGGAGAGACAATCTCAAACAGACTCCTTGCTGAGCATGGAGCCTAACACTGGGTTTGATCTCATCACCCTGAGATCACGACCTGGGCCGAAATCAAGAGTGGGACATTTAACTGTCTTAGCCACCCAGGTGCCCCTTTCTGGTTATTTCTAAACATAAATGCCCTTTTCTGAAGCCTAGCTTGTTTTCCCATCTTTCATGAGGAGGAACTATACAGCTTTGACCATGTAGATGAAAATGCCGTTCTATAGAGAAGCAGAGAAAAGATAGAAGGATGCTAAGTCCATAAATAACCAAAAGGAGTATGATGATGACCCCACTGGCCTAGAGTTTGTCAGGTTGTTACAGAGAGAGCAAAATATACTGCCATATTATTTAAGGATCACTTTTTGGTCTTTGTTGTTGTTTGTTGTTTTTAGGAAGCAGCCAGCTGGCTTCCTACTATATGATCTCCCATGATGTCTTCAATTTCTACCACCTGTCTTATTAAGTCACCTGATTAGTAATCTACAGTGACCTCACTGACTACACATCCTTTCACCAAATTTAAGAAAGACCTGGGAATTTTTGTAACATGTTTCTTTTTTCCCCCCTCAGATTTCTTGAAGTCCTAATAGTTGAGAAACAAGATTTTCTTGTTACTCTGTCTGTGCTCTGTAATCACATGCAGTGTGCTCTGTAAACCATCAAGATCCTGGCTCATAAACCAGATTCCTTGGTCTTTCTGTGTAGGTATTAGCAGCGAGGAAAGTGGCAGCAGATGGCGTTCCCCTGGCAACTATGTTTCTAACTCACCAGTTCCTGTCAGTACCTGCTTGAAGGTTACAAACTTGTAAACAGTTTAATTCCTTTGACAGACTTGTTGAAGAAACAGCTGAGAGGATCTCTGGGAGCAGAAGCTTTCTAAAACTCTCAGCCTCACTGCCTCCCGTTCCTTTGAAGGGCATTTGGTTTATCAGGGGGTTATCAGAATCACAATCACTTCTGACGGATCATAAACTGGACATCACGAACTCTTGTTCACCATTGGCTGTCTCGCTCAGAGGGGCAGGGCTTAAAATGACACGGCGACAAAATCAGCTCAGTCAACGCTTACGCTGGGTAGTCGTGTTCCGGAGGCAATTACAGAGAATTAGTGGGCTTGTTATGTACCCATCATTTAGTAAGATAGTAAGGACCACTGTGGAAAACTGCCAGCTCCAGGTTGGAGAACCCCTCTATGGCAGACGGGGTTCTCTAAGAAGCGGATTCTGAGACAGTTTGCAGGGTGTTTATCAGGGGATACTCTTGAGATCAACTTCTATGCAAAGGGAGGGAAGAAAGGAATGGGCGGAGGGAGAAGCTGAGCTGCCATCACGGAAAGCTTCATTGAACCCCCACAGAGTGCTCCAAAGCCAGGATGTCTTTAGCTGACTTGCACTGCGGATGGGGCGGGGGTGGGGGGATGGCCCTTCAGCCTCCACGTTGACCAGTCATTGGTATGCAGGCTGCCCTAGGAAGTGGCTGTGACACAGAAGAAGCACATTTTTGTAATCACTTAATTTCCAAACAAGATTGATCGCTTTTAGCCGTCTGGTGACAACCTTCTCAGAACTCTGGGAATAAGAAATAAGGCTGAGAAACTCCGAAGGAGAAATCTGGATGACTCCTCACAGGGTATAATCTACCCTCCACTCCAAGAACCTCCAAGATGAGTCCAAATGAGTTTCTTCCATTACTTTCGGGTTCTTCTCCTTACCACTGATAGAAGTGATGGCTTAATCTCTGCAGTCAGCTAGCAATACCTTCTCACTATGGTACCGGTGAACAAAATGTCCCAATCGGGATGGCTGGGATTTTTAGGAGGCAGTAGCTGTTCAACCACCCTTTGACTTCTCTAAAACGTGTTAGGTTGGGAGACCTGGGACCGTCTCTCTTCCACTATTACCTGCAACGCCTCTTCCCTTAACTTGGTGATTCGTTCCGTTATTCATCATTTACATTCCACGTTTGTTCCAGATGGAACAGTTTTCCTCCTTAAAACAGAGTTTTTTATGTAAACTATTATTGGCCTGTGTCAAAATTTGCTGAAAGCACAATGTTTCAAATTCAGATCTATTTCTCCTTTAATTTGGGGCTGTGTGGTGTCCGCCTAGTTTGGTGTCTAAGAACACAGCAGGTACTCAATAGGTTCTTGTTGAACTTATTTGAACCACACAGAATTTCCTTCCTGAAATGTGAGTGTCCTAACTACTTAAGTTTTATTTGATGTTTCACAAACCTGCAAATGCATGAATTTCAAGAATTCAAAATATTTTTGGAAGTGGCTTTTATAAGATGTCACTTCAAAAATGTCCTCTGTATTCTTGAACGGATAAAGACCCTTGTTATTATTATGGGACTTTTGTTTAAAATAATAAGAAAGAGAGTTCTCTGCTTTCAAAAGAACTTCCTGTGAAATTATCAGTTGATACAGAATCAAATGGGAGTCTTGAGAAACAGCCTGGGGCCTAGGCAGGACCTAGGGAATCTCCAGGGAGTCAACAAGCAAGAAGTAATCATCTCAAAAGGACATCATCACAGAATACATGTATGCATTTTATTTTTTTTCCTTTCATACCTTCACTTAGAATTCAAATACTAGATTGGATTGAGGTAGCCTGATCGTGTGCCTATTTCCTACATATACTATGATAGCTGTCTCTTGATCCTTTTCTTTAAAAGATTTAAAAAATTTATTTGAGAAGGAGAGAGAGAGACAGAATGTGAGCAGGGGGAAGGGCAGAGGAAGAAGCAGCTTCCCCGAAGGGCAGGGAGCCCAACACAGGACTCAGTTCAAGGACCCTGGGATCATGACGTGAGCAGAAGGCAGACACTTAACCATCTGAGCCACCCAGGTGCCCCTGTCTGTTGATCCTTTTTATATATCCGTTCTGTTTTCTCATCTCAGCGAATGTCAATAGTTGTCCACATTAGAAATCTGTATGTCCTGTAGTGTTCATACACAGTTGTTGCTACAGATATTAGGACATTTACATATATTAATCTGACACTTTTCTACTTAGACCTTGACTCCTACCATGCACATAAATAGGAGACTACTAACTTTTTATAGCACACACTAGCATATCTTGTCTATTTTATTATATTTATCTAATACAGCCACTTTTGTTGTTGCAACAACAAAAGCAATCTTTCTTGTCCCTAAACAATCAGGAGAGTTCATTCACATTTCCAGCCAGAGTTTAGTATGTATGCAGGCCTATATACATTTTTTCAGCATAATATATGCATATATTTTTAAAATGCTAAATTATATTAAAAGACTCATAATGACAACAGGATTGTACTCTTCTCAGTGCCATGGTCCAAATTACCTTGAAACAAATGCTATTTTTCTTTTTTTTTTTTTTAAGACTTTATTTATTCATTTGACAGACAGATCACAAGTAGGCAGAGAAGCAGGCAGAGAGGGTAGTGGGAGAAGGAGGCTCCCTGCTGAGCAGAGAAACTGATGCGGGACTTGATCCCAGGACCCTGGGATCATGACCTGAGCCGAAGGCAGCAGCTCAACCTACTGAGCCACCCAGGCACCCCAAATGCTATTTTTCTGACATTTTCCTATATACATGTTTTATGTGCTTTTACTAACATTTTTAAAGTAATTCATGTGAGATTTTATGTACTTACTTCTTATTCTGTCAAATATGGGTGCACACCTTCCTGGTAATTCTCCTTTCAAAATCCTCCTAATGCAGGTTTGCTCTACTTATATAAATTCTTTTGAAATTCCTAAATTCTCTGTTTTTCGGAATTAATTCTTCCTTCCCTCCCTCCCTTCCTTCCTCCCCCCTTTCTTCCTTTCCTTTCCTTTTTCTTTTTTCTTTTTTTTTTCTTTTCTTTTTTGGCTTATTTGTTTATTTATTTGTTTAAAACTCATTCTATTTGAGGGGTGCCTGGATGGCTCAGTGGGTTGGGCTTCTTCCTTTGGCTCAGGTCATAATCTCAGGGTCCTGGAATCGAGCCCTGCATCGGGCTCTCTGCTCAGTGGGGAGCCTGCTTCCCCTTCTCTATCTGCCTGCTGCTATGCTTGCTTGTGATCTCTCTATGTGTCAAATAAATAAATAAATAAATAATCTTTAAAAAAATAAAAATAAAAAAATAAACTCATTCTATTTGGAAGTTTCCCTCAAACACTCCATTGCATTTGGCTCTTTATCTTTACTAGAGAGCTGCTCTGTTGATTGGAAGTTATTGTAAAGTGTTTGACTTGTTGATAGGATATGGCATTATTTTTTCTGAGTTCCTTGGTTTTCTCCTGAAATACCCATACCTCATTTGGGTACTGAGTCTTCTTCATAGTTGAATATGCATGTATATATTTGATTGCCTTGTTTTCAATAGAGTGCCCAATTCTACATTCTGCTGTGACTGGTGCCCCAATTTCAAAATTTCTCTAATTTTTTTTTTTCTTAATTGGAAACATCTACTTTTTGCAGAGGTTGGAGAGGGGCTTGGCACATGGTTGTGTATAAATTAGGAGTGAGGGTCTAAGAGTCAAGTAGCCAGAGTCCTCGATAGTTTTATGAAATTCCTTTATTTCTCACCCTGTGTCTTACCCACATCTTTTAAGTTGTCTTATTATATCTCAAATCTCTAAGACTTTAGGGTTATTCTGGGACAAATTGACTTGTTTTTGTCCATCGTTTTCATAGGTATTTAACTTTCCATTTTTCACTAATCTTTTCAATTTCAAGTGAATTTTAAGAATTGTTTGATTCATGTATAATTGAGTTGTATGAAAAAATTATTGAATCTCATCTAATATAGATACTTTCCATTCACTGAACTTACTTTTCATTTATTCATTCACTTATTCAAACAATAAATGTGGTGCTAGGCACTGCTTAGGTGCTTGGGATACCTAAGCAGTGAAGTAGTGATGGAAAGAGAAAAATATATTTTTCTATGTAGAACGAGGTTTCTAATAGAGTATTCAGAGTATGAATTTCTTTTAGTGCATATTTTGAGTTTTACATAGGAATACAACACATAATCCAATACAGTACATAATATATAGTATGTATTTGTATTTTTTTTCTTAAGATTTTATTTATTTATATGATAGAGATCACAAGCAGACAGAGAGGCAGGCAGAGAGAGAAGAGAAAGCAGGCTCCCTGCTGAGCAGAAAGCCAAATGCAGGGCGCGATCCCAGGATCCTGGGATCATGACCTGAGTCAAAGACTTTAACCCACTGAGCCACCCAGGTGCCCCATGTATTTGTATTTTAAGAACTACCGTATTATCTAGCAATTAGATTACTAGGTATTTACATAAAGGATACAAAAATACAGATTTGAAGGGGTACATGTACCTTAATGTTCATAGCAACATTATCAACAGCAGCTTAACTATGGAGAGAGCCCATGTGTCCATTGACTGATGAATGGAAAAGAAGATGTAGTATATATACACAATGTAATATAACTCAGTTATAAAATTGAATGAAATCTTGCCATTTGCAACAATGTAGAAGGAGCTAAAGTGTGTTATGCTAAGTGAAACTAGTCAATCAGAAAAAGACAAATGCCATATGACCTCACTCATATGTGGAATTTAAGAAAGAAAACAGATGAACATATGGGGTGGGGGAGAAAAAAGGAGAGAGGGAAACCAGAAGGGACTCTTAATGAAAGAGAACATCAAGAAGTACATTTATCTTCATTGAATTTTGTGTTGTTCAATTTATTTATTCATTTTATTGTTAATAGACATCAGAAAGTCTTCCATTTTTGAGGTTTGTTTTGTTTCTTGCTATTGAAAACAATAGCCATATGCTTATTCTTGCACATGTGCAAGAATTTCTCTGGGATTTATACATAATACTAAATTTGCTGTTATCTTAAGGTATGGGCATACTTAACTCTATAAAGCAATACCCATTTCTTCTTTTCTAGGCTGGCAGTGAATGGAAAGTCTTCTTGCCCAACATTCTAGTCAGCACTTGATATTGTTTGATTCTTTGAGTTTTGGGTTAAAGTGATTGGTGGAAATGAAATCTTGCTCTGCATATAAATTGGACACCTCCCACCAAATTATCAATGAGATTGAATGTGATTTCACTCATTATGTACCTATGGCCTTTTGTGGTTCATTTTTGAAACTCCTCTTTTTTATTTTTTTTTAAAGATTTTATTCATTTATTTGAGAGGGAGAGAGAGAGCACAAGCCAGGGGAGGGAGAGGGAGAAGCAGACTCCCTTCTGAGCAGGGAGCCTGACTTGGGCTTGATCCCGGGACTCTGGGATCATGACATGAGCTGAAGGCAGATGGTTAACAACTGAGCCACTCAGGTGTCCCGACTTCCACTTATTTCTTTTCATTTATTTTTAAGATTTTATTTATTTATTTGAGAGAGAGAGAGAGAGCATGAGAGGGGAGAAGGTTAGAGGGAGAAGCAGACTCCCTGCAGAGCTGGGAGCCCGATGTGGCACTTGATCCCAGGACTCCAGGATCATGACCTGAGCCTAAGGCAATTGCTTAACTAACTGAGCCATCCAGGTGCCCCCCCCCCCCACCATTTATTTCTTGTATGTGTTTTTGGAATGAGTTGGGTACTTTTCCTTATTGATTTGAAAGTCTTCCTAGTGTATTTATAATAGTAATTTGTTAAATATTTTGTAAACATTTTTTCAATTTTGTGTCTTAACTTTCCATTCTTTTTATCATTTCTTTTAAGGAAGAGAAATTCTTAATTTTAATGCAATAGAATTTATCAGACTTTTCCTTTATGGATCGTTTTGGTGTCTTATTTAAGAAGTCTTCCTCTCCTTGAAAGTCATAAATATATATTGTATTTTTAAGTAGTATTAATTATGCTTATTAACATGTATTTATTGACCCAGAATTGAATTTTTTGTGTGCTGTGTGGTTGGTTCCAACTTATTTATTTATTAGTTAACCATTTATAGAAAGCCATCCTTCTCCTATAACCTGCACATGTCCTTTTATATATAGCAAAAATCAGAAAACAAAAGTATAAACTAGTCCCATTGGTGAAAATAGATAAACATTTCCAAACCAATAACTAACAAATAGAATATGGGATATAAAAAAGATGATAATATCATGACCAGTTATACTTATTCCAGTAATCTACATTTGAAAACATTAAACAATAATAAAGTAATTCCATAGGCACATGAAGGGTTTAAGGGAAAAAATTGATTATTTTAATAGCAAAATATAAAGTTAAGCATAATGAATTAATCTCTCATGAAAATAGACAATCGTAACATGTGTAATGTCCAAACACTGTGCTCCAGTTTTGCCAATATTTTAGTTTTATTATGTTTTCTTCCAATTAACCCTGCCTTCAGTTAGATATTGCTACATTAGTTTATATAAATGTTTGTTTGTATTTTTGCACATGTTGTTGATTTTTTTTTTACTAATCAACCTGAAATTCATCTATGCTACTTCCTTATAAATAATTTATCTGTATTTTGTCTACTTTTTAGATACTTGTCTTCTCTTATGTTTTCTGAAGTTTTGCTAAGTTATGCCTAAGCATGGAAATCTTTTATTTATGTCTCTGGGATAAATGTATTTAAAGCACTGTTTTGGAGATTCTGTATAGGATTCACATCTTTCTCTGTGTTCTCTTTCTTTTTGTACTTTAGTTATTAGACCTTCTGATTTTGTCTTCCATATCTACTTACTTCCTTTTCAGTCTACAATCTTTTTTAACCTCTGCTACACTCTGAGAATTATTTTTTTAGTTCTATCCTCTGTTTGGTAAATTTCTCTTTATCTGCATCTTGTTTGTCATTTAACACTTCATTGATTATACTTTTCATGTTTATATTTGGTGGTATTTCTTCCTGTCTTTTCTTCATTTAACATATTTTATTAGTTACTATTTTTTGGTTTAGTCATTTTATTTCAACTGTACTTAATTTAAAATATATATTTTATATTCTCTAACAGTTGCAATATCTAATTTATCTGATATTCTTGGTGATCTAAATCCTCTGCTTCTTGCTCTTGCTCTCTCTGGCTAATTGATATTTGCATTACATTGTTATGTTATCTATTACATTATTTAGTGTTGAGAACTCATTGTGGTGAGGCTTTCTACAAAAATCCCTGCTTGGCCTTTTTGAAGATATGGCCTATTGGAGACTTTCACCTAATAACTACTCTAGCTAGTCTGCAGCTTATGATAGTCCGCTAAAAGCTAGAAGTATGACCACATGAAGTCCTTGCCTTCCAGGAATTCACAGGAAGGAGAGATAAAGGAACAAGGGTGTCAAGCTCTGTTAGTGTCATATTCATAGTTGCTGGTGTACCCGTTCTTCTCCCTCTGCATCTTCCCATCTTCGGATACCTCATTCTTTATCCTATTTTCCCACACTGCTACCTGTCTGAACTTTTCAGGAAATTTCTGTTTATTTTCTTGTCCCTTTTCTAGGGTATGTAAAAAAGGTGAATGAATAGAGAAAAATTGCCTACAGAAGGAAATGGAGGGAGAACAAATGCTTGGAGCCAGGTCAACTGTGTACTATAAGTTGATACATGAGAAGGGAATAGAATGAGAACCAGAGAGCACTTACATTGTCCAATATGGTCTAGAGGAAAGGGGTTTTGAAAGGAGATTTCCCTTTGGTTACAATTTGTCACCAGCCCATGTTCTCAGAAAGCCCCAGGTAAAGATTCAAATTCCATTTGTGTTTGTTTTTTTACCAGCTCTTGGTTGAACACATGCTTTATGGTAAGCATCTTTTGCATCAGGGAAGATGCAGCAGGGAATAACACAGCAAAGACGTTGTTCCCATGGAGTCTATACAGTATAGACAGGCGCTTTAAAGAAAGGAATCAATAATTAAATACTATTTTAAATTGATATAAATGTTAAGATGGGAATGAAGCAGAACAAGGGGACAGTGATGGAAGCAGAGCAAGGGGACAGTGATGGAGGGAAGGGTGCTGTCTTACCTAGGGTAACAAGATAAATCCTCTGTGCTTAAGTGACTTTTGAACAGAGACCTTAATAAAATTGTTGGAACTGAGCTACCTGGGACATTCAGTTTCTACTAGGGCTGTAGTTGTAATAGAAGTAAACACAGGGTTTTAGATGGGGAGGACAGTTGTAGGCCATTAAGTCAAGTTTGTTTAATGGTTTCATGAAAGGCTTACAAGAGGGTGACCAAAGTCTCAAAGATGATAAAAGGATTAGGCAGTCAGAGGAGATAGAAAAAGTGCACACAAAGAAAATGGTGTCTGTAGAAGCATAAGACAATATGGAATGGTACTGTAGTAATTCTATTTACTGTAGCCTATACGGTTATAATGCACTTAAGAGATGCAAGCAGAGGCAAAAACAAAAGCATTTCTGTGACAAGCTACAGAGTTTGGATATTACCCTGAGTCCAGCGGGCTAGAAAATCATTTTTAAGCTAGGGAGTAACAAAGTTAATATTATATGTTGGAAAGATCATTCCACAAGCTGGAACGTGGCCAATTTATAAAGAACAGATTGAAAAGAGACTGAAGTCAGAAAAACTAGTTAAATTTCTGTATTTATCTAAACATAGATGTAGTTCCCAAATATGATTGACTCTACTGATGGTCTACTGTGAATATAGAAACTCTCTCATGACATCAGTGACACTTAAACAAACATAGTGAAAATATTTTACATTTATATCATTACTACTCCACATGGATTCATCTTATCCCTTTCCTAGGTAGGCCACAGATCCTTCATTCAATGTATATTTATTGTATTTTTTATAGCTAGCCTTTGCCAGGCATTTTGTCTTGGAACTGGTCAAACCACAAACAATAGGCTGGAATAACAAATTCAGTTATGGAAAATCGATTATATTGCTAGTACTCTTCATTTTAATTCCTACTGACCCCTTGCTTGTCTGTATTTCCATCCATCCTTGATGGTGTTTGTTTTTCCTCTGGCCATCTTGTGGAATCACGTACATCATCATAAACATAATGATGACAAATATTCTTTTCGGTTGCTGTGCACCTTCAGGCTTTTAATGAAACTCCTAACTTTCAGTGGTTCTATGACAGGATTAGTTGCCTCCTGCTGGTCTTCACTGCATCTATTGCAAGTAAACTCACTTTAATCTTCAGGAATTAAATGTCCTGGGCTTTAATAAGGTCAGTGTTCAATGCTTTTCATTCTCACAGATGAGTCTTGGTCACAAGTTGTCTGAACCATCTGTTGATGACAAAGAAGCCTGCTGTTTGATGGCCTTGTATTCTCTGCCTCCAGTAACCCCTCTTTGTCTATACTTTCCCCTCCAAAGCAAGTCATTAAAGTTTGCTTTACAAAACTCAACATGCTGTTTTCCCTTCAGTTTGCTCAGCAATACATGGAGTTCTCTAGAAAAACATTTTAACAGCTTAAATTCTTTCCTCTAAGTATTCCTTACTGTCTGAGCCATTTATCTCCAGAGCCCTTGTAATTCTGCACTCTTGGTGATTACTTTATATTGCGATTCGGAATCAATCCTAACATCATCACCTCAATTTCTTCTAGATGCAGAGAGTACCATTACAGATCTATCCAGCGATGAGTTAATTATTAGCCTCTTTCTTGTTCACTGACTGAACAGTCAACAGTTGACACATAAGAAATAAAGCTCTCTATATTTTGTTCTTTATGCTTTGCCTGCTTGGAAACAAGCAACACACATTTTATGTTCCAAAAGAAGCATCGCTAACTTTATACTACTTTAACACATACCGGTTAATCCAAGCTCTCTAGAAAGAACAGTTCTACGTTTCTTTAGATTTCATCAGAAGAAACCAAGATATGGTAAAAGAGCATGGGTTTTAGAGTTTTACAGATATGACTTGTTATTAACTTTGTTATTTCCAAAGAATATTTCCATTTCCAAAGTGGCTTTAGCCACTTCTGAGTGAAACTTCCTATATTTGTAAAATAAGGATAATAATATTACGATTCAGATTGTGAATCTGAATCTATTTCTAAGAGTTTTTTCAATCACTGTGTTCGTTGGATTCAAAAGAATCACTTGGATTGGGATTTAAAATTGCATTCTATTTGTAGATTCACATTTTTTCCTTTTATTTTAGAAATAGGATTTATTTCTGTACTTACTCAAGATGTTTATATTTCTTCTCTATTTCCTTCATTTTTATTCTAATTGAATTTTGGCAATCCCTTCAGGGCGTTGATAGACATAGAGGAAGCTCTCCCTGGTGCTGATTGTTTCCTCTCCTCCCCTCCCCAATTCCTTATCTTTCCTATCCTTTCCTTTCTTTTCCTATCCTCTCCTCTTCTCTCTTCTCTTCTTCTTTTCTTTATTTTCTTCCCAATATCTGATCTTTGAAAGGGTCTAGAGGTAGAATAGGTTTTCCCCTTGCTTTTTATTGTTTCACCATAGCATTTCTCTTTCTCCTCTCTAAAAACCGTTTTCTTTGTGGTGGTCTATACCAATCTACCTCTTACTCTCTCTTACTTTTTGAATGCATTAGAGGTTAGTTTATACTCTTCACTACTATTCCTGTTATCATTCTTGGAATAGGAACTTAATTATAAAAATGATCTCAAATTTCCATCTATCTCCATTTTCCTGAGCTTTGTAATATGACTTTGATGATCCTTCTCAGGAGTTGTAAAGTCTATTTTTCCACACCTTGAGCTTGAGCTAAACCTGTAACTTAGTTTAGATAGTAGAATGTAATAGAAGTGCCATTATTTGTTCTTCACATAAGCCTGAAAGCCTTGCACACTTCTGTTCTCTCTCAGATCCCTGTGGCAACTGAATGTACCTGGGTTAGATGTTGGAAGTGTAAGAAACCATGGAGGAGAACCAAGTAAGTAAGATCAGTGGCCCCAGCTGAGACCCTGGACTTCTGATAGCACTCAGCCAAGAACATCAGAGCCAACTGGCAACTGACTCACAACTGACCACAGACAGATGGGTAAACCATTCCAATACAACAGATCAGCAGAACTGCCAAGATGACCCACAGCTTATGAGAAACAACCAATGTTTATTAATGTATGAAACCGATATTTTGTGATTTTTTTACCCAGCATTACTGTGGCAATAAATAACTGGTACAAGAATTAATTGTGAAGAAATAGAAATCACAAAGTTATGCAACACAAACATCCTAAGAAAAACTAATCATGAAATCTGAGTTTGTGATCTTTCCATTGTACACAGAATGTCTTCACAGTTTATAAAAGCAAGTGGTAAAGATCACACAAAAATCCAAGCCAATCTGGACAACTCCCTGTTAGAATTCTTCAGTCATTACCAAAGTTACAAACATACACCTCAAATTGTAAAAGTAAAATAAAGGTTTGTTTTGGTATGGGAAATGAGAAATGAGAGAACATCACAACAATGTTATTAGGATGTTCGGTATAACTGCAATGGGTAGTAGTTTCTCAACCATTGTTTCAACTTCTTCCTGAAATTTATCCCTACACCTGAGGGTTATACTTATTTTCTCAGCCAGTTCCACACACCAGGAATGAGAGCACTGTGTGATGTCCACAAACTGTTGCAGAAAAGGTTCAGACTGAACCAGAGAGCTAACCTTTTCAATTCTTACAGTTCTTTTCGGTTATTTTAACAGTATATATACTTAATTTCAACCTTCAGTTGCTGAATATTCTTTTTAAGGTTGGCCATGTGGGTAATCAAGGTGGAAATCCTAAAACACAGTTTCACAAAACTGAAAAGCTGTTAAAAATGTTTTCAAAATACTTTGGCTTAGGGTAATGAAAAATATTAGAAAATTTGGCCAGTTTGGAATGTTTGGATTCTCCTACTTGACATGAAGGAACTAAAACGGTCTCAGTCACTATGCTAACACAAGCCTATGTGCACATGACTTTGAAATCTTCTTCAGTCACAGTTTCTAGAACAACATATGTACTAACATGCCTCCTTTTTCAGTAATGGCAATATAGAATTCAGAAGGGAATGGATTTGATCCATTTAAGAACAACTTGATAATACATAGTTAAGAGTGTGAGCTTTGAGATTACTGAAATAAATTAAACCTTCAATTTTTCTGCTATTTGGTCTTGTGAGGTTAGGGCAAGTTGCTGAATACCTCAGGAAGTTATTTTTAATGTGAAATGGAAATAATATTGATTACCTCAGTGTTTTGGCTATGTTTCTACTTTTGTTTGTGGAATGAACTGCCACTTACATCACAGTGCCTTGGAAAAATTTAGTTCTCTGTCAATTTCTTTCTTCCAATTCAAAAATCCCAAATCTGTTCTGTATAATCTTGACATGTTTTTATTATTTTCCTATCAAGACCAATTTCCCCAAAGATCTCTATTAATTCCTGTCTAATCTATGAACTTTGCTTGAATGTTATTGATTGGCTTCAATTTTGATTCTAAACATCTGTTGTCTAATTAAACTTTCAACAATTTAAATTGGCAAACATATTACTCATTTTGGCAAAATTCTTTTTATTGTACTCTAAATATTTTACTTCCAATAGATCTTTCTTCTTAAAATATTTGTGAAGATTTGGAGAAGGACTCTCCCTCGCTCTTATTATAAAAAGGATACAGTGTTAACAAAGAACAGAATATACCATATATTTGCTAATGGAATCAGTAAACTGAGTCTGAAAATATCCCTTAAAATCTCATTAAAGAAGATATATGTAATCTGAATAGTCCTGAATCTGTTACATAAATGAATTTGTAGCTAAAATCTTTTAAAAAAAAATCTTCCAAATAAAAACCTCGAGGCTCAGATAGCATTAATGGTAAAATCTAGCATATGCTTAAAGAGCAAATAATACTGGTTAAAAGAATCCTGCCAGAATATAGAACTAATTGTGTAAGTAGAAAACACCAAGTAAACCACAAAAGAGATCCTAGAACTAATAAATGAGTTTAGTCAGATTGTCGGATAAATACGTACGACACCTCCATATACCTATGTAATAATGGTGGATAATTGGAAATTAAAATTTTAAAAATATCATTTAAAATAGCACCAAAAAGGAAACATCTCAATATCAGTCTAATATTATCTGAGTAATTTTCACAGAACATTGATTAAAAAAAATCAAAGACAGCCTACATAAATTAAGTAATATACCCATGTTTATACATTGAAAGATTCAGTTTTATTGAGATATCATCTCTTACAATTTGATCTCCATATCCAATGTAATCATAATTGAAAATTCACTAAGGTTTTTAAAAATAGACATTGATATGTTAATCCTAAAATTTCTGTGGAAAGACAAAAGAAGTAGAATAACCAAACTGAGACTCTGAAATTCTGCAAAGGAACAGTGTCATAGGCCTCACATTACTTAATTTCAAGAATTACTGCAAAGCTATAATAAACAAGAGTGTGGTATTGTCAAAAGGATAGACACATATATCAATCAAACAGAATGAAGGCCTAGAAATAGACCCTATGAATATATTCAACTGATTTTTGACACGGGTCTAAAAGTAATTCAATAGAGGAAAGATAAATAGCCTTTCCAAAAAAAAAAAGAATTTGTTTCAAACCTCAACACCATGGCAAATACACACACACACACACACACACACACACACACACACACCACCTCTTAAGATAGATACAGATCTAACATGCAAAATTTCTTTAGAAAGGAAGAAAACGGGAGGAACTATATTACAATGGGCTCATTAAAGCATTTTTAGAAATCAAAAGCATGACCCATAAAAGAAAATATTTGTTAGTTGCACTCAATTAATATTTTAAAAAATTGTTCTGTGAAAGACATGGCTATGCAAAGGAAAGGACAGCTCATAAAATGGGGAAAGTGTTTGCAAATCATTTATCTGATGGATTACTTATACTGAGACTATATTAAAACTCCCCAAACTCAATAATATGGAAACCAATAGCATAATAAAAAATGTTCATATTTGAACAGACATTTCTTGTGCAAATAAGGACATAAAAAGATGGTCAATGTCATTAGTTCCCAGGAAAACACAAAGTAAAACTACAGTGAGATACCACTACACACATATCAGAACACTTAAAATTTTTTTAAACAAACAATATCAAATATGAGAATGTGTAGCAGCTCTCATGCATTGCTAATGGCAGTTTGAAATGAGACAGCCATTTGGAAGACAATTTGGTAGTCCTTATAGGGTTAATAATTTAAGAAATGTATTTTTTATTTGAAAGGTCATAGTTATCAAAGTTATCATATGACCCAGGAAACTCACACATAGGTAATTTACCCAAGTGAATCCTGCTTTATGTTAACATAGCTTTATTTATGATCACCAAAAACTGGAAACAGCCATGTGGCACACAGAATAATGACCCCTCCAGAATGTATGCATCCTTATGCCTGAAGTTGGTGAATATGGTAGTTACATGGCCAAGGAGCGTTAAGATTGCATGTGGAATTAAAGCTGCTAATCTGCTGACTTTAAAATAAGGAAATTATCCTGGAATATCCAGGTGGGCAGATGGTAATAAGGGTCAGAAAAAATGGATGAGGAATTTCAAATCAGAACCAGAAAGATGGTGGTATGAGGACTCAGTCTGGCATTCCTGGCAACGAAGATGGGAGAAGAGAGCCATAGGCCAAGCAATGTGGATGGCTTTTAGAAGCTGGAAAATACAGGGAAATAGATACTACCCTAAAGCTTCCAGACAGAAATAGAGCCCTGCTTACACATTGATTTTAGTCCAGTGAGACCTATTTTAGACCTCTGATCTCCATTAACTAATGACTAAAAAAAATACGTTATTTTAAGCCATTAAGTTAGTAGTAACTTATTCCTGCAGCATCAGAAAACTAATACATATTGAGATGTTCTACAATAG
>NC_081560.1:145798558-145811961 GCF_022355385.1 Mustela nigripes | reverse complement strand
AAAAATGTATAAACAAACTATGGGAGATATGTCCTACAATAGAAAAAATGTATAAACAAACTATGGGAGATATGTCCTACAATAGAAAAATGTATAAGCAAACTATGGGAGATATGTCCAATAAAGCTGAAACAATCACCTAGTCATGAGACCACATGACTGGAACTTAAGGGCATTTTATTTAGTTAAAGTAGCCAGATCCCAATGACATTTTTCCTGGCATTTAGGCAAAATGAAAATGATAGGGATAGAAACAGATAAGTGGTCAGCAGGGTTTGAAATTTTAAGAATGAGTTGACTACAAAAGGATTGCACATAAAGGTTTGGGGGAAATAGAACTGTTGTGTATTATATATATGTGTATTATATATGTGTTATATACACAACTGTATGCAATTGTCAAAAATCATGGAACTGAATGCCACCAAAAGGGAATTGTACCTGTGTGCAAAAAAAGAAAGAAAGAAAAAAGAAAAAAAGAAAAAATCAACCAGGAAGTTAGGGAAACTGCAGGGGGAAATAACCATCTCTATCTTTCAATTTGATAAAAAAACAAATTGAAGTTAATGGAAAAATCAGTCACATTCTTACCTCAGAGAGAAGATTTGTCAACTGATGGTGTAGATATTCTTGGAACCTTTCTATTCATGTAGACAGAGATAGAGAGACATAGATTGCTTGCAAATTCATCAGTACATCCTGAACATGTTTACACATCATTTCAAAATCGTTTGTGGTACACAATGTCTCAATTGTGCCTTTCTACTCTATAAGTCTGTCAAGTTCATTTGTTATGGCTATCTCAACAGGTACTATTAATGCTGTGTCCTATGAAGTTGTTGAGATTACAAATTACCGATTATCCAAATTTGTTTCTTTCTGGTGCTTAGTAATATACTTCTGAGTACCTGTACTACCACAAAGTTAGCAGCTTTAAAAACCATACATTCGTCATCCCACCTTTTCTGTGGATCATGAGTCTAGGAAGAGTTTAGCTGGTTCTTCTGCTTATGGTCACATAAGGCTGCAATCAAGTCATTGGTCACCACAGAGTTCCGATCTGGCGGCTTGACTGGGGAAGGGACTGCTTTCCTTCTTGTGTGGTGGTGGTTGGCAGCTTTAGTTTTTTGCGGGTTATCAGCTGGAGGCCCCCTTCAGCCTCTAGAGGCCACCTATAGTACCTTGTTACCAAGGGTTTCCTAACATGACTGCTTACCCCCTTACCAGTTGTGTGCTGCTGTTCTATGTAACATGATTACTCAAGTAAGCTCACATGGTCACATACTTCTATGCGAGTAACAGATCCCATCCACACTTAAGGTTGAAAGAACACACAAGAGAGTGAGCCCCAGGAATTGTGGCTGAGAGGGGACATACAAGAGTATTCATCAAGAATCCTCTGATAAAAAGGTCTCCAGTGGCATCCTATGTCTTGCTGCTTAGAGTGACTTTGGCTTCTCCAGAGACATCTAAAGAATTCTTTTATTACACCTAGTACCTACCATTTTTCTAGTTTTTAGTTTATTTGTAGGAGGTAGTCTCTTTCTACTTCTTCGAGAAAGTGTTTTTCACTAGCATCAATAGCTAAGCATTCCCTTCTTATTCAGTCCTTATTTGTTCTTTTTGTCTGAAAATTTCCAACATATGTGTGGCATCAGATCTGTTGCTGATAAAAATTTCATATTTTACATATCATTTTGTTCATTTCAGCAAGAATCTGGAAAGGAAGGTGATGTATCTCCATTAAAATATATATTAAGAATTTATGGGGATCTCTTCAAGTTTTATTTGAGGAGGAGAGAAGTTCTTGATGAAGATCTGGTCATGGGTTTGAGAAATAAAGTGGCCTGTGAAGCCACTGTGACTCATTCAAAAATACTTTATATTATTTATTTGTTTGGTGAATATATATCTCTTGCCTTTCTGTGCTGCTTTCCCCCCTCAGATTTTAGTCTAGTACTTTAAATAAACTGTAATATAATATTGAATTTTACCATGTCAGAGTTTTATATGTCTTTAATTACATCATATATAATTTATAGGGTCTTAGACAAGTTAATTAAAATCTTAAAGCCTTTTCTTCTTTGTGAATAAAATGAGAGATAACAGAAATTTCCTTAAAGAGTGAGAATTTAATTATGTGCAAAGCACCTGTACACCACCTGGTACATGCTAACACCCTAATAAATACTATCTATTTTTTGTTATTTATGAAAATGGGCTGTTTAAATCTAATCTTGTTAGATTCACAAACACCTCTGTGATATAGAAATTATCTTTCAAATTTTACATATGAAATAACTAAACACCAGAGACACTAAGTGACTTAAGTTTCCACCAAAAGAGTGGAGAAGCCTGAATAAGGTGCAGGGCCCTGTGACTTCAATCCCGTGCTCTTGACCTTCTACTATAACCACGAGTAGATCCATAAAGGAGACATATCCCACAAGGGATGCTGAAAATACATCAGCTAAACTTGTTAGCACTGTTCTCAAAACATTGAAATCGCCACCTGTCAACAATTTGGTATCATTTCCACCCTACCACAGGGTGGCAAGTCCCATTTGCCTGTTGGATTATTGCGCTGGCTTCCTAACTTGTCATTTTGATTCTGCTCCTGCCAGCCATACCACTAACACATATCACATATCATCAACACACAGCTATGTGATGTTTAATCTTCAGTGAGATCATGTCACTCCTCTGCTCAAAATATTTTGTTGTCATTGTATACATATATGTGTGTGTATATATGTACATATATATGTGTGGGTTATATAGTTTATATATATATGTGTGCATACATAAAAATATATATAAATGTGTATACATATAAATATATATATAAGTGTGTGTGTGTGTGTATAAATGTGTATCACAAGGATAAATGGAGACAAGAAAAGGCCAAAGATCTTGTGTTTCCTGGACCAGAGACCTCTCCATTTACCAAGTCACTTCTCTAGAATAATCTGTTTTTTTTATATATGTAAAGAGAGCTCACACACAAATGGGAGATGAGGGGAAGAGGGAGATAGAGGTCCATGCTGGACTATGTGGGGCTTGCTTCCACACCCCTGAAATCATGATGTGAGCTGAAATCAAGAGTCAGATGCTTAACTGACTGACCCACCCAGGTGTCCCTAGGAAAGATATTATTCTTGATTATGTTCCTTCAAAGTTAAAGGTTGAATGCATGCTCCTGAAATGGGGATAAAATATGCTTTACATTTTTCATGATCTAAAGTTACTACAGGCAGTTTAGAAGGAGATCTTATCCTATTCCAGACTCAGTCATTTACTCTGTTTGACTGTGAATAAATTACTTCTACTCTCTATGCCTCAGTTTCTTCAAGTGAGAAAAGTCTATATTATAATCATTTCCAAATTGAAACATGTTGCAATTCTATGAATGGCAATAAATTTAGCATATCCTTGGAACTGTGTTCATCCAATTAAACTCTGCAGTCTCGTAATTAAAAAGGATTAGATATGAGCATAAAACAGAGTTTCTGTTTACCCTTAGAGAAAGCCACGAGCTCATGATAAAGACAATAAAGCTGCTTATATTTACTGCAAAGAACTTTCAAAATATGTATTTGATGTTCTTAATGCATTACAAACACATTGCAGTTACTGTTTTCTCAGTCTGGGATATACATCACACTTGGAGTCATACCTAAAGAGAACATTCCTGCTCTTCCTATATGTGATTTTGTTGCTTTGTTTTCACCACTGACAACTGTAATTGAATTCTATTTTACTCTTACTTTTGGCGGCAGTTTGGTTTGCACAAGTTTCAAGGTTGCTTGGTCCAAATGCCTAAATGGTGCTCTTGGTCTATTTGTTTCTTCCAGAAATTCTTAATTTATTTGAAGGGGAAACCATTTCAACTCACTCTATTTTTCAAATTAAATTGTTTTAAAATGGAATATACAACAAATAAAGATTTGGCTTCTGCTATTCTCACCCAAATCTTCTTGCATCACTCATCTCAATGAAACTGATGCTTGGTAGTAGGTATAAATTAATGTGTTTTCTTCATCTTTTGTACCTGGTGGATCAATCATTTTGCCCGAAAAGCACAGTAAGTGTTCTCATATTTTGTCCCTTCACCTAACTTTTTATTTGTAATTTATAAATTATATATCTGGGTGATTATTTGATTATTCTCCCTTTCCTTATTATACTGTAAGTTTCATGAATTCAGGAAACATGTTTGTATTATCACTTTATATTCATCACACTTTATACTTGCCTAAAACAAGGTCCATGTGCATATATACATAGCATTTATCAAAAGTGTGAATATGCAAATTCATGCATTCTTCATAACCCAGCATAATAACTTTCTCTATAATACATTGTTTAATTTTTTCCTCCTATTCCTTCACAACTCCCACCCAAACTGTTTACTGCCTCCACTGTACTACTGTCATATACATGTATACCTACTTAGTACATTTGTATGTGTGGGAAATACTGGTTTAAGAAGATCTAACTTGGACTTATCTTGCTAACCACAATGTGTGAATATTATCTTTCATTTAGCAAAGATTCCTTGAGCAGCTAATATGAACCAAGTAATATTTATAATCAGTAAATATTTAATCTTCATTATAAACCAGTATTTAGCTCTGCTTCTGACTCACAGGCAATAAATACCCAATAATGGTGTGCCAAAGAAAAACAATGTATGATGAATCATTTTGCACATCTCTCTCTGCTAGCATTTGTGCACATAAAGCTGAATAATTGAGAGAAGTTAACAAATCACTCATGAAAGGATGTGAATTTTGCTAAAGTGAAGTGGCTTATGGTTCTTTTTCATTGACAATAAGTTAAATGGGTCAGGTTTTGGGTATTTGAAGGAAAACAATTATGATTTTAATTTTCTTTATGTGTTTGAACTATTGTGCAATAAATGTATGTTCTTTAGAGAAAATTTGTCAAATGAAAACATTATTAAATGTAATTACCTTTCTCAGAGATAATCAATATACACATTTTAGTACATAGTTTTTCTAAGAAAAAAATTATATTTTAACCCAATTAAAAAAAGTCTTAAACATACTGATTTGTACTTCATTTATTTTACACACACACATACACAAATGCACACACACACATGCACATGCTAGGCCTTTTTAAAAATATATAGTTTCATTGTTCTCTGATGTTTTATTCTATTTTCTTCTACTATTGGCATTGTGTCAAGGTTTATATAATTCTTCCTTGGGCTATATCCAAACTACTGATTAGCCTATCAACAACAACAACAACAACAACAACAACAAAAACCCAAACAAACCAAAAGTACTCCCCATCCTTGATACTGCATTTCCATTTCTGGTATTTTCATTTCTTTTATTCTTTTCAAATATCTGCTGAAATTTCCCAATTTTTTCATTTATGTTTTCCACTATTATCACTAGATCTTTTCATATATACTATATTATAATGATTTTAATTTCCTAGTATGATAATATCAGCATCTGCACTATGTCTAATTCTATTAACTATCTTCTCAATGATGACTCATATTTTATTGGTTTTTAAAGTGAACTGAATTTTTTTATTAATTGAATTTTTTATTAATTGCTTTTATTAACATATAATGCATTGTTTGCTTCAGAGGTACAGGTCTGTGAATTGTCAGACTTACACACTTCGCAGCACTCACCATATCACATACCCTCCCTAATGTCCATAATCCCACCAGTCTCTCCACACACCCCCTTCCCCCAGCAACCCTCAGTTTGTTTTACGATATTAAGAGTCTCTTATGGTTTGTCTCCCTCCTGATCCCATCTTCTTTCATTTTTTTTTCCTTCCCTATACCCCAAACCCCTCACTTTGCCTCTCAAATTCCTCATATCAGGGAGATCATATGGAACCATGGCCTGAGCCACCCAGGTGCCCCTGCTGTAGGTTTTCTAATAGATGGCTTTGATGATATTTAGGTATGTGCCCTCCATCCCTACACTTTAAAGAGTTTTGATCAAGAAACAATGCTGTACTTTGTCAAATGCTTTTTCAGCATCTATTGAGAGTATCATATGGTTCTTATGCTTTCTTTCATTAATGTATTGTATCACATTGATTGATTTGCAGATGTTGAACCAACCTTGCAGCCCAGGAATATATCCCACTTGGTCATGGTGACTAACCCTTTTAATGTGCTGTTGGATCCTAATGGCTAGTATTTTGGTGAGAATTTTCACATTTGTGTTCATCGAGGGTATTGGTCTATAATTCTTCTTTTTAGTGGGGTCTTTGTCTGGTTTGGGGATCAAGGTAATGCTGGCCTCATAAAACAAGTTTGGAAATTTTCCTTCCATTTCTATATTTTGGAATAGTTTCAGGAGAATAGGTATTAATTCTTCTTTAAACATTTGGTAGAATTCCCCTGGGAAGCCATCTGACACTGGGCTCTTGTTTGTTGGAAGGTTTTTGATGACTGCTTCAATCTCCTTACTCATTATGGGTCTCTTCAGGTTTTCTGTTTCTTCCTGTTTCAGTTTTGGTAGTTTATGCATCTCTAGGAATGCATCCGTTTCTTTTAGATTGTCAAATTTCCTGGTGTATAGTTGTTCATAATATATTCTTGTAATTTTTTGTATTTCTTTGGTGTTGGTTGTGATCTCTCTTCTTTCATTCTTGATTTTATTTATTTGGGTCCTTTCTCTTTTCTTTTTGATAAGTCTATCCAGGGGTTTATCAATCTTATTAATTCTTTCAAAGAACCAGCTCCAGGTTTGTTGATCTGTTCTACTGTTCTTTGGTTTCTAATTCATTGATTCTGCTCTCATCTTTATGATTTCTCTTCTCCTGTTGGGTTTAGGCTCTCTTTGCTGTTCTTTCTCCAGCTCCTTTAGGTGTAGGGTTAGGATGTGTACTTGAGACCTTTCTTGTTTCTTGAGAAAGGCCTGTATCACTATATACTTACCTGTCAGGACCACCTTTGCTGTGTCCCACAGATTTTGGTCAGTCGTGTTTTCATTTTCATTTATTTCCATGAATTTTTTCAATTTTTCTTTAATTTCCTGGGTGACCCATTCATTCTTTAGTACAATGCTCTTTAACCTCCATGTATTTGAGTTCTTTCCAACTTTCCTCTTGTGATTGAGTTCTAGCTTCAGAGCATTGTGGTCTGAATATATGCAGGGAATGATCCCAATCTTTTGGTACTGCTTGAAATCTGATTTGTGACCCAGGATGTGATCTATTCTGGAGAATGTTCCATGTGCATGAGAGAAGAATGTGGATTCTGCTGCTTTGGGAAGGAATTTTCTGAATATATCTATCTATGATGTCCATCTGGCCCAGTGTGTCATTTAAGGCCTTTATTTCCTTGTTAATCTTTTGCTTGGGTGACCTGTACATTTCAGTGAGGGGGGTGTTAAAGTCCCCTAGTATTATCATATTATTGTCAATGTGTTTCTTTGATTTTGTTATTAATTGGTTTATATATTTGGGTGCTTCCATGTTAGGAGAGTATATTTTAAAATTGTTAGATCTTCTTGTTGGACAGACCCTTTAAGTATGATACAGTTCCTTCCTCATCTCTTATTATAGTCTTTGGCTTAAAAATCTAATTTATCTGATATAAGGATTGCCACCCCAGTTTTCTTTTGATGTCCATTAGCATGGTCAATTTTTTTCCACCCCTCACTTTAAATCAGGAGGTGTCTTTAGATCTAAAATTATTTTCTTGCAGACAGCATATTGATGAGTTTTGTTTTTTTTATCCATTCTGATACCTTTTGTCTTTTGATTGAGGCATTTAGCCCATTTACATTCAGGGTAACTGTTGAAAGATATGAATTTAGTGCTATTGTATTTCCTGTAAGGTGACTGTTACTGTATATTGTCTCCGTTCCTTTCTGATCTATTACTTTTAGGCTCTCTCTCTGCTTAGGGAACCCCTTTCAATATTTCCTGTAGGGCTGGTTTGTTGTTTGCAAATTCTTTTAATTTTTGTTTTTCCTGGAAACTTTTATCTCTCCTTCTATTTTCAATGATAGCTTAGTTGGATATAGTATTCTTGGCTGCATATTTTTCTCATTTAGTGCTCTGAATATATAATGCCAGTTCTTTCTGGCCTGCCAGGTCTCTGTGGATAAGCATGCTGCCAGTCTAATATTTCTACTATTGTATGTTACAGACTCCCTTTCAGGAGTTTTTAAGCAAGCAGCTTTCAGGATTTTCCTTTTGTCACTATGATTTTAAGTTTTACTATTCAATGATGGGGTGTGGACCTATTTTTCTTGATTTTGAGAGGAGTTCTCTATGCTTCCTAGATTTTGATGCTTGTTCCCTTTGCAATATTAGGGAAATTCTTCACTATAATTCTCTCCACTATACCTTCTGCCCCTCTCTCTCCTTCTTCTGGAATCCCAATTATTCTAATATTGTTTATTATTCTAACATTGTTTCATCTTATGGTATCATTTATGGATACCTGGTATCATTTATGGATATGCTTTCTCCCCTCATGGTCCCGTAGTTGTTTGTCTCCTTTTTGCTCAGCTTTTTATTCTCCATCATTTGATCTTCTATATCACTAATTCTCTCTTCTGCCACATTTATCCTAGCAGTAAGAGCCTCCATTTTTTTTATTGCACCTCATTAATAGCTTTTTTGGCTTCAGCTTGTTTAGGTTTTTGTTCTTTTATCTCTCCAGAAAGGGATTTTGTTTCTCCAGAAAGGTTTTCTCTAATATCTTCCATGCCTTTTTCGAGCCCAGCTAGCACCTTGAGAATCATCATTCTGAACTCTAGTTCTGACATATTACCAATGTCTAAATTGATTAGGTCCCTAGCCATTGGTACTGCCCCTTGTTTGTTTGTTTGTTTGTTTTTGTGGTGAGTTTGTCTACCTGGTTGTTTTATCCAGATAAGAACATATGAACAAAAGAATAAAATACTAAAAGGTGGCAAAGACCCTCAAAAATGTATGCTAACCAAATGAGAAGAGATCCAAAACCATGGGGAGAAGAAAGACAGAAAAAAGAAAAAAATATATATATATATATTTGATTGGTGAATTAAGCAGAGCCATCCACTTAATTTTGGGTGTATTTTGGTCTCTTAGAACAAACTACTTTCCAAAACTTTAAAGAAGGAAAAACTTATATATATCCAAACATAAGGATAAACACAATGAAAAGATGGAATATGACTGTAAAAATGAAAATTTAAAAAAAAATTCTAAAAAAGGAATTCATAGATATTTTGGTTAAAAAAAAAAGAGGAGGGGACGCCTGGGTGGCTCAGTTGGTTGGACGACTGCCTTCCGCTCAGGTCATGATCCCAGAGTCCCAGGATCAAGTCCCGCATCGGGCTCCCAGCTCCATGGGAAGTCTGCTTCGCTCTCTGACCTTCTCCTTGCTCATGCTCTCTCTCACTGTTTCTCTCTCAAATAAATAAATAAAATCTTAAAAAAAAAAAAAAAGAGGAGGGAATGTGCTCAGCCTGGAGACTAGTACAAAGCCATGTGTTAGATTAGGGTATATCTATTAGAATAGGAATATCTATTAGAAGAAATTGTATCCTAAATTTTTTTAGAAAAAAAAAAACCCCTATATGTATACAAAAAATAAGGTTAAATACTTTGAAGGGATAAAATATGACTATAAAAATAAAGGTTTGAAAAGATTTTTTAAAAGAAAGGTATTATTAAGATAAACTAGTTAAAAAATGTTAAAAGAGGAAAACTTTAAAAAATAGAATAAAAAGAATTTTTTTTTTTTAAATTTAACTTTGCAAGACTAAAGGTTCATGGGGAAAAAGCCATGAATTCTATACATTGCTTTCCCTACCTCTGGAGTTCTAGTGCTCTCCTTGACCAGTGAGCTTGGTCTTCGCTGAATGTTCTTGCTGGTCTTCTGTGGGAGGGTTCCGTCATAGTGATTCTCAAATGTCTTTGCCCAAGGCAGAATTGCACTGCCCTTCCAGGGGCTGGGCTAAGTAATCTGTTAGGGCTCACTCTTGGGAGTTTTTGTTCCCTGAATGTTTTGCGCACTGCTTTGGATGATGGGAATGAAAATGGTGACTTCTCAATCTCCAGTTCAGAGGAGCCAAGAGCTCAGGATCCCCCTCCTCAGTGTGCCCTCAGAGATAAGCAGTCAATCACCCCCGTCTCCCTGGTCTCAGGCTGTGCTCCGAGCTCCCCCCTCCTCTGACTGAGGGTTTCGATCTCTGGCGCACAGCCCTATTTGGAGTCTCTAATCCCAGCAGATTCCTGCCACATTACTCCTCCCAGAGCAGGAAAGTGAATCTCCCCAATCTGCCACTTATTAGGTCCCTGCTCAAAAAGTAGTGGTCCAACTGTGCCTTGGATCATGATTTAAGGTAACCTCTATCTGAAAGCTCACTCCTTGTCTCCGTCTCTGTAGCTGGCTTCCCTGCTCCAATATCTGGCAGCTCTGCCACACTCAGACACCCCCAATCTTTTTGTGACCCTGCAGGACCTGACACCACACAGTCCCTGCAAGGGCTCAACTCCCACTTAGTGTCTGGAGTGATGTCCCTCAGTGGAACAGACTTCCAAAAGTTCTGATTTTGTGCTCCACTGCTCCACCACTTGCTGGAAAATGGCCCCACCCCCATAATCTATCTTCCTGTTGCTTCAGATTCACTTCTCCTCCTGTCTTACCTTTCAGAAAGTGGTCGATTTTCTGTTCCTAGAATTGCTGCTCTTCTTCTCTTCTATCTCCTGTTGAGTTTGTAGGCATTTGGAATGGTTTGATACCTATCTAGCTGAACTCCTGGGATCTGATGTCATTTCAGTGTGCTACTCCTCCACCATCTTCCTGATGTGTGCTTTGAATTTTTTAATTGAATTGCTAACTTTGTATACAGAAGAGTAGAAGTTGCAGTGAATGATATTTATGCTCACAAATAAAGCACTCTTCTATCAGACCCAGAGTGTGTGGAAGACATAGGGGTATTCAGAAAAATCTAATCTGTAGTTAAGATGAGTGTGGACTTTATTGTTGGTTTGGTTATATTCGGTTTACCAGAGTCTTCTGATTATCACTGAGTACAGTACAAATCTTTGCCTTTTCAAGCCTTGGCATTAGAATGCCTGGAGAGAGCATTTGCATTTTCTTCCTCTGTCCTCACACTTCAGCTGCACATGCACTTGTTCTTCCCTATTGCCCTCACAGCAGTAAATGGACACTCCCTTGGCCTGTGAGTGATGCTTTGAAGTGTCTCATAGTTGTCCTACAACATCATCAGACTACAGTAGATCTGGGAGGGTTCCCTCTCAGCTCTTTCTGCCCCCCCTCTCCTTGAAAATTATCAATTACCTGGTACTTGGCTTGAGATGGAATAAGAGAGGGCTTCTCTCTCTTCTCTTGCACTCCACACAGATTGTGGAAGGCATGGCATACCTCTACATCAGAAGGGCCTCTGTCAGATCTCCTCTACCAGCAGTAGATGAACACTGCCTCCTCATCAGGGTGGGGAAAGGCCCGAAGTTTTAGAGAGTTTCCTTTGGTTCTCCCAATTTGCTCTTTTGCTGCAGGAGATCTTTCTTTGTTCTCCATTTTGAAATCCAGCCTTGACCATGGATACTAGATGAAAATTCATGAAAAAAGTGTCAGTGGATAAGTATGGAGATCCATTTTCTCTAGAGCTTCTGGAGATTTCTAAGTTACCATGCCAGCCCACTCTCAGGCCCTAAAAATTTGTTACAGTTTCATCAGTTTTCTTCTAACACATGTGTGATAGTTTAATGTGTCACCTCAAATTTCACATGTTGAAATCCTAACCCCCAAAGGTGATGGTGTTAGAGGCATGGCTTTTGGGAGGTATTTAAAATGCTGAAAGTAGAGCCCTCATAAATTAGAGACTTATAGAGAGGCTCCAGAGAGACCACTAGCCCTTCCACCACTTGACGACACAATGAGAAAGAACCAAAGATGAACTAGGAATAGGTCCCCTTACTCAGCAATGCTAGTTCACTGATCTCAAACTTCTCCCCTCCAGAACCAGCAGAAAGAGATGTTTGTTTTTTATTAGTTACCCAGCCTGTGGTATAAAATATACAATATAGTAATTCATAATTCCATATATTACTCACTGCTCATCATGATAAATATACTTTCTCAATCCCCTTCACCAATTCCACCCCCCCCACCACCTCCCCTCTGATAACCATCAGTTTGTTCTCTGTAGTTGAGTCTGTTTTGGGGCTTATTTCTCTTTCATTTTTCTTTTGTTCATTTGTTTTCTTTCTTAAATTCCATATGAGTGAAATCATATGATATTTGTCTTTCTCTGACTGACTGGTTTCACTTAGCATTATACTCTCTAGCTCCATCCATGTCATTGCAAATGGCAAGATTTCATTCTTTTTATGGCTGAATTATATTCCATTTTGTGTGTGTATATGTGTGTGTGTGTGTGTGTGTATGTGTATATGACCTTGTCTTCATCCATCCATTTATTGATGGACACTTAGGTTGATTCCTTAATTTGGCAATTGTAAATGCTGCTACACTAAGCTTAAGGGTACATATATTCCTCAGAATTAGTGTGTATTCTTTGGGTAAATACCCAGTAGTGCAATTATTAGGTCATAAGATAGTTCAATTTTTAATTGTTTTTTAGGAACTTCCATACTATTTTCCACAGTGCCTGCATCAGTATGCATCCCCACCAACAGTGCATAAGGGCACATTTTTCTTCACATCTTCCTCGATACTTGTCTCTTGAGTTTTTACATTAGTCACTTTGACAGGTGTGAGATGATATCTCATTGTGGTTTTGATTTTTAGTGATAATTAGTGATGTTGAGAATCTTTCCATGTATCTGTTGGTTATCTGGATGTCTTCTTTGGAAAAATGCCTATTTATGAATTCTTCCCATTTTTAAATTGGACCTTTTTTTGGTGTTAAGTTGTGTAAGTTCTTTATATATTTTGGATACTAACCTTTTATTGGGTATGTCATTTGCAAATATCTTTTCCCATTTAGTAGTTTGTCTTTTAGTTTTTTAAAAAAAACTGTGCAGAAGGTTTTTATTTTGATGTGGTTCCCACCATTTTTTTTAATATAATTTTTTTTAATTTTTTATAAACATATATTTTTATCCCCAGGGGTACAGGTCTGTGAATCACCAGGTTTACACACTTCACAGCACTACCAAAACACATACCCACCCCCTTCTCCCAAACCCCCTCCCCCCAGCAACCCTCAGTTTGTTTTGTGAGATTAAGAGTCACTTATGGTTTGTCTCCCTCCCAACCCCATCTTCTTTCATTTATTCTTCTCTTACCCACTTAAGCCCCCATGTTGCATCACCACTTCCTCATATCAGGGAGATCATATGATAGTTGTCTTTCTCCGCTTGACTTATTTCGCTAAGCATGATACGCTCTAGTTCCATCCATA
>NC_081560.1:145713650-145798458 GCF_022355385.1 Mustela nigripes | reverse complement strand
TCCAGCAACCCTCAGTTTGTTTTGTGAGATTAAGAGTCACTTATGGTTTGTCTCCCTCCCAACCCCATCTTCTTTCATTTATTCTTCTCTTACCCACTTAAGCCCCCATGTTGCATCACCACTTCCTCATATCAGGGAGATCATATGATAGTTGTCTTTCTCCGCTTGACTTATTTCGCTAAGCATGATACGCTCTAGTTCCATCCATGCTGTCGCAAATGGCAAGATTTCATTTCTTTTGATGGCTGCATAGTATTCCATTGTATATATATACCACATCTTCTTGATCCATTCATCTGTTGATGGACATCTAGATTCTTTCCATAGTTTGGCTATTGTGGACATTGCTGCTATAAACATTCGAGTACACGTGCCCCTTTGGATCACTACGTTTGTATCTTTAGGGTAAATACCCAATAGAGAGCCCAGAAATAGACTCTCAACTCTATGGTCAACTCATCTTCGACAAAGCAGGAAAGAATGTGCAATGGAAAAAAGACAGCCTCTTCAATAAATGGTGCTGGGAAAATTGGACAGCCACATGCAGAAAAATGAAATTGGACCATTTCCTTACACCACACACGAAAATGGACTCAAAATGGATGAAGGACCTCAATGTGCGAAAGGAATCCATCAAAATCCTTGAGGAGAACACAGGCAGCAACCTCTTAGACCTCAGCCGCAGCAACATCTTCCTAGGAACAACGCAAAAGGCAAGGGAAGCAAGGGCAAAAATGAACTATTGGGATTTCATCAAGATCAAAAGCTTTTGCACAGCAAAGGAAACAGTTAACAAAATCAAAAGACAACTGACAGAATGGGAGAAGATATTTGCAAACGACATATCAGATAAAGGACTAGTGTCCAGAATCTATAAAGAGCTTAGCAAACTCAACACCCAAAGAACAAATAATCCAATCAAGAAATGGGCAGAGGATATGAGCAGACATTTCTGCAAAGAAGACATCCAGATGGCCAACAGACACATGAAAAAGTGCTCCATATCACTCGGCATCAGGGAAATACAAATCAAAACCACAATGAGATATCACCTCACACCAGTCAGAATGGCTAAAATCAACAAGTCAGGAAATGACAGATGCTGGCAAGGATGCGGAGAAAGGGGAACCCTCCTACACTGTTGGTGGGAATGCAAGCTGGTGCAACCTCTCTGGAAAACAGCATGGAGGTTCCTCAAAATGTTGAAAATAGAACTGCCCTATGACCCAGCAATTGCACTATTGGTTCCCACCATTTATTGTTGCTTTTGTTTACCTTGTCTGAGGAGACATATCTAGAAAGATGCTATGGCTGAAGTCAGAGAATTTACTGCCTGTGCTCTCATTTAGGATTTTTATGGTTTCAGGTCTCACATTTATGCCCTTAATCCATTCTGAGTTAATCTTTGTGTATGGTTTAAGAAAGTGGGCCCGTGTCATTCTTTTGCATGTCACTGTTCAATTTTCCCAACATCATTTGTTGAAGAGACTATCTTTTTCCCATTGCCTGTCCTGGTCTCATTTGTTGAATATTTTTGGGCATATAATTGTGGGTTTATTTCCAGGCTTTCTATACTGTTCCTTTGATCTATGTGTCTATTTTTATGACAGCACCAGGCTGTTTTGCTTCCTATAGCTTTGTAATATAACTTGAAGTCCAGAACTATGATACCTCCAGGTTTGATTTTTCTTTTTCAAGATTGCTTTGGCTATTTGGGGTCTTGTATGTTTTCATACAAATTTTAGGACTGTTTGTTCTAATTCTGTGAAAAATGCTATTGGTATTTTGACAGGGATTGCATTAAATGTGTAGATTGTTTTCAATAGTATAGAAGTTTTAACATCTGTTCTTCCAACCCCTGAGCATGGACTGTTTTTCCATTTGTTTGTGTCATCTTCAGTTCTTTCATCAATGTTGGGTAGATTTCAGGGTACAAATCTTTCACCCCTTTGTTTAATTTTGTTCCTAGGTACTTTATTATATTTTGTGCATTTGTAATTGAGATTGTTTTATTAATTTCTCTTTGTGGTGTTTCATTATTGGTAGATAGAAATGCAACTGATTCCTGTACATTGGCTTTGTATCTTGTGACTATACTGAATTCATTTATCAGTTCTGGTAGTTTTTGTGGCATCTTAAGGGTTTTCTATACATAGTAATATGCCATCTGCAAATTAGTGATTTGAAACCCCCCCTTTTTTTTGTTTTTGTGTTGTTGTCTGATTGTTGTGTTTGTCAGAGATGCAGTAGCACCAAATTTTCAGACACTTTCCCCTTGTTGTTGTCTGAGAAGTTTTCTTGGATGGGCATGAATGCCATCAGATCAGCTGTATGCTCCCAACCCACTTCCAGGACTGCAGTCTGACTGGTGTGTTTAGTTATCCCACTCTAACCCCAGGGCAGGAGTCACTTTACAGTGGTGCTGTCCCCTGCTGGGATTGTTTTCACACTGCTTGGCTTGTGGCCCTGGATTGGAGAGGCTCCAACCAAGAGCAGACTGGGGGGGGGGGGGAGCAGGACATGCTATACCCACAGGGTCTCTGTGTTGGTGAAAGGGGACATGCTGCCATCACCAGACCAGGCTGGCTAGGGCAGTGTGCAGTTCTAACAAGGTGCACGCTGGTCTGCTCTGAAATGAGACCTTTGGCCATCACCAGCAAGACCAGCTGAAGTAGATTTGCAAAGTGCATGTGGGCAGGGCATGAAATTTTAACAAGGTACTGGCTGGTCTTCTGGCTTGCTCAGAACAGAGCCCCCTGATTTTTAAAATTCGAGACTTTAAGTCCCATTGGTTGTAAGAACTCACAAAATTTGCCCCCTCCCCTAGTTTTTCAGAACCAGGTGTTATGTGGATTCATTTGATTTGAAAGTCTGTTTCTCTCTGGTCTCTGTGCCTCTGAGTCCCTCCCTCCCACAGACAACTCCCAATCTGTTTAACTCCCCACTGCACATCTTCTCCCTTACCCTCTTCAATGTGTCCTCTTCCCTACCTTTAGTTGTGGGTATTTTTCTGCCAGTCTTCTAAGGGTTACCTAGTTCTATCTGTAGGAAAAGGTGAGTTTAGGGTCCTCCTACTCTGCCATCTTCCCAGCCACCTGACAGCTTCTAAATTAATTTCAAAGTACTTTTGTTTAAGTGCTAATAGAATAAAAAGCTTATAATACATAAGTTAAATTAGTCTTGGAGTGTTTTTGATCACCTCTGATGTGTCTGATTTCATTCAAGATACTTTAGACCCAGTGGTAAATATATCATTGTTTTTGCCATCATAGAATTTATACACTAGGGACTGGGACTATAAATAAATTTCAGAAATCATGGAAGTATTGCTGTTCTTGGTTGTATGCATGTATAGGCATACATAGACATATAAATTCAGTACACATATTCTAAAAAAAGAAGTGTGAGAAGAATAGATTGCTTGCTTTAACCTGGTAATAATAAATGCATCATTAGTGTATGAAAAAATGAATGTGAGACCAAAGAAATGCAAATATTGAACTTTCCAGCCATCAAAATATTCAAGTTAAAATATTAAAGTAAGATGTCAATCTATTATAAACAAAACAAAATAAAAAAGCTCCAACAGAAGAACACAAGGTCTCAAGGAACCTATTGCCGTGTTACATAGTTTTGTGTGTAAACTGGAACAAATAATTTGGAAAACAGTTTAACAATATAGTTTAATAGTTGTAAAATATTCATATTTTACTTAATAATTCTATCCCTTTAAATATATACCAGAATAATTAGTGAAAATGATGATGTTTGTGAACAAAAATGTTTGTTGTATATTTGTCTCTAATAAAATATAGTATGATATTATTATATATTATTTTCAATATAGTAGAATAGCAAATTGGTAAAATTACTTTTATGCTTCCTATCCTACACTGTATTACTAATCCCTTTTGCAAAGGTCAAAACCTTAGCATACTTTATCCATCTGTAATCATAGACACTTGAATTAATATCTATGTATAACTTCTTTCCATCAGTTATAACCTTCTGCATTTCTCATTCCCCTTTAGAGATTCATCTGAATTTCCTCCTACAAAATGAGTCATGAATATATTCTCTTCTAAAGAAAAATTTAAAATGAGCAGAGATTTTAGTTAAATACAACATTTAAAATAATTAATGAGGATGATTATAAATGGTCACAATCTTCAGAGCCCCAGCAGTACAAACTCTGACCCAAAGGATTTTTTTCCAAGGTTTATATTATTATGTTTAATTTTTATGATGTCCAACATGCAAAACAATCACAAAGGAAATAATACAATTCATTCTCATTCTTCCACCCAGAAACAAAATTCATTCCAATGTTAGGACATTGGTTGTACCTAAGAATGAATGGCATATAATGGAATGAAAAACTGGGTGTTTTTTTAAATTTTATTTTATGCCTTGTGTTTTTTTCCTCTAAGGATTACAAATAAGGAAAGCTGATTATATTGTCTGCTAATAAGTTGCTTCAACAAAAATTCTACTTCAAAGTCTCTATGCCATTTGTTGTACTTTAGCAAGATTGAAATAATTATGTTTCTAATGGGATTTGAAAATCATAGTTCTGGTGCTTTTAGCAATGTTTAATGACAATCGGCTATTGTGGACTGGGTGACTTTAAAATTTAAGGTAGAAGATATGAAACAAATTTACCTATGTAAAACCTTTCTATTACTAATCAAACTTTGTGAAATTAAAAAAAGAGGTGATTCATATTTGTCTACAAAAATTTAGCTTTGCGTTGGTGGTTTTAGGGTAGCTTCTTAGAAAATCATAATGATTGTTAAATAAACAGAGTAGAAAACTGATGCAGATGTAATAAATGTTTGCCTTTTTTTGTTTTATTTAGTCTGTGGGTATATGTTTTGTAGAGACTTTCTGCTACCTGGTGGGTACCACATTTTACTTTCTTTCTAAATGTACTGCTAACATTGATTAAAGAACACTCAGTTTAATTCATCAATGTGGGAAGCAGTAGCCTACTGTTTAACAGATCTAAATCTACTTTCTCTCATTTAAATTTCTGCTTGTACTAAGTGTATTGTATGGATCATTTCTGTAAAAGAATTATCATCTATTTTGAGCACCCCTCTTATAGACACTTAAGATAATTTTATCCCAGACCTAAAATTATGTTGATGTTAATCAAATTTGTATAGGTTATTATTAATATTTTGAACATTTCTTATGATTCTTCCCAAATTAAAAAATATATATGTACTGTTAAAGGGAATAATGATACTCAATTAAGATATTGTGTTAAATAAGTGAAATATTGAATTTAAATAACCCAACAATGTATTTCAAGTATAAAAGGGACTCCATAAATGTCACTTCCTTTATTTTTTTCCCTGGGCATTATACAATTACAATCACTTAAAGAAAAGAGAAACAAAACATGAAATAAAGAATATGATGAAATAGAAATTCTAATCTTAGATTTTATTTCATCCACTTTTATAGCACTTTTACAAAAGGAATTCATTTTTAGTTGTTATGTTATTATATATAGAATTCTTATAATATGAATAAGTATCTTTTCCTTTGTTTGGTTTATTATGGATTCTTCTATGTTCTATCTTTCCAGAACAAACTACATAAAGCAGAATGGTTTTATTTCTTAAAAATTTGGCAGGATTAAACTGCCAAGACCTTACATACATGTGTGGGAGGGTGTGTTTTTGTGTAAGCATTGTGTTTGAAATACTAATGAAAACTTTTTAATATACAGTGAACTATTCCTGTTTCTTATTTCTTCTTGATTCAGTTTAAGTAAACTATATGTTTCTAGATTTCCACAGTTCAGTTCATGTAAGTTTCAGACTGGAACTACTATTCCTACACCTGTGAGTTACACGGTATCTACATCATAGGTATTTTTAAGAGAGATTGTTAACTTAGTTCATGTAAAGAACGTGAATATAGTAAAGGTTCAGAAAATATTCACTCATAATCTTATCAACGGGGTAATAGAGATGATGACCTAATTACCTCTTTAACCCTTTTATTAAACAAGTACTAGAGGAGCTCATTTATTGCTGAACAACATGGTACAAATATTATGTTGAGGCCAAATATAAAGGAAAGCAAAGATAGTAAACATTGTTAACCACATATTTCATGGATACCATTTCTTACACACTATATCATTTGATTCCTTCAAGATCCTTGAAAATTAACTATTTTAGGGAAGTGGAGAGTCTCATTCCAAGTCACACACTCAGTAAATATTCAGCCCCTATTGTAACCCAGATCTGTTGGTTTATGAACCACTATTCTTTCTAATCTCCATACACAGTTTCTCCCTCTGCATCAGCCAAATATTGTATTTGATCTAAAAAACTAGATAATCTATGGTCTGTGATTAGGAAAAATATTGTACTGAGAACAATATATAAAAAGTAGAGGACTGGCTTTTTCCTATTAAGAAGTCAAATCAGAAAAACAAATGCTGAGCTGAGTCTAGAAATATTTAGTGAGGAGGAATATATTTGAATGAGCATAAATGGGTAGAGGTTTTGTTTAAAAGGTATGCATTATGATAATATCTATTATATCACAGATTATGTTTACCAGACCTAGAGCATGGCTTTTGATCCCATTTTTTTTGAAGTTACAAATATTTATTACTTTGTAACATCATTCTTTTTTTTTTAATTTCTTTTCAGCATAACAGTATTCATTGTTTTTGCACCACACCCAGTGCTCCATGCAATACATGCCCTCCTTAATACCCACCACCTGGATCCTCCAACCTCCTCCCACCCCTCCTTCAAAACCCTCAGGTTGTTTTTCAGAGTCCATAGTGTCTCATGGTTTACCTCCCCTTCCATTTTCCCTCAAATCCCTTCTCCTCTCCATCTCCCCATGTCCTCCATGCTATTTGTTATGCTCCACAAATAAGTGAAACCATATGATAATTGACTCTCTCTGCTTGACTTATTTCATTCAGCATAATCTCTTCCAGTCCCGCCTATGTTGCTACAAAAGTTGGGTATTGATCCCATTTTTTATTTTCTGTTTCCATATGGAAGACAGGATTCAATACTGGAAAGAGCAGGCTGTATTAGAAGAACTGAATTCGGGTCTTTGTCTCCCACATTTGGTTGGAGTGCACTAGGCAAGTCGTTTCTGCTCTTTGGGTCACTATCTTTTTGATTTTTAATTTAAGGGGTTGAATGAGACAATTTTACTTGAACTGGTGATATCACCAAACCTTTTATGTCGATTTTCTTATCACTGCATCATAATAAGCCAACTAACAGGTTGTTTGAGGACCAAAGAGGAAAAGGTATACAAAGAAGAAGAAAAAAAACTACTGTATCTTTTTAAACACAATGGAATGTAAACTCCCTTTTTGATGTTTGAAAGGTAGAGGCCATATTCTTCAGAATAACACTAGCACAGCATAGAAACAAGAAAACAAGCCCTCAGAAACAAAATGGAAACAATTAAAAAATTACCTTACCCTTATGGTCTCTCTGTTATGAGATGGTTTCAGCAAATCTCAAGTCCATCAAATCAGCCTGAATAGTTAGTAGTCATTGTTTGGAACAGAATCACATTTAAAATAGAAATTTAATTTTACGTGTTTAAAATGTTTTGATGTATAAATATATGAGACACTGAAGGGCTGTCCAGTGATGGGATAATGAAGCCATTTCACCCTGGAAATATCTTTTTGGGGAAAAAAATCTGTGCTAAAGCCTGTTCACTGAATATCAATGGAATGATAAGAATAAATGTTAATAGGAAGAAATGACTGTTACAGCCATGTTTTTGTTATTGAAAACAAAGGGAGTTTTTTTAGTCAGACTGATGAGATAAAAAGAGATAAAACCCCACTAATCCCCTTCATGTTCACTGAACTTAAAAAACTGATAATTGAGGAATATGTCTCTTTTTGTCTCTCCTTTAATTCAGGTTTTGGGGGATTTGGGATAGAAAGGGAGTTGGATATCAATGAGCCCTTGACCCATTTTTCTCCTACCTTCTGTATTTTGACACAGTTTTTACTTGATCTGTGAAATCTCATCAGAAAAATTTCTCAATTCTGTTACTTTTTTTGTAGTAATTGATATTATTTGGATTCTTATGCTAGTTTATTTATTGATATGTCCTATTTTTCTGCATTTGTGTCTTCTATCTTTTATTAATAAATATTTTATTTTGAAAGAAGAAAGAGGTTATATAAGCTATTGCTAATCAAATATTGAACCATAGTGTTTGCATTTGAGTAGGACTTAATTTTGACAAATTATCATTTTTATTTAAATAATTAAATACATTAAATAAAATATTCCATAGCATTTATTTGAATGGTAAAATAAGAGCACTTAAACAACATGGGAATTAGGGGTGCCAAACATCTCTTACCCAGTTGAAAATCCATGTATAACTTTTGACTCCCCCAAAACTTAACTACTTATAGCCTACTGTTGAGCAGAAGTCTTATCAATAACATAGTCAATTAACACATTTTTAAAATGTTATTCATATTATATACTGTTTTCTACAATAAAGTTAGCTAGGGAAAAGAGAATGTTATTAAGAAAATCAGAAGGAAAGGAAAATACATTTCCATATTGTATTGTATTTAGTGAAAAAAAATCTGTGTATAAGTGAACCTGCACAGTTCAAACCTGTGATGTTCAGGGTCAATTGCAATCTGAATTAAGGAACAAATAAAATTTTATACTGTTCTGGAAGGTCTAACCTAGTGACTTCCCTTGTAGAGTATCAAAAACTTGAGTCTTGGGTACCGCAGTATATAAAGCCAGTGAATCAGAATCTCTGGGCTTATGGTCTATATATCTCTATTTACTTCCAAGTTACAAGGAAATCTTAAGACGTTGACAGAGTTTAGACCTCTTATTCTACTGTATAAAAAATAATTTAAAAAAATATTATAATTTTAAATAAGGTAATTTGATATTTCATTATCTATAGAAGATACAATATATAAAAGACTGTTTTCCTGGAACAGCCAATAAAATAAATTGAGACCCTTTCAGAAATTGTTAGGCCATTTTAAAAAGTATGTGTTAAGATGTATGTATTTTAGAAAGTTGATAGTTTTTTTCATTTAATTGATTTTTTTTCAGTGAGCCATAATTCATTGTTTATGCACCACACCCAGTGCTCCATTCAGTAGGTGCCCTCCTTAATACCCACAACCAGGTTTACCCAACCCCCACCCTTCTTCCCTCCAGAACCCTCAGCTAAATCAGAGGGGAAGATAAACCATGAGAGATTGTAGACTCTGAGAAAGTTGATAATTTTTATATAATCTAACAGAAGTCCTTTAAATCACTGTGGAAGATGTTTTCATTAATAGTAAGCTTTTTTAAATAGTAAGATTATTTTATAAAACAAAAATATAAAGTACATTGTTAAAAATATAATAAAAATTTATGGAAAGTGTAAAAGATAAATTATAAAAGAAGATATTTTCTAAAGTCCTGCCAAAAAAATGAAGTACAATATATTGAAATCACCATGTTGCAACAAGCACACCTAAGCATTAGAGAAAAACAGGTATTAAGACAATATTGACAAATCTTGCTAGTCCAATTTGAAAAAAAAATCTGTAATTCAAAAATTACCATAGATAAATTTAAAATAAAAAAAAACATGTAAATAAGCAGAGCATAGCTGACAGATGATGGAGTTTTTATACAGCACTCTTAAAATTACTAATCAGGAGATGAAAACACAACTGGAATTATTAACAAAGCCTATAATAAGCCATTTACTAAAATAAATACAAATGGCAAATGGACATAGCCATAAATATTCAAACTCACTAAGCAATCAAAAAATGCAATTTTAGCAAGAATGCAAACCAATTTTTTGCCTATTGATTTTGAAAAGAATTTAAAAAATCTAATTCACTAGGTGGAAGGTGAGAAAAAATGAGCACTTTCAATCACTGCTGACAGGCATGTTAATTGCTAGAAACTTACTTCAATTTAGAAATATTTATCAGAAACTCTGAAAATGTTCATGTAATTTTACTTAGCAATTCTACTTAGGGAAATTTGTCCTGAGGGACTAATCATAAATACGTGTGACAATTTGGTATAATGGCAAACAGTATATAATGCAAAAAAAAATGAAAATGAAAATCCTAAATGTTTACCAAGAGGAGAGAATTTAAATGATCTATGAAAACAGACACCGAAATCCAAAGTAAAAAACTATTTTTAAAAAAACATAAATAAATATAGGTAAACAGAATGAAACAACACATGGGTCAGTAATAAATGAAGGACCCAAGGATTACAGATAATTCAATTATCTAATTCTGTGTACTGCAATTTAAAATTTTTTCGGCTCTTGTTATTAAGAAAATCAAGAAAAATGAATCACATGTTCCTAGAGGTACTAAAAGCTAGTTTCTATTAGATCGTATTTCATATTATAATAAGTAAGATTTATTTAATATTTAACAAGGACTAGTTTACTCCACATGACAGCCCTCTAAAATAAAATGATTAAAAGAATTCTATTTATTCAGTAGCTATAATACACATTAAAATCAATAGGACTTCATTACTTTAAAAATTTTTTTTTAGTTTCTTTTCAGTATTCCAGAATTTATATTTTATGCACCACATCCAGTGCTCCATGCAATATCCACCACCAGACTCACCCTAACTCCCATCCCGCTCCCCTCCAAAACCCTCAGTTAGTTCCTTAGAATCCATAGTCTCTCATGGTTCGTCTCTTCCTCCAATTTCCTCCAATTCCTTTTTCCTCTCAATCTCCCCGTGTCCTCCGTGTTATTCCTTATCTTCCACAAATAAGCAAAACCATACGATAATTGACTGTCTCTCCTTGACTTATTTCACTTAACATAATCTTCTTCGGTCTCATCCATGTTGATACAAAAGTTGGGTATTCATCCTTTCTGATGGAGGCATAATACTCCATAGTACATATGGACCACATCTTCTTAATCCATTCATCCATTGAAGGGCATCTTTGTTCTTTCCACAGTTTGGCGACTGTGGCCATTGCTGCTTTGAACATTGGGGAACAGATGGCCCTTCTTTTCACTACATCTCTATCGTTGGGGTAAATATCTAGTAGTGCAAATGTGGTGTCATAGGGTAGCTCTATTTTTAATTTCTTAAGGAATTACCACACTGTTTTCCAAAGTGGCCGCACCAACTTGCATTCCCACCAACAGTGTAAGAGGGTTCCCCTTTCTCCACATCCTCTCCAACACTTGTTGTTTACTGTCTTGTTAATTTTGGCCATTCTAACTGGTGTAAGGTGGTATCTCAATGTGGTTTTGATTTGAATATCCCTGATGGCTAGTGTAAAATCAATAGTACTTTAAAAAGTACCAGTTGTAATCACCTTGAAAATCTTGTATAGATACAAGATTCCATTCATAGTAGTAACTAAAAATTATATAGGGACAAGTGATGGAATCAATGGCCATGTGGCTGAACACAATTTCCAGCCCCTCTCCCCTTTCTAGAGGTTGGGCTAATATCATATAGCTAAAAACCCCAACCCTCTAGTTTTGCAAATGGTGTTTCTGAGGTGGTCAGTCCTCAGTCTCAGTCATCCATCTTGTTTAAGTATTAAGTATAGTCCCAAGGACCCAACATGAAAAAGAGACACGCTGTTACTCAGGATATTCCAAGGGTTCAGAGATTACCTCCCAGGAATGGAGGATAATGTCCAGACAAATTCTTTATTGCATACAAATCTTGTCAAGAACATGGGCAAACAGGAAATCTTGCAAACTGATGATTGAGGGTGCACACAGTTACTCCATTTGAGAGGCAAATTTAAAGTAATTGAGTAAATTGAATATTGGCAAAAACTATTACGTAGGAACCCCACTCTTAGATATACTAGTTCTTAAAGGAACAAGTGTTAGGTTTTTCCCAACAGTGTTGTTTCAGATGACTGGACTTGAGGTGATATTCAAGTCCATATGAGGCAATAGAGAAATAAAATGTGTATGCAGCAGCTGTAGCAATTACTTAGATGTATTCCCACCAACATGAATTTATATTTAAAACAGGACTGCATGAACAAAAAAACCCAAATGAGGTCTATGGAAATTGTATACTTTAAAAACACAATGGCAGCAACAATAACAAGACTGCACGTTTGACAAAGAGCAGCTTAAAATTCAAGAACTATTGCTAACACTTAGCAAGCCCCCCCCACACCCGTGCTTCTGGGATGGATGTCAAAACATACAAAGATGAATATAAAAGAGAAATTATAAAAGAACTGAGAGTAGTCATAGGTGGACCAATGAGAGCTATGTAAACCAAGAAATTCACATAGAACTTTGATCTTAAGGCAAAAAAAAAAAAAAAAAGAGAGAGAGAGCACATTCCTAGCTCCATTCTTCCATTCTTCTTAGGCTGAAGGATTGTTTTAATAGAGCGGAAAGTGTGACTTTGGAGGTGAAAGAAATTCATTCATTCAATAAATATTTATTGAGCACCTACTATGTGCTGACATTCTGCCACTTGATGAGAAAAAAACAGAAAGCTCCATCTAAGCCCTTGGTGACCCTGGATTCCCTGGGTACACAGACTCATGCATGATCCTTTATAGAACAATGAGACCCAAGCAGGAAGCCTATGCAAGGAGAGGTACAAGTGTGCGGGGACTGATGTATTTTCTCTCTTAGACCACATTATCTGATCACATACACTCTGTACTTTCGTAGTCTTAAGACTAATTGCACTTTTTTCAATTGCTCATTTTTTTGATTGCTTGAAGATGAGCACCTGGTCTGCCTTGCTCGTTACAGCATCACAAGTGCCTTACACAAAGCGTAGGATCTAGCCAGTGTGCCATAAATATTTATAAAACAAGTAAGCACACCAATACTCTTGGTAAAAATTTTAGAAGTACAATTCTCCTTCCTTAGAATTTATTTTCATGAATTTCAACAGAAGAAGAGCCATGGTTGATGATATAGAAAAATGCTAACTTACCCAATTTTCAATACACTAGTAATGGCTATGAAATCACAAGTAATTTTTTGTTGTTTTTGTCCCCTACCCAGTGTGTGACAATTCTCAACTTAACCATTGTAGTTTAATCCTGGTGTTCATTATTATTAAATTGCCATACCTGGGTATGATGTTATCCTGTAATTTATCTTATTTTCTTCATTTAATTAATTCATTTTAATTAGTATTATAGACATATAGTTGACATGCAATGTTATATTAGTTTCAGGGGATGCCTGGGTGGCTCAGTCATTAAGCATCTGCCTTTGGCTCAGGTTATTATCCCAGAGTTCTGGAATAAGCCCACATCAGACTCCCTGCTCAGCAGGAAGCCTGCTTCTCCCTCTCTTATTTCCTCTGCTTGTATTCCTTCTCTTGCTGTCTCTCTTTCTGCCAAATAAATAAATAAAATCTTTTTTAAAATGTTATACTAGTTTCGGGTATACAATAAAATGATTTGAATATCTTCTTTTCTTTGAATGCCCACTTCAAAGAGCATTTTCAATGCCCATTTGCAATCGGGCACAGTGTTAGTTGCTGAGGACCAAGAGATGAGTTAAAAACACACTAGGGGGTTTGGGAGAAGGGGGTGGGATTATGGACATTGGGGAGGGTATGTGCTTTGGTGAGTGCTGTGAAGTGTGTAAACCTGGTGATTCATAGACCTGTACCCCTGGGGATAAAAATATATGTTTATAAAAAATAAAAAATTAAAAACAAAACAAACAAACAAACAAAACCAACACACTCCATTCTTAAGGAGCTCACAGTCCATCTAGAGTGACATGTACGTGAATTTATTCGAAGTGTTCATGTATGCAGAGAGTAGTGCATGAACACAGAGAAGGAAATGAAATTTAGTATGAAGTAGAAGACGCTAAGGACAACTCACAGGAAAGATGAATTTTTAACAGGTCTTAAAAGAAAAGCAGCAGTTTGCCATCTGAACAATTAAAAAAAGGGTATCTAGGAAATATAAACAGCAGATTTACGGAATAAAATCAAGGAAAGGATCAGTGTATCTCAGAAGCTGGGAGGAATCAAGTGTGGCTTAAAACATAGGCTGTTCTTATGGGACAGACTCAGGAGGAGTCTGCAAAACCAGAATGGACCTCAATTCTGGATAGTGGAGTCCCAAGTTTATTCAGTAAAGGCAAAGGGAAGTGATCAGTAGGCTGGAAGTTCTTCCATTTATTTCTCTCTTGCATTGTAGTTTCCAGACTCGCTCAGTTTCTTGTGTATGAAAAAGCATCATTCAAAATTAAATGTAAAAGAGGCTAAGAGTTCATACAACAGCTAATCTCTTTTCAAGCACATATTAGCACTTGGATTTGGCTTATAGATCTAATTCATTCCAGAACACTATTCTGAGGTTCATATTCTTGTGTGGGGTTAAACATCCCAGAGCCACAGTGTTTGCTGAATCAGGAATATAACTAAACTATCAATATCTCAACTTGACAAAATCCATATTTACCTTCTTATATTCAGCTGCAGACATTAAAATTCTCTGTGGAGAAGGAAATTTGTTGCGCATATATATGGTAGAGTAAATTAAATAAAAAAGAGTAATGTGAGGCTGCAGACTCAAGATAAATGGTGTATAAATCCAGATATTAAATTAAATGTTTCACTGGGCAATGATGAAGTGTTATACATTTGCTCTCTCCTGATGTATAAGAAATTGATTAGCTAAATTTCAAATTCACAAGGTAACTGACTGACACTCATTTTGCATAATTTCTGAAAGGGTGCTTTAAGATACATGACAAAAGTCAACCACGATCTTAACTCAAAAAGTAATTTCTATCCTGCATATTTTACATGTGAGCTGTGAGGATGCAAGAATTATGGGAAAGCGGTAAGAACATTTCAAATGCAATAACTGCCTAATAATGAGTTACTTATTTTAATTGTCTTGCCTGTACAGTTAACATGCATATTATCAGCAATATGGATATAAGATGCCAGCAATTTCTGGCATCTTGTTATTTTACAAGAAATAAATGGTAACCATCGGGTGTGCAGCATCTCTCCCTATAAATCTCTTAAGATATTTCCTTGAGTAACTAGATACTAACTGTAGAGTCAGTCCTACAGAACAAATAACTTGGAGACACTGGTGGAGGGAGTACATAGGGAATGAGGATCTCCTTGCTCTCCTAGCAACCAGTGATATAAAGGTTGGGTGTAAGCAGAGCATTCATTTAGTTTCAGTAAGGCAGTTTGAGCCCATTTATTTAACTCTTCCTTCTTTCCACCACCCCCTATCCCTGGGTTCTTCTAAAATTAGTAAAAAATAAGAAATAAATTTGGGGATGTATATAATGTTAATAATGAGGAGTTTCAGATATCAAAAACTAGGCTCCAAATATAGGGAACTGAGTGTCAATGGTAGCCCATTACATAGCATTACAGCACAGAACAAAAGCACTTAGAAAGGAAATTAATGGAGTTCCCTAGGGATCTATATTCATAGAAAAAAAAAAAAAACCCACAAAGAAACAAATTGGAAGCATCAGAGACTCAAAATCATGGGAAACTCTGGGGTGGTGAAGAGAAGATAATTGGGATAGTCTGAGCAGTTCCTGACTTTATTGCATCAACAACAAACCAATTTACTGTAGTACATGTTGTCATTGTTTTAAAATAAATACATAGCTAAGTGAACCTTAAAGATCTCTATAGCCAACTCCTAAAGGCTTAAAGAAAGAGAAACAGTTCAGCTGACTCAAGCATGGTCAGCAGAGTGGTGGTGTGTTCTTCCTCTGTGTTCTTCCCAACCATCTAGAACAAGCACAGACTAGCCAAACAAAACCATGGTAAATGTCAGCTTTTCCATTTTCCATTTACAATTTGGAAAACTGAGTAAAAACATCAAACATCTAATGCTGTTAAGGAGAAAGAGGAGGAATTATATAAGAATTCAGAGCAAAGAACCCCTTATGAAATTTATTTTAGTCTAGGAAACAATAAAACACGAAAAACTAATTTGTATGAAGATTAAAGAAGATTTTGCATTTTTAAGGTGAAAAAGACAAGAGCAGCAGAGAACAGTTACGAATGAAGTCTGCAGTTAGAAATTTTAAACTTCAAGAATTATACACAAAGGGAAACTAAGAACATGCTTAGGGGAGTCCCATGGCTCACTTACTCATGTCCTTGCTTTCTTCAGGTGTCAGCTCTAGGATCACCTCACCTGTGTGGCCTCTGGACTTTTTCTCATGGACCTAGAGAAAGGCCCATTCTTTATGGTTCTGTGTTTTGCTCTTTTTCATCACTAAGACCAGATATATTTACTTGTTTTCTAGCATTTTGCTTGTCTTCCCCCAAGAAAGACCAAGCTATTTTGTTTGTTCATTCTTTCCCTCCATTATCAGAACCATCCATCACAAGTTGCTGCTGTGCAAAAAGTAATTTGGAAGAAAGAGGAATGAGAGCTAGTGAGAGAGCCCCTCTGACCACAGAGTCATTCCTAACTGAAACTATGGCATTGGTTAACCTGTCCTTTCAAGAATGAAATAACTTAGTTTTAAGAAGTCTATTTCAAGGTAGACCAGATTATAAACAATGTCCATTTCTCCTACTCTGGTTCTTTAGGAATTATACTTCCATGCCAAGTGATCTTGAGTGCCCTATGTAAAAATCATATAAGATTTACTGAGTTTCAGTGCATAAAGCTCCAAGTTTCATGTTCCTCCAATGCATTTAGATTTGGTTTTATCATCTTTACCCTAGTAATCTTTACCCTGGATGCACATCAGATCATCCATGTATTTCTGACACAAGGACAAAGGGCCAGGTCCTCTCTACAATAAATGAAGCCAAATTTCTGAGTAGGACCTAGGTCTTCGTAATTTTTTAAAAGTGTCTTGGAGGTCCAGATATAAAGTTAATGTTGAAATCCATTGCTTTACCCCCTTCTCTACTTCTCTGGAATAGCTAGTGGTTTACTGTATTACCTGTGAAAAATAGTTGATCTTTATCCATTCCTTGTATAGATTTTCTCTTATCGGTTTTCTAACATGAATTCTTCAAGGCAACAGAGATAGGATTTGGTAAGCCATAGAGATGTTATTATGCTCATAACACATCTAGCAGTACAAACAACCTCTGACCTTTCTACCTAGCTCAGAGTGATTCCATATGCTCCCATCTATCTGCAAATTACTGGCCATTAAATTCCTCTTTCATACCAGGCAAAGGGCTCAGTGCTCTTCACAAGCTTTCAACTTGGCTTAAGCCTTTAGTTGAGCTAACATTTCAGGTTATGACCAAATGAATAGTAGACAAGGACAGAGAATATCACATTTCCATGGATACTGAAAGACAAATGGGCACAGTACCAAAGCATAGGAGACATTGGCCCCCCTGGCCTTGAGGCCAGATCAGGCATGTGGCTCCCAGGTGAGTATTTACTTTGAGTGAGATGGTGAACCCTGCTCCTGCATGGACCCCTCTTACAGCCAATGAACCCCATTTCCCTGAAATCTAGTGAGGCTGTCATAGATAATCACACATTTAAAACTTTTTTCAGGCTTTGCCTTCCCCATTTTCTCTTTAGCACCCTAGTATACTTTATTGAAAATAGAAAACATAAAATAACCCTTTAGTTCCTTGTTTTTGTTAATGTGACTGTGGCAAAGTCTCAGACCTGAGACAAGCAAAGACCCATTTCACATGTATCCCTTGGGAGAAGTCAGAGGGTAGGGAGGACATTCTGGTACCCTCATTTTACTTCTGATAAGCATTTCTACTGACCTGGTTAAATCCTCCCAGGTGAGCTTCAGAAAATACAGCCTGCTACACGTCTAATAATATATTCTGCAATTCTGTCTTATGCTGTCTTATACATTTCATTTTCAAGGACATATGTGACAACAAGGAAACCCAATAATACTCCTTGAATCACCCACAGAGCTTACTAAGAAATGCAAATTCTTGAGCACCAAATTCAGATGAAATAGCATCTCTAAGGAAGGGGTCTGAGTGCATCTTCATCTTTACGGATTTTAATACATAGAAATCTGAGCTTCAGTGAACTAAAGAAACAGGTAAGTGGGATGTCAGAGTATGTCAGAGTGTAAATAGACAGTGAAATGCATTTGAAAACAATATGTGTTCCATATGCTAAAATCTTGTCTTATGATTATGGATTTATTTATTTCACATTTTATCTGCTGATATATACATATATATAATAAAATAATACATATTATATATATATTAGAAATTATTTTAGTAGGTGCAAATTGAGATTTGTTATAATTTTCTTGTATATTGATTGACTCTTTAAGTATAATTATTTCCACTTTACTCCTCTATTAAGTTAGTAATTTACTAGTTTTTTATTGGTTACTTCTTTCTCCTAAATTTATTAGAAACTGAAATTTGTTATTTAACATTTTTTCCTCTATAACTAGAATATATAAAGTATCAGAGGAAATCTCCTTTTCCATCTCATGATTCCCATGCAGAGGACTTTCTCTTAAGCATACCCATGGCCTTTCCATCAACCCTATACTTATTCTTCCCTGGGAAATTGTTGGGTACCCTCACTCTGCCCTAACTGATTGCTGTATTTGGAGGGATAATTTGCCATGTTAGACCCATTTGCCATTGTTTTTCCTGAGAATGGGATCTTCCCACCAAAACACACATTCTCCTCTCCTCCTCCAGACTTTTATTTGTCCAGGAGCCTCCTCCTATTAGGGAAGACCAGCCTGAGTCACTGATAAAATCCCTGGGTGATTCCGTCTGATTAATATTAAGGGTCATGTTAAGATATTGACAAGAATTCTTGAAGCCCCATTGTCTACCAGCATATGTCTAATCAGTGATGAAGGTCATATTTTTGCCCCATCTTCCTTCTTCTTTTTTTATGTCCCAAATTATTTTCAATACATGTTGAGAAGACTGGTGATAACAATTCTGAGCGAAAGACATCTCCTCAAAGCCTGCATTTATTGTGATCCTTGTATGAACCATTTGGTCCAGATTTCCAAGGAATAGCAAAGGATACAGAAGGTAATGGATACAACTTCGGGATTCTGATGTCTAATAGCAGCATCTCTTTAACACATCTTCGGTAGAGCTGTTCCCTCTGCTTGAGTCTTCCTGAGACTGGCATTCTTCTACATGTTATTGTGTCTTGTTACATTCAGGCATCACAGAGGCAGGACGTGCTTGCCCTGCCTAACCAAGGTCATCAATATAGAGGACACCGCTTGGGAAATTTTTCTAAACTGCTGTTACTCCTACATAGATGTCTCATTTCAGTCATGTTATTGCTGTATAATACTCCATGGTCACTGAGTCAGTCTTTCTCTCCTCATATAATTTCAAATATTGAAAAGACAGAACAACTGTCCATCTGTGAGCACTGAGTTAAGTCAGTAGAAACTCTAGAGGGAAAATCTACAAATTCCAAAAGTTAGGGATCCTTATCCTAACACTCTTGCAAGACTCTTTTGTCCTTTCTTGCATGATGATACTCTTTCTGGTGCTTTCCTTTACCCTCTTCTTCCTTGTCTAGCTGAAGTTAACCATCCACATTACAGAAATATTGAAGAGATCTACTATATCCTATGATATTTTTCAGCTACAATGGAGAGTATACTATATTGACCACAATGTAAAATATATAATACTGACACAAGAGAAACCTATGAACATTGTCTTGAAGTCTTTAGAAATGTCTAGTTTTACTGTGACCTCTCTCCCTCTGTATATATGTACCTATAAGGAGGAAAAAGGGATATATATCTTCAAGGATCCTAGGCTCTATGTTTTCGAATCACAAAAATTTTTAATGAGCTAGATTATAATAATTTCCAAGTAATGCATATTTAAAGATGTACTTGTTTTTTACCGTGTCGATGTATGCGTGTATGTATATTTGTATCTCAGTGGGTGTGTTTGTGTGTGTTGTGCGTACGTGCATACATGTATAATGTTTATTTGAAACAACAATGAAGTTGGGAAACAAGGAAATTTTAAATAAGAATTGGATTTCGTATGTTAGTTATGTGCATGTGTGTAAGAAGGAAGTGGCCACTTCCAAGTATGTATGATAAACAGTGTCATTGGATGGCAGAATGAATCATTTAAATAATGGGAGTTACTTTTCTAGACCTTGAATATATTTTTAAAGATACTGAAAATAGATGAAGAAAAGTAATTAACAGCACTCTGATAGCTTTAATGATAGGAACAGATGTTCACAGTTAAGGCATCAAATCTGAGTGGTTATCACTTAACCGCTGCTGCTTGCAAGCAATGGTATAATGGCTCTCCTTTTCATAGGAGAGATTATTGTAATGCAGATTATTGTGATTGTCTGAAAATATCTCCATGGCTGACAATACTTTTTTTTCTTTTTCTACTCTCTTTGAAAGTTAAATGGGGACTACATTTAACGGCACAATTATGTCCTTTCTTGTCTACCATGCTGCATTTAAGCATAATTGCTTGCAGAAATTCTATAGAGGCATCTTCAAGCTCAAATTCCTCATTTCCACCAGGAGCAAAGAAAGATAATATGTATATTATGTTTCCTTAATCTTTCATGAACTATAAGTGAGATTAGTGACAGTTTTGATAAACAAAATTGGGATTAAGGATTAAAAAAATCAGCATCTAGGAATTTAATCTAAAATTCTAATTTAGGCCTAGTCTGACACTTTTTTTTTTTTTCTCATGGAAAAATTGAGTCTTCACTCTATTGCAACTTACTTTTAAAAAATAACCCATTTGGGGCGCTTGGGTGGCTCAGTGGGTTAAAGCCTCTGCCTTCGGCTCAGGTCATGATCCCAGGGTCCTGGGATCGAGCCCCGCATCGGGCTCTCTGCTCAGTGGGGAGCCTGCTTCCTCCTCTCTCTCTGCCTGCCTCTCTGCCTATTTGTGATTTCTGTCTGTCAAAAAATAAAAATCTTTAAAATAAATAAATAAATAAATAAATAAATAAATAATAACCCATTAAATCCTGTTTTATACCTTTCAGTTTCCAGTGGATCAGAGTATTCCTCATGTAAGTGACCCCATAATTTCTTTCTGTTCCTGAATTCATACTTTCCCATCAGTAATCAGCTAAGGCTTTTAAAGATTTGATGAATTTATTCAGGGACAGTTTTGTTTTAGGTATTTAGTGTACATAACACTTGGAAATGCATAAAACAAAAATATAAAATGAATTAATCAAAAATTAGTATTTTGACGTATCATTCTGAATATTTTAATTGATATGTATATGTATACATAGACATTGTATCCTTTTCAATTAATATTATGTATTGAGACTTTCCATATTAATAATTCATTAACAGCTTAATTTTTAAGCTTTATATTATATTTTTTGAGTGTGGTAAAATTTACTTAACTTCTCTTGCTGAACAGTTAGTATATTTCTAATTTCTCTCAATTGTAAATTACACTGACTTGATTTTACCATAAAATTTTCTTTAGCTTTGATTTTTTTTTCAGACTGGACTTTTAGCACTGTTATTTGTGGTTTAACTATAAAAAACTAAAATCTTATGACTTTACACTTACAAATTATTCTTCAGGAAAGTTTTCTACTTTTAGTCTAAATGAGGAAATCAGCAACTTATTAGGTGGGAAAATATCTCATTACTATTTAAATTTACATTTCTATTGATCATGATGAGTAAGTTAGTCATCTGCATTTTTTCCTCAATGATTATTTCTTTCTTATTCTTTTGATCATCAATTATTTCAAATCACTGTAAGTATTTTGATACAGGATTTTTTACACTTCTGAGCATTACATCTTTGCAAATATCTTTCATTGGTAGGAGTTTGCCTTTTTATTTTAGCTTAAAATGTATTTTTACAGATATGTATGGATATTTTCAATTTTTAATGTTTCAGTTCCATTGAATTTTTATTGTGATTTTCCACATTGCATCCCATTATTAAATTTTTATAGCTTTAAACATATATATATATGTTTATATATATATATATATATATATATATATATATATATATATTTGAGAGAAAGAGAGAGAGTGCATGTAGCAGGGAGAGAGACAAGCAGACGCCACACTGAGCCCAGGTCCCCACATAGGGCTAGATCCCAAAACCCTGAGATCACACACAACCTGAGCTGAAATCATGGCTGGAACCAAAGTCAAGAATTGGAGGCTTAACTCACTGAGCCACCCAGGTGCCCCTAAGTAGTCATAGTTTCTACTATGTTTTACAGAAATAGTTAAAATTTAACACATTTTAAAATTTTTAAAATTCAGATTGTTATCTCAGAACAGGTGAGAACAGTGTTATTAGCAGGTTCCAAAGCACAAAAAGTGTGGGCGCATTTCTTAACTGTTGCTGTTTTCCAGGGGCATGGAGCTCAGGTAAGGCCCAACATTGTCAGTTAGTATGTGGTGTCATATGGATGAAAGACACATTTAAGTATTGGCTGTTGGAATTCTGTAGTCATTTGTCTTGGTGATGTGGAGACATAAATAAGCCTGATGTTTAATTACACACAGATAATTCTGACATTTTCAGAATCAAAAGTTTTATTAATGTTTCCTTTCCAGTCTCAAGGAAGTGTTTTTAAATAGATTACAGCTATTTAGAAAACATTTAAAAATCTTCAAACATTGGAAAATTATTTTTCTTGCACTAGTCAAGGAGATTCCCTAGGGTATTCTAAGTACTTTGTTGCAGTATTCAAGTGAAGAAAATATGTTCAGAAGGCAGTCTCATTAGTAGGCAAATTGCGAAAGGAGCAACTACCACAGATTTTTTTGTTTGTTTGTTTCTCATGACAATGAAATTGTGCCTGAAAAATAGAGCCAAGTGACTCATTATGGCTGAAATTGGGCAATTACTCCTCAAATTAGCCAAATGCAGGTGTAATTATTATTTTAATAAGACTAATTGCTCAGTGGTAATTTGCTAAGGGGAGCCTACATTTGGTGGAGACATAAGAACTTTTGCTACTTGACATATAACAAATATAATGTGGTATTAAAAATAAGAAGTGAAACTAATTTATCTATATATATATATACATACACACACACACACACACACACACAGTGTGTGTGAGAGAGAGGGAGGGGGAGAGAAGAAATGATGAGGTAAAGGGAAGATCCAGAGAGATCTAACATCAAGCTATCAAATTTTCTATGAAAATGATCAAACCGGGAAAAAATTTGCTAGTTCCTGAAGTTGACACATATGAAGCATATGTATATATGTATCCTATATACATAAAATAAATGTATTCTATGAGAACATATGTATTCTCATATATATAAGAATCCAAGATTTCCAAAACCAACCACACCTATTGCAAATTGTTTTAAAAAGTCACTTCAGTTGAAAATTACTACTTTACTTTCCCGTAAGTTCTTAACATTTGTAAGCTGTTGTTATGTCTCACCTGGTCACTGAAACGACTTCCTAAATAGCTTCTCTTTGCATATTTTTCCTAGAGAGTAGCTTACATGGTCTTTTTTTTTTTTTCTTTTCTTACATGTTCTTTTAAAACCATAGATGAGACCAGATTGTTGTCACCCTCGATATTTTCCAACAATATTCTCACCACACTTCCAAAAATTCCAAAGATTTTTCCATGGCTTATTCAGTTGTCAGAGCTGATCCCCACTGCACCCATCTCTACCATATCTATATTACTTCTCTTCCCTACACTCTTTGACTTGTTCCCTCTAGTTCTCACTGTTTCTCAATGATGATAAGAAATTTCCTGCCCCAGGACCTAGGCAATCCCTTTTACAGATAACCTCATTACTCTCTCCTCTCTTTTAAGTGTCACCTCTCCAGACAACACAACTGATGAATTTAGCTAAAATGGAAACACTTCTGTAATACTTTATATCCTTAATCAGTAAATTGTTCTTTTTCTCTATAAGAGAATCGTATTGTTCTTTTTCTCTCTATAAGAGAATCCATAATGTTTTCCTTCAGTTATTTGCCTGTTTACATTTTTATACCTTTGTGAATGAATTCTTGAAGGATGAAGGTAGATGTTTCACTGATTTTTTTCATGGCCGTATCCCTCAGTTCCCATAACCGTGTCCAGAACTGTGACATTTGCAACAAATAGTTATTGAAGAATGAATGAATAAATGAATTAAGGGTGACCAGGTTGGACTTTTTTTAAGTCCTGAAGTTGGAGAACAGAAAGATAGACTTTGGGGGCAGCTTGTGGCTCAGTTGCTTAAGTGTTCACCTCTTGATTTCAGCTCAGGTCTTGATCTCAGGATTGTGAGTTCAAGCCCCACATTGGGCTGCACACGGGGCATGGAGTCTGCTTAAAAAAAAAAAAAAGAATAAACAAAAAGAAAAGAAAGATAGGCTCTGTGTTGAGCAGAACTACAGTGCCCAAATATGTTCTGTGAAGTAAAGTAAGAGAATTCTTTTCAAAGTAGCAGCTTTTCAAAGAAACACTAGAGTCAGACACTAAAGCAGTAAAAATAGATTTTACTGGGAAACTATGACAGTAGGGGAAACTAGACCTCAGTACAGAATTAGACTTAATTCCAAATTGAGCATGGACAAGGAATTTAAAGCCAAGAAAGAGGATCCGGGTCAGTGGTTAGAAAGTTACTAAGAGGAAACCTCATGGGTAAAAAGGATTCTAGCTGAGCTAACTCTACAAGAGACAGCAGACTTAGGTCAGTGTGATCAGAAAACTGAAGAGCGGATGAGGAATTTAATCAGATCTAGCAGGTGGGGATTCTGGCTAAACTGACTTAGCACGGGCTTTGCTTTTTTTCAGAGGAAATTGTATGTGACTGCGCAGGGGCCATAGCTCCCTTTCCCAAAGGTCTACAACCTCTCCTGCTCTGAACTTCTCCTGGTGTGCTGGAAATAAAGAAGATGGAAAGGGTCATCAGACTAGTTCAAAATCTGGGACAATCTACCAGAAAACTGGCGGCACTCATGTATTATTTTTTTTAAGTTTATTACTTTTGTTTATATCCAAATCTTTCCTCCTGCCCTCCACCTTTCTGCTTTCTCACCACCTCTTTTTTTTTTTTTTTAAAGGATTTTTATTTATTTATTTATTTGTCAGAGAGAAAGAGCACAAGTAGGCAGAGAGGCAGGCGGAGAGAGGGGGAGGAGCAGGCTCCCTGCTGAGCAGAGAGCCCAAAGCAGGGTTCAATCCCAAGGACCCTGGGATCATGACCCGAGCCAAACGTAGAGGCTTAACCCACTGAGCTACCCAGGTGCCCTCACCACCTCTTTTTGTAAGGCGGCAAGTCAAACATCCATAGGGTTTTATGGCAACAACAGTCCTGTGCTCATTCACTTCCGTGTTGCCCATGGCGGCTTCGGCTTCCAACAGCAAGGTTGAGCCATTCCCGCAGAGGCTGCATGGCCCACAGAATCTAAAGTCTTTACAGTCTGACACCATGCAGAAGAAACTTGTTGACCTCTGCTTTCAGTTAGGGAGCAAGGGGTCTAGGAGCCAAGTCAGCACACAGAAATGATGGCAGCTCCAGTTTACTTAGCACTCACGGCATCACAGGCCTGTCATACGTGGTCTACATGCATTATTTTCTTCAGCTTTGCTATCCACAGCACTGAAGCAGATAGAACTGTTTTTTTTGTTTTGTTTTGTTTTTTTGTTTGTTTGTTTTATTTTAGAAATGTTGGAACTGAGTTTTAGAAATATCTAATAGCTAGATTAAGGTCTAAGCAGCAGCCGTCAGGGCCCTGCTGCAGGTTAGGATCCAGCTCTGTCTGTTAAAAACTTTTAACATTAACACTTAGGATACTTTCTACTGGAAAATAGGAGTGTTCTCTTTAGGTGTTTATTTTACAATAAGTATAGGAGCACATGAGTGGCTCAGCTGGTCGAGCCTTGATTTCTGCTCAGGTCATGATCTCAGGGTCGTGGGAATGAGCCCTGCTACGGGCTCTGTGCTGAGGATGGAATCTGCTTAAGATTCTATCTCCCTTTCTCCCTCTGCTCCTCCTGCTTATACACACACACTCTCTCACTCTCTAAAAAAAATAAATTAATTAAACAATACTAATAAAACACAATAATTATAGATTCACAGGATATTGCCAATAGATGTGCGGGAATTCCCATGTACTCTCCCTGAGTCTCCCCCAACATCATTCTCAAGTTGAACCCTGTCTTCCCTTTCATACATTTGAGATTTAAAGTCTTTTTTGTTTTATTGTTTTGTTTTGTTTTTGTGAGGAAAATGATAGAAGTTTATTAAGTGAAGATACAGGGAAAGCTCTCAAGAGTGAGAGAGGTCCCAACAGGGTCACCAGTGAGGGCCTTTAGGGTTAGTCTTTTACAGAAAGCTAGCCAGGGAACTTAAATCCTTTGAAAATCTCTATTGATAACACCCTCAATGGCTTACTTCCTTTTTTAGGATCTGGTTATTTTTTTGTTGATCACAGGTGATTAAAATAAAGACACCTACCCCACATGACCCGCCCCATATGCCTAGTGCAGGATGGTTAAAGGTGACCAAGTTGAAGGGCCAGGTGAAGCAGGAACAGGAAGGATCTGGGTAGTGGGTGCCTTCAGGAGGCTATGCAGCAGCACCTTCTTGCTTACTAATCTTCCAGTAGGCAAGCCTGGAACCTTCAGGTCTAGAGGACCAGGCCAGCATCCATCCTATCTGTTAAATGAGTGTTGAATGAGAGTTATGGAGAGATACCAGGAGCAGTCCATGTCATTCAGTCTATCATTACTTCAGGTCTGTGCATATACTTTGGATGGCACTGTGGGGGTTTTGAAGTCCCTGATAGGTTCAGTTGCACTCTGTCAGGTAGACACCAAGGTTTTAATGACTGATAGTTTCTACAGGAACATTTATTTTATTTTTTAAAATTTTTATTATAGATTCACAAGATGTTATAAAGATAAGGAAGGCTCATGTAAGCCTCCTCAATGTTAAGACTTTGGTAAAACCATACAAATTAACAGCTTCAAAGGCAATAAAACCTTGCTGTGTAGTTCATAGTGCTTATTCAGAATTTACCAATTCACAGGCACTCATTTGTGTTTGTGTGTATAATTTGATCACATGTGTAACCTTATGTACCACCACAGATACTCAACTGTGTATCACTAGAGGCTCACTTGTATTAACCTTTTGTAGCCACATCTATCCCCTCCTGCTCCATCCTTAACACTGGGCAATCATGATCAATTCCTTTGCTCTATAATGACCTTCTTTACAAATGTTACCAAAAAAATGGAGCCATGCGGCTTATATCATCTTAAGATTGGCTTCTTTTTTCTCTTAGTATAATTTCCTTGAGGTTTCTCTAAGTTGTTAGACATATGAATAGTTCATTCTTTTTTTTTTTTTAAAGATTTTATTTATTTATTTGAAATAGAGAGAGAGAGATCACAAGTAGGCAGAGAGACAGGCAGAGAGAGAGGAGGAAGCAGGCTCCCTGCTGAGCAGAGAGCCCGATGAGGGCCTCAATCCTAGGACCCTGAGATCATGACCTGAGCCGAAGGCAGAGGCTTAACCCACTGAACCACCCAGGCGCCCTGAATAGTTCATTCTTTAATGGGTAATGAATAGCTCATTTTATTACTAAATAGTATGCTATAGTATTTATGGGTGTACCATAGTTTGTTTAACATTCATCCACTGAAGGACATTTGGGTAGTTTCCAATTTACAGCTTCAAAAAAATTTTTTTTAAAGATTTTATTTATTAGAGAGAGAGAGAGAGTGGGAGAGAAAGCATAAGCAGGGGGAGCTGCAGGTAGAGGAACAGGGAGAAGCAGGCTCCCTGCTGAGTATGAAGCTTGATGTGGGGCTCCATTTTAGGCCCCAAGATCATGACCTGAACGGAAGGCAGTTGCTGAACGGACTGAGCCACACAGGTGTCCCTCAATTTATGGCTTTGATGAGTAATGCTGCTATGAATATTTGCATATATGTCATCGGTAAAACTTAGTCTTGATTTCTCAACAGCAAATGCACAAGAGTGCAAATGCTGGGTTGTATGGTAAGCCCATTTTCAGCTTTAAAGGAACTACAAGGTATTTTTCCAGAGTGAAGGTTCCAGTTTACATTCCCAACACCAATGTGCTGAAGATTCACTTTCTCTAAATCCTCAGCAGCATTTGGTGTTGTTACTATGTTTCAATTTTTCCACTTTGACAGACTTGTTGTGATAGCTCACGGTGGTTTTAATTTCTAATTCCTTAATTGCCTAGGAAGTTGAAACATCTTTTTATGTGTTTATTTACCATGTATATTTCCTTTTCAGTACATTGTATGTGTCTTTTGTCTATTTTTTTTTATTATGTTAGTCACCATACAGAACTCTACTAGATTTTTTGTTTTTTGTTTTTAATTAACATATAATGTATTTGCTTCAGGGACACAGGACTGTGAATCATCAGTCTTACACAATTCATAGCACTCACCATAGCACATACACTCCCCAATACCCATAGCACAGTTACCCCATCCACCCCACCCTCAGCCCCTCCAGCAATCCTCAGTTTGTTTCCTAAGAGTCTCTTAAGGTTTGATTCCCTCTCTCATCCGTCTTGTTTCATTTTTCCCCTCCCTTCCCCCCACAATCCCCCACCCTGCCCTCAAATTCCTCATATCAGGAATTCACTTAACATAATACTCTCTAGTTCCATCCACATCATTGCAAATGGCAAGATTTCAGGTTTTTTTAATGGCTGCAATATATATATATATATATATATATATTAGATCTATATATAGATATCACATCTTCTTTATCCATTAATCTGTTGATGGACATCTAGATTCTTTCCACAGTTTGGCTACTGTGGACATTGCTGCTATAAACATTTGGGTGCATGTGCCCCTTCAGATCACTACACTAGTATCTTTAGAATAAATACCCATTAGTGCAATTGCTGGGTCATAAGGTAGCTCTATTTTCAACTTTGTGAGGAACCTCCATACTGTTTTCCAGAGTGACTGCACTAGCTTGCATCCCCACCAACAATGTAGGTGGGTTCCCCTTTCTCCGCATCCTTGCCAACAACTGTAGTTTCCTGACTGGTTGAATTTAGCCATTCTGACTGGTGTGAAATCATATCTCACTGTGGCTTTGATTTGTATTTCCTCGATGCCCAGTAATGTTGAGCACTTTTTTATGTGTCTATTGGCTGTTTGGATGTCTTCTTTGGAGAGATGTCTGTTCAAGTGTTCTGCCCATTTCTTGATTGGATTATTTATTTTCTGGATGTTGAGTTTGATAAGTTCTTTATAGATTTTGGGTACTAACCCTTTATCAGATCTGTCATTAGCAAATATCTTTTATCATTCTGTCAGTTGTCTTTTGGTTTTGTTGACTATTTCCTTTGCTGTGCAAAAGCTTTTGATCTTGATGAAGTCCCAATAACTCATTTTTGCCCTTGCTTCCCTTGCCTTTGGTTATTTTTCTAGGAAGAAGTTGCTGCTGCTGAAATCAAAGAGACTGCTGCCTGTGCTTTCTTCAAGGATTTGGATGGATACCTGTCTCACATTGAGGTCTTTCATCCATTTTGAGTTTATTTTTGTGTGTGGTGTAAAGAAATGGTTCAGTTACATTCTTCTACATGTGGCTGTCCAATTTTCCCAACACCATTTGTTGAAGAGACTGTCTGTTTTCCATTGGACATTGTCACTCTGAACTCTAGTTCTGACATCTTATTAATGTCCGTATTGATTAGGTCTCCAGTCATTGGTACTGCCTCTTGCTCTTTTTTTTTGAGGTGAGTTTTTCTACCTTGTCATTTTATCCAGAATAGATGAATGAGAGAACAAAATTCTAAAAGGATAGCAATGACCCTGGCAAAACATACACTGACCAAATCGGAAAAGACCTGAAACTGGGGGGAGAAGAAAGGAGAAGGGAAATTATATAAATCTATATAATATGATATATATGTGTGTATATATATATATATATATATATATATATATATATATATATATAAAATAGAACAGAGCCACACACTTGATTTGGGGTGTATTTTAGACTGTTAGAAGAAACTGCCTCCCAAAATTTTAAAGGAAGAAAAACTTGTGTGTGTATATATATATACATATATATATACACATAATTATATATGGATAAACATTATGAAAGGAAGGAATATGACTGTAAAGATGAAAATTTAAAAAGATTCTAAAAGAGGAATTGATAAGATAAGAAGTTGGTTGAAAAAAGAAAAAACAAAAAAGAAGAAAGAATGTGATCAGGCTGGAGACTACGGCAAAGCCATGAGCTAGAGTTAGGATATATTTTGATCTGTTAGAATAAACTGTATCCCAAAATTTTAAAGAAAGAAAAACATATGTATACAAAAATTAAGGTTAAATACAATGAAGGAATAGAATGTGACTATAACAATGATAGTTTAAAAATATCTTTTAAAAAGGTATTGATAAAATAGTTTTAAAAAGTTAAAATGGGAAGGAGGAAAAATTAAATAATAGAATAGGAAAAATATAAAATTAAAAAATTTAATATTGAAAGACTAAAGAATCATGGGGAAAAAAGCCCTGAAGTCTATGGGCTACATTCCCCTAGCTCTGGAGTTCTGCAGTTCTCAATGGTGAACTTGGTCTTGGCTGTATGTTCTTGTTGATCTTCTGGGGGAGGAACCTGTTGCAGTGATTCTCAAATGACTTTGCCCGAGGCAGAACTGCACCACCCTTGCCAAGGGCCAGGCTAAGCAATCTGCTTGGGTTTTCTGTGGAGTTTTCATTCCGTGAATGCTTTCCGTACAACTTTGGAGGATGGGAATGAAAATGGCAGCTTCCCAATATCTGTAGGAGCCAAGAGCTCAGTTCCCCACTCCTCAGTGCTCCCTTAGAGAAAAGCAGTACGTCCCTCCCATCTCCCTTGTCTCCAACTGCACTCAAAGCTCACCCAGCCTGTGACCAAGCATTTCTATTTCTGGTACACAGCCCATTTGGAGTCTCCAAACCCAGCTGATTCCTGACATGTGGTCCCACCCCACTCCTCCCAATGGAAGAAGGGGTGGTCTCCCTGGATCTGTCACTTGTGGGGTCCCTGCTTAAAGAGTAATGGTCCAACTGTGCCTCAGATCATGGTTTAAGGTAACCGCGAGCTGAGAGCTCCCTCCTCAGCTCCATCTCTGACAGCTTCCCTGCTATGATTCCTGGGATCTCTGCCATGCTCAGAGACCCCTGGTCTTTTTGTGACCTTGCAGGTCCTGAGACCACACTGTCCCTGCAAGGCCTCTATCCTGCTTAGCCTCTAGAGTGACATCCCTCAGTGGAGCAGTCTTCTAAAAGTTCCAATTTTGTGCTCCACCGCTCCACTGTTTGCCAGGAGCTGACCCCTCCCCCCATGGTCTATCTTCCTGTATATCACCTCAGATTCACTTCTCTGCATGTCATACCTTCCAGTGAGTGGTTGCTTCCTAGAATTGTTTCTCTTCTTCTCTTCAATCTCCTGTTGAGTTTGTAGGTGTTTGGAATGGTTTAATAACTATCTGGCTGAACTTCTGGGAACCAGTGATATTTAGGTCTCCTACTTCTCTGCCATCTTGCTCCTCCCTCAGAACTCCATTAGTTTTTGATGTAGTAGCTCCATGATTCATTATTTGCATATACCACCCAGTTCTCATTGCAATACTTGCCCTCCTTAAGACCCCTCATGGTGCTAACCACCCCCACCCCCAAAACCCTCTATTTGTTTCCCTGAGTCCATATTCTCTCATGGTTCATCTTCTCCTCTGATTTTACCCCCTTCAGTTCTCCCTTCCTTTTCCTAGTGTCCTCCATGTTATTCCATATGTTTCACATATGAGTGAAACCATATGGTAATTGTCTTCCTCTGCTTGACTTATTTCACTTAACATAATCCCCTCCATTCCACCTGTATTGATTCAAATAGTGGGTATTCATCCTTTCTGATGGTTGAGTAATATTCCATTGTACATATGAACCACATCTTTATCCATTAGAATAGCAAAATTAAACAAGGCAGGAAACAACAAATATTGGAGAGGATGTGGAAGAAGGGGAATCCTCCAACATTGTTGGTGGGAATGCAAGCTAGGGCAGCCACTTTGGAAAACAGTATGGAGTTTCCTCAAAAAGTTAAAAATAGAGCTATCCTATGACCCAGCTATTGCATTACTGGGTATTTACCCCCAAAAAACAGAGGTAGTAAAAAAAGGGGGTACATGCACCCCAATGTTCATAGCAGCAATGTCCACAATAGCCCATTTTCTAATGGGCTTTTTCTGTTTTACTGTTGAGTGTTAAGAGTTCTTTATGTATTCAAGATACATCTTTGTCCACTGTGATTTGAAACTATTTTCTGCAGTATAAAGCTTGTCTTTTCAACCTATTAACAGGTCTTTCTCAAATTCTTGAGATTTTTAAAAATTTTGATGAGATCCAATCAATTTTTCCACTTATGGGTCTTGCTTTTACTGTTAAACCTAGGAATTATTTGCCAAGCTCTATGTCCTAAAGATTTTCTACTCCATTCTTTCCCTAGAAGTTTTATAGTCTTCTGTTTTACATTTGATCTATGATCTATTTTGAGCTAATTTTTGTATAAGGTATAAGACTTCAGTGGATCATATTTTTACTGAGGTATGTATTATTGCTTCAGCACCATTTATTGAATTAAAAAATTTTTTTTTCAACTTTCGGGCTTTTGTCTTTCTATGTTAATTTTAGAATAAGCTTATTTATGTCTACAAGAAGACCTTTTGTTTATGTTCAGAGACTGTGATTTCATAAGGAATTGTGCTACACTCCTAAGTTAATTTAGCACTGACATCTTTACCTTGGTGCAACATTCAATCCATGAACATGATATGTCTCTCCAAATATTTAGTCTTTGATTTATTTTATGAGAATTTTATAATTTTCATCATACAGAACCTGTATATGTGTTGTTAGACTCACTTCTAATATATTTTTTTGGAAAAACTATAAATGGTATTATAATTTTGATTTGTTTTCACTTGCTCATTGCTACTATCTAAAAATATAATTGATTTTTATGTGTCAATTTTATGTCCTGGGACCTTAGTGAATTCACTTCTTAAGTCTAGGTGATTTTCTTTTTTGCAAATTCCTTGGAATTTTATAGACCCATAGACAATCATATTGTCTGTAAAGAAAGACCATTTTATTTCTTCTTTTAAAACAATTCATTTTTTTCTTATTATAGTGCTAGAATTTCCAATAATATGTCAAGTAAAAGAAGAGAAAAAGTATCTTTGTCCCTATCTCAGAGAAATTCACCCAGTCTTTCATCATCAAGTATCAGCTGTAGGTTTTCTTGTGTATGATCTTTATGAAGCTAACTTCCTCTCTATCCCAGTATAAGGAAATTTTTAAAATCATAAATAAGTAATGAATTTTATGGTGTGTCTTCTTGGTTCCAATTAATATGATCATATGATTTTTCTACTTTGACCTGTTATAGTGGTGGATTGCATAATTTATTTTTAAATAAAGAAACTATCTTACATGTCTAAAATAAATGATTAAATATGGTTATGATGTATTGGTTGTTTTATATGTTGTTGAATTCACTTTGCTAAAATTTTGTTAACACTTTTGCATCTAAATTCATGAGTTATATTGTTTGTTTTTTGTATTGGCTTTCCCTAGTTTTGGAAGTACAGTAATGCTGACTTCATAAAATGAGTTGAGAAGTGTTCTCTCTTCTATGTTCTAGAAAAGATTGTGAAAATTTTGGTCAATTTCTTTAAGTGTTTGGTAAAATTATCCACTAAAACCATCAAAGCCTGGAGATTCCCTTTTCTAAGGCTTTTAATTTACAAATTCAATTTCTTTAATAGTTATAAGACTAATACTATGTCTTCCTGGGCAATTTTTGGATTTTATTTTTTAAGGAATTCAATATTGTTGAATTGAATTGAATTTTAAAATGTTAATGAATTTTTTTTAAAGATTTTACTTATTTATTTGACATATAGAGATCACAAGTAGACAGAGAGGCAGGCAGAGAGAGAGGAGGAAGCAGGCTCCCTGCTGAGCAGAGAGCCCGATGTGGGGCTTGATCCCAGGACCCTAGGATCATGGCCTGAGCCAAAGGCAGAGGCTTTAACCCACTGAGCCACCCAGGCACCCAAAAAATGTTACTGAATTTTAAAATGTCATTTTGTATATAGTACTCCTTTATTAACCTTTTTATTATTGTGGGATTCCTTTTGCTATTTCCTCATAGTCCTTAAATTAGAAAACTCTGTCTTCTTTCTTCTTTATCTTTGTTATTCTTTCTAGATTTTATGAGGAGCTCTGTCTGATGCTTGCAGGAATTTAGTGTGTGGTCAAATCACTTGAAACAAACCTTATATTAAGGTTCAGTTGTAGTCTTCAGTGAGGACTAGTCAGGATATTTCTTTCAATATCATTTCTGGAGATTAGATAGATGGTTAGATGGATGGATGGATATCTGGTATAGACATTCGATTTGCTAGTAGCTTGGATGGGGTTATTATTTTCTTTTGAAGTCCTCAATCATGTTTGAATGGTTATGTAATAAACACATGTTAATTTTACAGCAGTAATGGGATAATGTTTCTTAAAAACAGTAGAGATTTTTATTACCTTGACATGATATATAATCAGAAATTTTAAAATTAAATGTTCTAAAATAAGGGTTTTGAAAATGTTGATTGCATTTTATTTTTGAAGCTGGCATAGACTTTTCAATTTCAAAAAATTGCTGACTAACTTTTGAGACCGATTAGCAATCAGGCAGTATGTAATTTGGAAGTGAAATCCTGCTGTATTAAATTCTGATCCTTTTTAATAAGATGCTTTTAGATGAGCTCAATTGTACACTGTCAAAAAGGTCAGTACTTATTATATAAGAGAAATATGTAATGTAGTTTCTGAAAACCCGAAAGACCAACTTGACTAAGATTCTGTTTCCCAGTCAGCACCCTAAAGGTTAGAGTCCCTCAGAAGACTTACACATTTTTCCCCCCAGATGAAATGGCTTCAAGCCAAGCATGCATCAGTGATGTAGGTTGCATTTTAAGTTATCTGGATGACACTGATCATTATCAAATACAAAAACTTAGGGCCTGTTGGTTACTACAAAGGGCACCACCATGCTCACAACTGCCACACCTTCAGTAATAGATATTCATCCTAAGATCTCTGTTTCTAAAAGACTCTAAGAGGTTAAGAAAATGTATATACTATCAGCCTTTCAAGACTTTCAAAGGGACTTTTTCCATTGGTCTCTCTCTCATAAAGTTAGAGGATGTTGTGACTAGTATATTCCAATCACACAACAGTTTAGAGGTAGCAGATACTTCCTATCTTTTGTCAAAAATTCTAGTTACCCAGTTAGATGTACCTTACCAGCCTTGCTGATGAAAGAACATTTAAATTTTTTTTATTTTCTCAGGTAACTTACATTAACATTGTCTTTTTTTCCTGCTTTTGGGTGGATATTTACATTCTACCAGTTTAGCACGTTTATAGATTTGGGTAAGTACCATTATAATGACAATAGAACTTTTCCATCACCCCAAATAATCTCTCTTGTGGGAATCCTTTGAAGCCACAACTTCCCATATCCTTAACCTCTGGCAAAACACTGATCTCTTTTCTATCACTACATTTTGTCTTTTTGAAAATGTCATACAAATCGAAGCACAGTTTGTTTGCTTTTGAGCTTGCTTCTTGTACTCAACAAAATGCATTTGAGGTTCATCCAGGTGATTAAGTATATTAATACTACATTCTTGTTTATTGCCAAATAGTATTCCACTGTATGACTGTCCCAAGTTTGATTATCCATTAGCCCATTGAAGGACATTTGGGTGGTTTACAGTTTTTGACAACTATGAAAAGGTATCAGCAATATTACATAAACTTGAAGGTTATTTCTTGAAAAAATGTGAGTTTGATTAATGGTATATAGTACTGATGGTAGAAAATAGATAAGAAGCCTATTGAGTTTCTTTAGGGGATTTCAATGCCAAAGAATCAAGACCCTTGTCTAGCAAGCTTATGATGATATGATGAGCATCAGAAAAGAAGCAATCCAGGAATACTGGGCAGTGTCAGTGGAAGGCATTACCCAGCAACAGCATTTTAACTGTGGCTGGGGAGGATGATAGACAGCAGGTGTCTTCCAGAAGTCAGAGCCTGGAATCTTAAAGAATAATGGACAAGACAGAAAAAAATAAAATCTAATCAAAGAATTTCTTTCTCTTTGTTCCTGTTCTGCAGAACAATCAGTGATCTGTATTTCCCACCCTTTTTTTTCCAAATGGAGGATTTTTTTATGTCTAAGCTGTCTCTGTTCTACCACTGTATATTGGTTGAGGAGAGTGGATAGAGTAAGCAATATCTTTTGAATTCAAAGGCCACTGGACCATGAAGACACTTCCTTACCTAATGCAGAATAATGTGTACCACCTAGAAAACCAAGAACCAAACTGGGTGCAGTTGGTAATGAAACTTTTTATTATCTCCTTTATAAAAAGAGTGTGTTCAATGTGCAAGGGGAAAAAAAGGTGAAACTGCTATTTGGTGATCAGAAGATCAGATTGTAGCAAAAAAAAAAAAAAAAAAAAAAAGGCACTATTTTTGTCAGACTTCATTTTCCTCTTCAGTAAATAGAAAAACTACAATCCCAAGATTTCCTGGAGGATTAACGGGCCTATTTGACTGAATGAAGGTATTATTATTGATGAACATCAGTTCTGAACTTGGCCTTTAATATTTGGCATATGACCTTCCATAGTTTCTTTCTTGCTTGATCTGTGACTGGTAGGGTGGGGATGGCAAAACATAGCATATATATCTTATAGTGTAAGGTTAACTTTAATTTAATAATTTAAAAATACATAAAATTTTAAAATTCATGGCAAAAAACTCTTAGCAGAATGAAAGACAAATTACAAAATATTCTCCAAAGGACTAATAACCTTAATGTATTTAAAAATCTCGGGGCGCCTGGGTGGCTCAGTGGGTTAAAGCCTCTGCCTTGGGCTCAGGTCATGATCTCAGGGTCCTGGGATCAAACCCCGAATCAGGCTCTCTGCTTAGCAGGGAGCCTGCTTCCTCCTCTCTTTCTCTCTCTCTGCCTGCCTCTCTGCTACTGTGATCTCTATCAAATAAATAAATAAAATCTTTAAAAATATCTCAATATTGAGAAATAAAGTTCCAAATACCCAGTCAAAAAAGGGAAAAAAAGACATGATCAGAAGATTCCCTAAAAACATCTGAAAAAATTCTTTAGAAATGTGCAAATTAAACCCTCACACCATAGTTCATGTATCACATTGACAAAAACTATTGAAATGTATAGCAGCATATTCTGTTGTGAAACCTGTGAGGAAGAAAATTCATTAAACCCTGGTGGGAATGTGAATTTCTTCAGCCCTTCTGGGAGGGAGTATTGAAATACTTAACGAAAGTACATATGCTTCTTCATTTTGACCTTTCAATCCCATTCCTGAGAATTTTCTCTGTGGCTAAACTTCCAATAATAAGAAATATATATGCAAAGTTATTCACTGCAATGTTGTTTGTAATTGCAAAACAATAGAAGCAGCCTACATGTCTATACATAGCAAAATGGTTTAACAAAATATGGTTTAAACTTTAGAGTGTTATGTAGCTTTTTTAAAAAATGAGGGAGATGTATCTCTGTGGCTCAGTCACTGTTAAGAGCCAACTCTTGGTATAGGCTGAGGTTGTGATGTCAGGGTCGTGACATTGAGCCCCACTCCAGGCTCCATGCTCATAGCAGAGTCAGCTTGAGGGTCTTTCCCTCCCCCTCTGTCCCGCCCCTGCTCACTCTGTCTCAAATAAATAAATAGAATCTTTAAAAAAAAAAATGAGGGAGATCCCTTTGAACTAATATGCAATGATACCAGTGGTTTCTAGGATCTAATGATGCTTAGCTAACAGTAAGAATGAAGGTGAAGGTCTTAGTTATATATGCAGCTAAATTAATTCTTCCCAGAACTGGAATGGATTTGGAAGTGGATTCTTCTGTGATCAAACCTCCACATGAGAAAGGAATCTGGTCAACAGCTTGATTTCAGCCTTGTAAAACCCTATGCAGAGTGGCTAACTAATCAATGACAATTCTCCTGATCTTTGGAAAACTGTGAGATAGTAACGTGAGTTGTTCAAACCACAACATTTATGCTAATTTGTCTCACAGCAATATAGAACCAATTCAGTGACATAAAAGTAGTAAAAATGGATGAACAGATGAATGAATGGGGGAGAAGAGACCGCTTTTCCTTGTATTGGAATTCTAGACGAGGGTTGTGGAAGGAATGATGAATATTTAAAAAAAAAATGGTTAGGCAAATGTCACAGTAATAATTATTTTAGGCAAAGTAAGGAAATGTTAGGGGCACCTGGGTGGCTCCATGGGTTAAGCTTCTGCCTTCGGCTCAGGTTATGATCTCAGCGTCCTGGCATTGAGCCCTGCATCAGGCTCTCTGCTCAGCAGGAAGTCTGCTTTCCACTCTCACCCTGCTGCCTCTCTGCCTACTTATGATCTCTCTCTCTCAAATAAATAAATACAATATTTTTTTAAAAAAGTAAGGAAATGCTAAAATTAGTGGGCAAAAATAATGATAGGGAACAGTATTTGCACAGTCTCAAAGAATCTCTCCATGAGACACTGTAACAAAAAAAAAAATCATAACAGAAGGCATCACCTTAAACAAGTAATAAATGTTCACACCCATGGTATGTCAATATGGGTATCGTGTACACTCTGGTACGTTGCACTGATGAGGAAAACCATCACTTTTGTCATAATATTGCTCAAAATGAATAACTTTGCTATAATTACACAAAAACTTCAGATAAATATAAATTGAAAGACAGTCTACAAATAACTCTTTGGGATTATTAAGGTCCCAAAGGACAAAGAAAGATAGAAGAACTGCCATAAACTGAGGGAGATTAGAGAGCCATGACAACAAATGCATTGTGCTATACCAGATTGGATCCTGAATAAGAAAATGGGGGTTATAGTGGGAGAATTAGCAAATTTTGAATAAGGTCTATGATTATAGCATTATATCAATATTATAAGAATTTTCTAATGTTGGTGATTGTACTACAATTTTTTTAGACATTAACATTAGTGGATAAAGAATAATGGGAACTCCTGAATATTTTTGCATTTTTTCTGTAAATGCAAAATTTGAAAATAAAATTGAAAAAGCAAGATAGAACATGTCATAATCTCAGTAACACCAAGAAACTAGAATTAGTTGAAGCACACACAAAAGAGGAAGTTGAAACAGAGATGACTGATGAATTATGAGAAAAAAAGAAAATCATAACCATAGAAGAACATATTGCTATGAAAGTAGAAAATAGTACACATTGCCTCATAAATGAAAATACAATCATTACATATTTTAAAACATCATATATGATAAATATTATAGACTCAGTTGAAGAGAAAATTATACAGCTGAAAGTGTATTATATTAAAGAGTCTCACTATTTCCTAAGCCAGATGAATGAAAGTGATTTAATGCTAGAAAATGGTGATCTTTTAGAACTCCAGAGATAAAGAGAAAATTCTAAAGTCTCTAAAACGGAAAAAATTACAATTTAAAATGAAACTGAAATCACATTGGCATCAGGCCTCTTGGCAGAAATATTTAGAAAACCAGAAGAAATTTTAGGAGATATTGAAAGATACAAAGTTCTAAAGTAAAAATCTTTAATAAAGTTCTAAAGAAAAGTCATTTTTGGATCTAGCATTTTATAAAACTAAGCTAGCATTCAAATTAGAGATCAAAATAAAGATATTTTAGGACACTTAAATGCTCTTTTTTCATCTAGAAACCTTCTCTGCTATGTTTAGTCAAAAAAACTGCTTGTGAAATAAAAAGTATTCAAAAATACAAATATTTGGGACACAAAATCAGTAGTGAGAAAAAAAACAGTACTGATTTTAGTTGGCTAAATAATTTTTGACAAAGCATCTAAGAAGATAATATAATTATTTCATCATGAAATAGTGAAGCAAACAGAGAGCAAAATTACAATGTTAGAAATAAGTTAAAATACATCATTAATCAAAATAACATCCAAAGAAACAGATTTAGTGGAACACACAGATTTATAAAAGCAATGATTAATATCCTCTTGAGGATGATAAAAGATATTAATTTACAGATGAGTAATGTGCAGGAAGAGGTAAATTAAAATACAGAAAAGGTTTTTGTTTGTTTTCTGTTTTGCTAGATGACATAGATCTTTACTGACTCTATATGGGGAAAGTATAAACAGAAATTATATGTGTTAAAATTATGTGTAAGTTATCAGAATACTAGAAATGACTATGATATACTGATCTATTACTGCAAATATTTATTTAAATATTTATCATTTATAATACATATGTAATTTTTATATGTAAAATAATATATAAGAAAATTTTACAAAGAAAAGTTGATTAACCCACAAAAGCAGGATAATATTATAATGTCTAAAACCCATTCAAGGCAGCAGGCTATCATGATTGACAATAACTCAAAATGGCTTCCAGAAGCACACAGCTAGGAGGGTCTCACATTCATTCAGACTTGGGACTTTCTTCTAAGCATCAGCTTTTCAGGCAGCGTATATAAGGCATGGTAGATATGTAAACTTTTTGACTTACCGACTTTCTGATTCATTTATGTTTACCTTGACTAATGTTACAGGAGATTGAACAATACTGTACCGTCTGAGTTTCTTGAATATGCATTCTCTTCTATTTATAAACCCAAGACCACAGTTATAGGACATTATTTGTGGTTTTTGTTCATTTTTATATTACCTCAGAATTTTTTGAAGTATAAGTATAAAACCTTGAATTCCAGTATAAGAACTTTTTTCTGAACTATTTGAATGGATGTTAATGACCTGATATCCCTTCATCTCCAAATCCTTTTTGTGTATTTTTCACAAATGAGAACATTCTCCTACATAAGCTAAATAAGTCAATGACACAAGGAGATTAACATTAGAACATATGTCCCACCATTTGTGTTCTGATGCCACACCAGTCCAGAAACTTCATGTTCATACTCTACTTCTTTGGGCTTTGACACAGCATTCTATCCCCTCTCATGCATAGAAAAGTCCTTTTGCTGTTGACTCTGTTCCCTCATTATGGACTGCCTGCTGTGGGCATACTTCTTACTCTTATCAAGTTCTGACATCCTGCTCTGGTCCATTGTATTCCCCTAAACCTAGCTATAGACACCTAACTTGTTCTCTCTCACCTAATGGATTTAGGACTGAATTGTTTAGAATGCAAAAATGGAAGAACTCTCATTTTATTTTTTTAATTTAAAATAATCTTGAGATAATTTATTGAGATTCATGTGCAGATAGAACTAGTATCCAGAAATCCAGTCTACATTTTACCCAGTTACCCCAAGTGAAGCAGTTTGTAAAACAATAGTGCAACATTACAAACACAATACTGACATTGATATAATTAACTAATGTTACTCAGTTTTCCAGTTTTTCATTACTTATTGTGTGTGTGTCTGTGAGTGTATTTAGCTCTATATAATTTTGTCACTTGTGTAGTTTTGTTTATTCACTACCACAGTCAAGATACCATACAATTCCATCCCTGTAAGGATCTCTGGTGTTACCCTTTTATAAGTCAAACCAACTATCTCCTGCTCCCCTTTCCACATCATCCCCAACTCAGGGTAATCACTATTTTTCCTTTGTTTCTGAAAATTTTCCACATCAAAAATGTTATATAAATTATATCATGCAGTGATTGATATTCTGTAATTCATCTGGAAAGACACAGGCTCTTGAATCCATTAAGCAGTCTTGAAAAAGTAGAATAAAGTGGGAAAAATAATTCTCTTTAATACCAAAACACTGCAGTAATCAAGGCAGTATGTTGTCTGCACAGAGAGTAATGCAGAGATCAGTAGGACAGAACAGAACAGAACAGATCTAATAAACATCTAATTTCCATACCTTATTAAAAATTAACTCAAAATTAATAAAGAAATAAATATAAAATATAAGCAATAAAACTTTTAGAAAAAAAAAACTTAAAAATTTTAAGATCACACACTCATGCAAAAAGTTCTGAGACTTGACCAAAAGCAAGATCCAAAAAAATTTTTTTTCTTCTTAACTAAACATTAGCAAAATTAAATATCTTTACTCGACAAATGATACTGCTAAAAGGATGAAAAGAGAAATTATAGACTGGAAGAAAATATTTGTGAACCATATTTGTGAAAGTGCTCTATTGTCTGGTTAATACATAAAAAATTCTCAAAACCCAGCAATTAAAAAAAAAAAGTAGGAAAAAAATAAACGACCTGAGTAAGAGATGAGCAATGGACTTGAATAGATATTGCTCCAAAGATATACAAATGGCTAAGAAAGATGAAAAGATGCTTAACATCACTGATCACCAGTGAATTGCAAATCAAAACCACAATGGGATGTCATTTCATACCCATTAGGATGGCTATCAGAAGAATAGCCAAGTGTTGGTGAGAATGCAGAGAAATGAAACCTTTGTACACTGTTGGTGGAATTATAAAGTGGTGCAACCACGGTGAAAGGCAGAATGGCAGTTTCTCAAAAAAATTGAAAATAAGACTAACATATAATTTAGTAGTCCCACTTCTGGTTATATATATTCTGTGTATAAATAATTGAAAGCAGGGTCTGGAAGGTATATTTGCATAACCACATTCACAGAAGTACTACTCAAAATAGCCAAGAGGTAGAAGCAGCCCAAATGTCTATCTAAGGATGAATGGATAAACTATATGCATTATATTTACACAAACTTAAAAACGAAGGAATACCTGTCACATGCTACAACATAAATGAGCCTTGAGGATAATATTAAATAATACAACACAGAAAGGCAAATACAGTATGTTTACACTTGTATGAGGTACCTAAAGTAGTGGATTCATAGGAACAGAAAGTAAAGTAGTAGTAATGGGTAGGGAGAGGGGGGAATATGTTTAATTGTTGTTTAAATTGTTTGTTATTTAAATGTTGTTAAATGTTGTTTAAATGTAATTCGATAAGATGAAAAAGTTCTGGATTTCTGTTGAACATCAATGTGAACATACTTAATATTACTCTATACTTAAAAGGGTTAAGATGGCAAATTGTATGCTGTGTGTCGGTCACCACAAGAAAGAAAGAGACAGAGAGACAGAGAGACAAGAGACAAGGAAGGAAAAGAAGGAAAGAGGCAGGAAGGAGGAAAGAAGAAGGGAAAGAAAGAAAGAAAGAGAAGTAAAGTGAAAGGAAAAAGAAAGGAGAGGAGAGGAGGGAAGAGGAAAGGAAGGGAAAGGAGAAAAGAAAACACATAGGGCAAAACAAACCCTAGTTAGATAAATCCACCAGTGGATTCATCTCAGTTATCAACTCTCATTTCTTGTTCACACTGTGATTTTCGGAGTTCTTGGTATGATAGATGGTTTTCTACTTTATTCTATACATTTGCCCATTATATTAGGAGAGTTTGGGTCTCTTGTTTTAGCTATCAGTCACCCTATTTAAGTTTAGCATACAGCATCTGCCTTTTTGTGAGCTGTCATTAAAAAAAAAAATGTGTCTCTTTTGTAAGGTTGAGAGTCAGAAAGTACTGGGTCTGGGTCACCTTCTTCTATTGGGTAGTATGATGTGTCTTTTGTCATTCCTCTAATCCCCCATACTAAACCACTTCATTGTCTTACCATTTTTCAGATCTTCTTTGCATTGCCTCTTTGCCTCTTTCATTATTTCTGGGTTTGTAGTTGTTACCTAGCAAGGGGAAGCGGAGAGAACTAGGTGTACAATACCTTGTGTAGATCAGAAGTCTCTCTTGTTTTTAATCCCTAAAAATCCTCCTTGACCTCTTCTGCAGCCTTAAGCATGCTAGCAACTTCCTGCACTTCTATGACATCAGTTTTACTTATTTTCTTTTCTTTCCTTTCAAATCCTTCATAGAGGTATAAATAATACTTTATACTAAATGCTAGGTTAATGTAACTGGTTTGATTTTAATTTTCCTGACTAGATTCTGATTGATACAGAATGTAAATACTCTGTAACTATTTTTTCCTTACTTTGATGACCATAGACATTTTGCACTGAAATTAAAATATTTCAAATATGAATTCCAATAATGTCAAACACTCTCCCTGTTTACATGGCCTTTTACAAAATTCAGTTGGAATTTACACGAATCTAGGTGCACTTCATAATAGATTACAACTATATTTTTATACGAATACATAAAAGCTCATTGTTCTTCTTATTACATCCTGTTAAAATCATTTAACATTTGAATATCTTGTTGAATAAATATATTGAAGCATTCAATCTATTTAAATATTGAAGTAGTTTTAAGTAGCTGTAGGATTCTTGATTACTAGAAAGGACATATGTGCTTTGTATCATAACAATATAGAAGTCCTAAATAGAATGCCATTTGAAATTGGGTTGTGAAAGGCACACAGTAACTAATAATTCTAACAACTTTGGGACATTGGTGTCCTCCATCTTATTTGAGATGTTACATGTTTTGTGTTTTAAAAACTTACTGTCATTACTATTTGGGTGTGTTAATGAGAATTCTACTTACCCACTTATAATATGGATGCTTTACTTGTTTATATTTTTTAAATCCCATATGTTTCAATAGGATAACTGTATAATGTATTGAATAAAGTTTGAGGACTCTTGTAATGATACACAGACAAAGATTCAAGTTCAGAAATTACCAGGAGCCTGGGGATCACCTTAGGCTCTCATTTGGAAAACTTCAGGACCATGGCCCCAAATCTAAAGCAAACAGCAGGTAAAGGGAGGCTAAATGAATTCTCCTGAAATCTAGCCTTATGGAGTTTAGTCCTTGACTAAATTAAAATGATTAGCTTCTATTCTGCCTATCAAAGAAAAAGTAAACTCTCTGGAAGAAGATAAAATAATAGAAAAAATCCACAATTCTAGTACATAATGTTCAACATTTTCTTTAAAAAGACATTGTAATTGCCAAATGACAAGTCTTCATGATCAAAAAAGAGGGTAGAAACAGAATCACAGATGATGAAAACTTTGGAGTTATCTGACAAGGATTTCAAGTTTGTTTAAATAATATATTCAAGAAAACACAAGACAAGAAATTAAACAATAAGATTCAAAGTATTAATAGAAAATTGAAAACTATAAAACAGGTAAAAATAGGACCTCTAGCATTAAAAGTAGCAAGAACTAAAATAAAAGGTGGGTTATTAACAGATTATACAAAACCCAAAAGAGAGTTAAAAAACTAGAAGAGGATTCAATACAAATTTTTACACTGAATCACGTAGAGGCAAAAGAGTAGAAAATCTAGAATATGGGATACAATAAAAAGCCTTCCCAAGCAACAATGGCCACAGTCACCAAACTGTGGAAAGAACCAAGATGCCCTTCAATGGATGAATGGATAAGAAAGATGTGGTCCATATATACTATAAAGTATTATGCCTCCATCAGAAAGGATGAATACCCAACTTTTGTAGCAGCATGGACGGGACTGGAAGAAATTATGCTGAGTGAAATAAGTCAAGCAGAGAGAGTCAATTATCATATGGTATTACTTATTTGTGGAGCATAACAAATAGCATGGAGGACATGGGGAGTTAGAGAGGAGAAGGGAGTTGGGGGAAATTGGAAGGGGAAGTGAACCATGCAAGACTATGGACTCTGAAAAACAATCTGAAGGGTTTGATGCGGCGAGGGGTGGGAGGTTGGGGAAACCAGGTTGTGGGTATTAGAGAGGGCATGTATTGCATGGAGCACTGGGTGTGGTGTAAAAACAATGAATACTGTTATGCTGAAAATAAATAAATAAATAATTAATTAAAAAACAAAAGCCTTCCCAAGGAGAAGAGAGATTGCATGGACTAGAAATAATATTTCAAGAGTTAAGAGTCAAATATTTCAAGCATTTTATAAAATTGATGAAAACTAGCAAAACACATATTTAATCAAAATGATAATAGAAAAATATCATGCTTAGATGCTTCATAATACAAACTATTAAAAACCAAAAAGAAATAGAAAATCAAATATGGTTGAGGTTCAAAAGAAAAATAGGAAGCAAAAAGACAATGGTTCAATGTGCTGAAATTAAAAAAATATCTCTCTGGAGAAATATATTTCAAAAATATTAGTACAAATATTTTGAGTAAATACATATTTAGAGAATTCATTGACAAATATATGCACTTGAAAAAATGTTGAAGGTAATTCTTCAAGTTCCACTCTCCCCAAAACTCAAGGAAATGTAAAAGTCTAAAAAAGAATGAAGTCCAAAATATATACAAAATATCAGATAAATACAAACAAATATCAACCATATGAAATAATAATAACAACAATTATAATTTTATGAGCTTAAATATATGTAGAGTTAAAATGTATGATATTGATGGTAAGGGAATAAATGGAGTTAATGAATCCTAAGGTTATCACATTATCATGAACTGGGAAAAATGATATTTTATATTAATAATAACTCAAAATGTCTCTTGCCATCCCTAGCAAAACAGAAAATAATATTAAAAACTATTACTGAAAGACAGAGAAATAATTAATAATAAATAAAAAAGACCATTGCTATTTGTTCATGTTGCAATTGATTTCATAAAAAAATTAAGTAAAATATGGGATTAATAAATGACCTTAGCAATATTTTAGGATACATGACTATAATAATAGGAAAAATCAATTGATGTCTTTGTCCCAGCAACAAACAAATAGAAAATCCAATTTAAATAATGATAATATTTTGGATACCATCAAATAATAAATTATTAAAGAATAAATCTTATGAAAAACCTGCAAGGTATCTATGTTGAAAGGTACTAGAATTATTGTGAAAATGAAAGAAATGTCTTTTTTTTCAAGCATTATTTATTTATTTATTTAACAGAGAGAGAGAGAGAGAGAGAGATCACAAGTAGGCAGAGAGGCAGGCAGAGAGAGAGAGGGGGAAGCAGAGAACGAGCCCAATGCAGGGCTTGATCCCAGGACCTGAACTCATGACCTGAGCTGAAGGCAGAGGTTTTAACCCACTGAGCCACCAGGCACCCCCCAAAATGATAGAAGTGTCTTAAAATAGAGGGAGAAGCAGCATGTTAATGCATAGAAGACTCAAACATGTAAAAATGACACCGTTCCCAGAACTGATCTCCAGCATTAATGCAAACCCAGCAATAGCCCATCAGTTTTGAAAAAAATAAAATGAATACACGAGGCTAAAATTGAGATGAAATGTAAATGCCCAGGAGTAGCCAATGCTTAGTGAAAAAGTGCAAGTGTTGTACCTCCATTATAAAGCTAGAGTAATTCAGGTAAGCTGTTATTGATGTAAGTATAGACAAATAATCTGTAGTATGAAGCTGAGAGTTCAGGAAGATGCCCAAATATATATATTTACTTGATTCATGGTAAAAGTGACGCTGATTTTTAGTGGATATGAGTCTATCACCTCAATAATGTGTTGAGTCAATTGGATATCCACACAGAAAAGTATCTTGACTTTATCTCATGAAATACATCAACATAATTTTCATATGGGTTGCAAATCTTTATGTGAAAGGCAAAATAATTCATCATCCAAGCAAAGCAACAACTTAAAAAAATTCAGGAATATATCTTCACAAACCTAGGGCTAATAAAAATTTCTCAGATAAGGCAAAAAAAGTTTTTATCATAAGGGAACAAAATATTAAATTATAACTTTATTAAAATTAAACACTTTTATTCAACAAAAACACTATTAAAGTGAAAGGGGAGGACACATTAAAGCTGTAAAACATATGTAAAGCAAACAGCTCCTCTACAGATTATGAAGGACATCCTAAAAATCAATAAAAGAAAAAGACTTGACAACGGAGAAAGATGGCAGGGGAGGAGGGGATTCTAGTTTTGTCTGGTCCCTGAAATTAAGTTCAATAACTATCAAATCATTTTGAACACCTGTAAACTCAACCGAAAATCTAATAAAAGAATTGCTGCTATTCTACAAATAGAAAAGTTACCACTTCTTGCAGGAATGACAAGACAGAAAAACTCACCTCAATAAAAAGAACAAGAGGGGCACCTGGGTGGCTCAGTCATTAAGTGTCTGTCTTTAGCTCAGGTCATGATCCCAGTGTCCTGGGATCAAGCCTCAAATTAGGCTCCATGCTCATTGGGGAGCCTGCTTCTCCCTCTCCTACTCCCCCTGCTTGTTTTCCCTCCTTCACTGTGTCTGTCTCTGTCAAATAAATAAATAAATGAAATCTAAAAAAAAAATAAATTCATCAAAATAAAAAGCCTTTGCACAGCAAAGGAAACAGTTGACAAAAACAGAAGTCAGCTTACAGATTGGGAGAAGATATTTGCAAATGTCTTATCAGATAAAGGGCTAGCATCCAGAATCTATAAACAACTTATCAAACTCATCATCCAAAGAACAAATAATCCAATTAAGAAATGGGCAAAAGGCATGAACAGACATCTCTCCAAAGAAGATATCAGATGGCCAATAGACAGATGAAAAAGTGTTCACTATCACTCGGCATCAAGGAAATACAAATCAAAACTGCAATGAGATACCACCTCACACCAGTCAGAATGGCTAAAATTAACAAGTCAGGACACTACAGATGTTGGTGAAGATGCGGACAAAGGGGAACCCTCCTACTCTGCTGGTGGGAATGCAAGCTGGTGCAGCCACTTTGGAAAACAGTATGAAGGTTCCTCAAAAAGTTGATAATAGAGCTACCCTACAACCAACAATTGCACTACTAGGTATTTGCCCCAAAGACACAAATTAGTGATCTAAAGGGGCACCTGAAAACCAATGTTTATAGCAGCAATGTTCACAATAGCCAAACTATGAAAAGAGCCCAAATGTCCATCAATAGATGAATGGATAAAATGATGTGGTACATATATCCAATGAAATATTACTCAGCCATCAGAAAGAATAAATACCATAAAATGAATGAAATCTTGCCATTTGCAATGATATGCATGGAACTAGAGAGTATCATGCTAAGTGAAATAAGTCAGAGAAAGACAATTATCATATGATTTCACTCATATGTGGAATTTAAGAAACAAAACAGAGGAGCATAGAGGAAGGGAGAGAAAAATAAAATAAGATGAAATCCAAGAGGGAGACAAACCATAAGAGACTTTTAATCATAGAAAACAAACTGAAGGTTGCTGGGGGGTAGGGGGTGCGAGAATAGGGTAGCTGGGTGGTGGACATTAAGAAGGGCATGGGATGTAATGAGCACTGGCTGTTATATAAGACTGATAAATCACTGAACTCTACCTCTAGAACTAATAATACATTACATTATTAATTAATTGAATTTAAATTTTAAAAAGAAAAAGACTTACAACGTGTATGTCAAAAGCCTATTAAAAGGTGTTCAACCACTTTAGTCATTAAGAAATGCAAATTAAAAGCATTACAAAATAATACTACACATCTGATTGGCCAAAATGCAGAAGACAGACAGTGCAAATGTTGACAGAGTATAAGCAATTTCACCACTAGGTATTTACCAAGAGAAATACATACTAGGTATACCAAATATATATACAAAAAATGGTCACAGCAGTGTACATTTTAGTAATAATTAAAGGAAAGCACTCAAATATGCCAACAGAAAATAAGAAATAACTTTTATGTTCATAAAATGGCTTTTTATACAGTAGTAAGAGTGAACAAACTTTTATAGGTACCTGTGTATTCAGGGGTGAAAATCAGTTAAAATTTTGAGCAAAAACCCAAACCAAACCAAACCAAACCAATAAAAACATAAATAAAATATACAGCAGAGTATATACAACACAAATTCACTTGTATCATGCTCAAACATGAGTCTAACTAATTTAAGGATTTAGATCTCTGAATAGTATTTATATTTGAGAACAAGGAGTACCTCGGAGCTTTCATTAAGGGATCAGTTCAAGTTCTGATAATGTTCTATTTCTTGTTTTGGTGCTGGTTACATGGGTGGTTTCACTGTAAAATTCATAAAACTGTATCCTCATGATTTGTTCACTTTGCTTTATTTATATTTCAATATTAATTTAAAGACATGATAGAAATATAAAGGAAAATGGAAATGATAAATTTAGAATTCCAAAATACAAATGATGTTCAAAATTAAAATCATGTCAGTTTACCAAAACTAGTTGCATTATTTCTGAAACATGTATTACCTTAATGTATAAACAATACTTGAGAATCAATTTGACTAAGAGGTCAGATAACAACACCTAATAAGAAAGTATAATAAAAAATAGTTCTATCTGAAAGAGCAACCACAATCATAGCAGCTAGTAAACATAGAAATAGGAAATGAACTTATCAACAATAAACAAATTAGGGAAAGAACCTAAATGTCCAAATGCACACACACACACACACACACACACAGAGGAATATTACTCAGCCATCAAAAAGAATGAACTCTTGCTACTTCCAATGATGTGAATGGAGCTAGAGTATAAACAGGTTAGTCAGAGAAAGACAAATTCCATATGATCTCACTCATATGTAGAATTTAAGAAACAAAATGGATGAACATAGGGGAAGGGGAAAATAAGAGACAGGGAAGCAAATCACAAGAGACTTTTAAGTGTACAGAAAAAAACTGAGGGCTGCTGGAGGGGAGGTAGACGAGGGATAGGTGCAGTGGGTAATGAGCATTAAGGAGGGCACCTACTGTAATGAGCTCTAGGTGTTATATGCAAGTGATGAATCATTAAATTCTCCTGAAACCAATATAACACTATATCCTTTTGTTGTTATTGTTGTTGGTATGAGTTGGGGAAGGAGGGGTGGAGAGAGAGAAAGAGAGAGAGAGAGAGAGAATGCCAAGGTCCATGCCCAACATGGAGCCCAAGTTGGAGCTTGATCTCACGACCCTGTGATCATGACCTGAGCTGAAATCAAGAGTCTTGATTCGGATGCTTAATCAACTGAGCCACCCAGGCACACCAACAGTATATGTTAACTAACTAGAATTTAAATTAAAAATTTAAAAAACCCTAAAATTGTTTAAAAAAAAATAAAGTGTTGGAACAGCAACCATAAAGAAAAAAAATGCACAAGAAAAAAGTTTACAACTTTGCAAAAGGACATAAAATTAAACCTAAAGAAGTTGAAAGATAAACCATATTTTGAAATAAGAAGTACCAATATTATAATATCATGCTCCAAAGCATATTAGGAGGTGAGAAAGAATGACAGAACTGTAGGATTCCATAAATGTGAGAAAAATGGAAGTATATTGTACAGATATGTACATAGGCGTAATTGCATAGAAAAGGCACTGTAGAGACAAACACCAGACTCCTAAAGATTCTTATTTCTGCTTTAGAGAATTATAGAGCTTATATTTGTGTGAGAGGTAGGGAGGTGAAGCAAAGTTGGAAATTGAAGTTTTATTACAAATTTTGAGGTATTTCTAGGAATTTAATACTTAAAAGAAAAGATAGGTGTAATATACTGAATGAATATGTGCTCATAAAGAAAAAAATCACATATCTATCAAATATATGAAAGATGTTTAACTTTATTTTTAATTAAAGAAACATATCATTTTCTCAATGATGTTATCAACGAAGGTTTGGAGAAAGGGAAAGAAATATTAATGAAGGACTCAGGTAGCAAGAGAAATAAAAAGAAGATAGTAGGCAATGAATCATGGAATCCTGAGAAAGAAATGTGAGAGAATCTCCCCAGAGAAAAATTCTGTGGAATTGTGTTTCACGTTCGTCTTGATCTAGATCTAGATAGAGATATAATCCTTTGTGTGTCCCTGCAACACACACATAACTTCCTCCAAAGTAATCGCAATAGACAATGAATCAAAAGGCAAAGTATTTTTTTTTTAAGATTTTATTTACTTATTTGACAGAGAGAGAGAGCACAAGCAGGGGGAGCTGTAATCAGAGGAAGAGGGAGAAGCAGCCTTCCCACTGAGCAAAGAACCCGGTATGGGGCTGGATCCCAGGAACCCAGGATCATGACCTGAGCCTAAGGCAGACACTAAACCTACTGAGCCAACCAGGAACCCCTCAAAAGGCAAAATTTTAACAGTTCATACAAACAGCCTATAAATGACTCTACTCAAAGATTTAAGATACGTAAAAACACAGTGTGAACCTCCTTTATCACACTGATGGGCAGTTTCTCAACTTCAAATTAATAAAGGAGATAGAACCATGTAGACTAGAAAAATGTAAATGAATCCTCCAGATTTTCCTACCTGTCTCACTTGTCTTCAAGACTTTTGTGGGAAGTAAATATGATTATGTTTGTAAACTTTTCTTTGAAACTATAAATTGTTTAATTAGATTATCCATGATCACCTGAAAAAATAAAATCCCCTAAGACAGAGAATTCCATGGTGGAACATAGCTTGAAGGCAGGATTCTCAGTGTTCAGGAGCAAGCATAGAATGTTATCTTAGGGTCAGGACTTGGCTAACTATTCAGTCAGATTTCAGTTTGATTTCTAAATAAAATATGCAAATATTGATTATTGTTTTATCCCCAAGCTGTGCTATTAGAGAGTGGCACAGTGTAGTGCATATACATGTTAGTGTGTATTTTTCTTTTTATCTTTTACAAAATGACAGTATAACAATTTGCTCTTGTTTTCCAAAAGAGACATCAATGAACATTGCCTAAAATTGCAGCCAGTAAGTAGAGTGAGTCTGCTATTTAAAAATATGGTAATAAGTGCAGAATTAACAGTTAAAAGAGCTGAAAGTTTTTACTTCTAACTGGAGTGCAGAGGTGATTGCATATAGGATAGTGGACTAATTTTAGGGTTTATAAACATGCAGTAGTATTTGTCTATTGCATTATATATATGCTTTCTTTGCTAAAAGTAAAAATGAAATGTAAAAGTTAAGTAAAAGCAGAGTGAAGGAGTGAATTTTTAAAGATTTTATTTATTTACCTGAGAGAGAGAGAACACAAGTTGGGGACCAGGGATGGGGACAGAAGGAGAGGGAGAAGCATGTTCCCTATTCAGTAGAAGCTCGACTGAGGGCTTGACACAAGGCTCACCTCAGGATCCTGAGATCATGACCTGAGCCAAAGGCAGATGTTTAACCAACTGAGCCACCCTGAAACCCCAACATGGAGTGAATTTTTAAAAATACACTATTTCCTACATTATACATTTACTAACATACCACTAGTCACTTAGGGCTTCATGATTTACTTCAAGAACACCTCCTATGCAGATATACCTAGACCTCCCCAGTCAGTAATTATGTATCTTGTGTTTGGAATGTCAGGTTTCCCTCTGCATTACATCACTTACATTATTCTACCTTTAAAAAATGTTCTCACATACCTGGATCTATAATTTAATCACAAATTTGTTGGCATGTATCAGTTGCGGAATACTCTCTTTTTTGAGAGGATTTCAAGGATTTCTAATTTACTAACTGTTTAACTGAGATGATTTACTAAATCCTGTACTCAATATTAATATTACCCTCTAGTGTATTTTTATGAAATCAAAAATGAGATTCAAACTGGATATTTGAATCAGGGCTACAAGTATAGTTCTACTTTTAGATAGTTTTAATTTTTAGAGAGATATACTATTTATCTACTATAGTATGACCATTCAAACTCATCTCTGCATCTGGTTATATCCACATTAAACAAGGTCTTATGTAAATGTAATTAGAGTACAAAGATTGGGGGCTATCCCATGACACTGGAATATAAGTACACTCTTCAATTATTTCCATATGACTCTTAAGATTTAAAATTTTCAGAGGGGTGCCTGGGTGGCTCAGTGGGTTAAGCCTCTGCCTTCGGCTCAGGTCATGATCTCAGGATCCTGGGACCGAGCCCCACATCGGGCTCTCCGCTCAGCAGGGAGCCTGCTTCCTCCTCTCCCTCTGCCTGCCTCTCTGCCTACTTGTGATCTCTGTCTGTCAAATAAATAAATAAAATCTTAAAAAAAAAGATTTAAAATTTTCAGATTATACAAAAAGCAGCAAATTGAATTGAAAAATGAGGGAAAAACTCAGCAGCGAATCCTTTCATATTAGACTAGATATTCATAATACACTATGCACTCATAAATTTAACTTAAAAATCTATTTTATTGAAAAATTTAGTGAGAAGAGTTATAAGCGAGGTATTAATTTTTAAATTAAATTTTTAAAAATTAATTTTTTATCTGTTGACTTTCATTGATTATGAGTCTACAGGTAGGTTTTTCACCATATTTTTTCCATTGTGTTAGGCCCATCATAAAACACAATGGACAATTTTGCAATGAGAAGAATTGCAAGGATGTGAGATACCCAGGTTGCTTTACGGAAGGCAATTATCGTGTACATAGTCACATATAATCAGAGATAATATGTATCAATTCTTTTATGTAAGTATGTAACTGATAATTTAGATTTTTTTATTACATCCAGCCACTAGGTCGCAACAATTTTCAAAAACCACATATATTTAAGAGAAGACCCTAAGAAGGACATTTATTGAGTACCCCCTATGTGCAAGGAACTTGTGCATTAGGGTTTATGAAAAGCAATGTCATTCTTCAAATTCTCCCCAGTCATAATAGGGTTCATGGTTTTAAAAAGGAAAAAAAAATAAATAAAAGGACTTCTTTAGGAGTGAACATATCGATTTGGGTCTCAATGGAACAATGCTGGAGATCATTGAAAGATAGAGTACTGATTGACACTGGAGCTCCAGCCAGACAGCCAGAGTTTCCTCACCTCCTCTCTTGTCCCTGGAATGTACATTCTGTCCACCCTTTCCACCGTGAGAGCCATTTCAAGGACATAGCCTGGAGAGAATAAGGTGTTGCTGAGTCCACCTGAACAAGATACATGGCTGAACCCAGATGAGGCCTCTATATAAACTTTATTTCAGGACTGTGGAGCTGTGGTACAGAGATCTACTGGTCTTATGCCTTCCAGGACAGGACAAGACTTGTAGGTAAGCTCCCTGGCTATTGAACCCACCACTATCAATCTGGAGCAGCCTTCCTCTCTCGTAGGTCTCTCCTTACCCCTTACCTGGGCCACTTTTAGATGTAACCTGGGGAGCTCCCAGAGTTGTGAATCAGCAGATATGTCTTGCATGATGGGTTTTCTTGATTGTTAATTTTCCTGTTATAATAGAATTCTCTCTCTCTTTCTTGTGTGTGCATAGCACCTTCAGCACTTGTACTATCTATGTTATACTGTACACACACAGACAAACACACAGACACACTGTGTGGCAATAATTTTAAAAACATTATTATTATATTTTCAGTGGCAATAATTTTAAAAACATTATGCCCAGATAATTATTTTTATTCTTCATAATAGCAAAGTGAATTGGAAAGGCTAGATTTCAGATGCCTTGTAATATCTGATTATTATGAAAATGCATTTTAGAGCATTATTATAGAATAATAAGTACCTCATTTCCTGGCTTCACTTACTTTATCCAAGTATACCTGATTTTAGTTAACATGAACGATTTTTACCCCAAATTCACTTTTGTCTCTACCCTTGCATTTTGACAGAATGACTCATTTCTGATTTTTTTCCTTCCAAATTTTATTTTCCTCTTAGTTCACAAAGATAATGCACGTGATTATTAATTATGTTTACCTATCAATTTGTTCTTGTGTTGTTCATCAGTGGCATCAGCTAGTGATGAACAGAATCACTTAATATTATTTAGAAATTAAGGCCAAGGAAAGTGTGAGTTAAACTGTCATACAAAATAAATTAAGTTGAACAGATTTAAGCTAAGTTGTATTTTGATGCTCTAAAGCAGCCTCTTACTATTTGCTGCTGATTTGCTCTAATTTGCTATGGTCTCTCTGTATATGAGTGTTTATGTTCTTTTCTTTAGTTAAATGCCTTCAATTTAGAGGTGCTACATGTATTATAATACAAAAATGATGAGGAAAATGCATTGCCAGAAGTAGATCAGAGTGGTTAATTTGCAAACGAGCATCAGTATTTTTGCCCCTGTTTGTCAGGAGAGGAAAACAGGTGGTGTGTGGTTCTCTGCCAGCACATTGCTATATAAATAATCACGGTCTTTGAAAATAATACCTGTAAGTAAGTCATTTCAAGATAATTTCAGTGTTTATAAATGTTTCTTCTGAAGAAGCCTTGAAAGATTTTACATTTGCCAAGTGATGTTTAACTCTTTCTGGATCACTCCGAACACTTGAAGAATCCACTTAGCCAGAAAGGGTACTGATAATTGAACCAGAAGTCAGAAGGACCGGATCTTAGTAAAGTTCATTGTATCTTACCGGTGTAGTGAATATCGTGAATGTTCATAAACCAACCTAGCTGTTTTGTGATTTTTAAACTCATTATTTTCTTGTTGTTCTTTTTCTCTTTTCCCTTCACTCCATCTAAGAAGCTAGTAGACTTTGTTTCCCAGAGTGAACGTGATTGAACAGAAAGCCATACTCCATGCTGGTTAGGATTGAAAGCGGGGTCTCTAGGAGTCCCTCATGCTCCCAATGAGACTTAGACTTGGCCCCTTCCAATAGCTCTCTTCTTATTCCTAACAACACCCAAGATTCCAGAACCAAGAACAGGCTGCAATGAGAACTGAGTATCTGCCTCCCACTAAGAAGCTCTCAGGGCAAATACCACTGTATCTCACATCTCAGGAGCCCTCAGACTCTCTGAGGAAGCCAGGCCTCCAAGGTCAGACTTCATCACTGGCCCTCCTTGGGCCCACGTGGCTCTAGCTTGACTCGGCTCTGTTCACTTTCCATTGGTTGCTGGAAATGAGTCTGTTTTTTGGAAAAACTTCTCTGTGTCCTCAAATTTTCTCTGAAGTTACTTTATATTTTTGTTCTCTCAGAAACCTGCATACTCCCTGAAAACAGTTTCCCCTGTAGTTCTGTTAATATGTTGCTGTTTTCTTTCCACATCATATTTCATACCTGGTTTTCTCTCTCACTAGCTACAGCTAACTCTTGTCAACTTTTTGGTTATTTTTTAAAAGATTTATTTATTTATATTAGAGGGAGCAAGGGGAGGAGCAAAAGGATACGGAGAGAAGCAGAATCCCTCTGAGAATGAAGCCTGATATAGGGCTTGATCCCAGGACCCCTGAGATCATGATCTGAGCCATAATCAAGGGTCAGATGCTCATCTGACTGAGCCACCGGGTACCCCTAATTATTTTACTATCACTCATGTGATTCATCCAGCTCTCTGACATCTCTGTCTTAGACCTCGATATTTCTAATGCCTCGGTCCTCTATCTGAATTTCAACCATGGTGTCAAACCCCAGAATTTGCCATTATGAATGAATTTAGGCTTCCACTTTAAAATATGTCCGTCTCCAACCACATTCTCTTTCTTTTGCTCCCTCTACAGACTCAATAACTCCTGTAACCCACCAGGACTTCCATCTACCCTGCCAGTTTTACTGTGTAATACCACGTCCTTAACAGTGTGGGTTGGATGATCCACTGTTGTAACAACTTCATTGTTTTCAGCCTTACTTATTCATCATTCCTTTATCCCTATATATTTTTTAGTAAACCTCAGTCCTGGTTAAATCCATTTTTGCCTCTCCATTCCTCCACTCCTCAGTGTAGCTGGAGAAAAACACAGGAGGATGCCTGTCCATCTCACCTAAAATTGATAACCTCAAGTTTAAATGAATCAATGGAATCAGGTTCAACTTTCGAAGAGTAATTAATAGGTGACTATAGGATAAGGAGTTGGGGATGGTGCAGATTTAAATAAAACAGCTCTACAAAGCTTCACCAAGTAGGTCAATTCTAAGCAAAACCTTGAAGGAGGTATAAGAGTGACTCCTATAGACATCCAGGAGGGGAGAAAAAAAAAATAAGGAAAGAGCTGGAGCAAGGCCAAGAATCAGGGGTGTGTCTGGCAAGTTCAGGTTTCCACAGGAAGACTTGTGGGCTTGAGTTGAGAGAGTGAGAGAATAACGAGTCAAGGATACTGAGGAGAAATGTTTGGCAAGGTAATTGGGATCTAGAACCCCAAAAGACATGTAAGTAACCGTAAGATTTTTGGATTTAATTTAAGCAAGAAGAGAAAGGATTGTGGGGTGTAAGGCAGAAGACTGGTATGATTTGAATTATATTTTACAATGATCACTCAAGCTTCTATGTTAGGATAAGGCTGTGGTAACTAAGTGAAGACGGAGGGTGAAATATTCTGAGGTGATGTAGTATTTCAAGTGTTCTTGATGAATTAGACCAGAGTGGGAAAGATGGGCCTGTGCTTTCACTCCACAGAGAATACAATCCAGTTTTGCCTTGTGAATTCAAGACTTTTACCCTAACGATTACCCCTCTTTTCTTCTTTTCAGGATTATTCCTGTCAGCATAGAGACAAGCTATAGTAGTATTCCCTTCTAATCCAAATAATTCTAAAAATAGAAATTAAATTAAATACCTCCTACTTGAGAGTACCGCGGTTTCTCTGCCCCTCTTTATATAAAAATTTCCAAAGGGAATATTTACTCTCTCTGCACTTTCTTCTCATATCTCTTGTACCAAACAAGTCTGGCTTTTGATGATATCTTTCCCTAGAACCTACTTTCAGGGGCGCCTGGGTGGCTCAGTGGTTAAGCATCTGCCTTCATCTTAGGTCATGATCCCAGGGTCCTGGGATAGAACCCACATTGGGCTTCCTGCTCAGCAGGAAACCTACTTCTCCCTCTCCTACTCCCCCTGCTTGTGTTCCCTCTCTCGCTGTGTCTCTCCCTGTCAAATAAATAAATAAAACCTAAAAAAAAAAAAAAGAAAGAAAGAAACTACTTTCAGAGTCAGAAACTTTCTTTTCAAATTTTGTCAAAATGTGTGTTTTATTTTAAAGCTCAATATTTTCAACAAGCTTTTTCATGAAAAGCAGTAACCAACTGCTCTATCCTGATGACCACTATATCATCTTCTGTTTGCCACCAAGTTTCTAAATAACAGACTTTTTTTTTCTATTTCATAATAATCTGTGTTAACTCCACATAAGCACTATTCTCTCTTCACTGTCTTCCCAATATAACTATTATTTTTGGTTAATTAGCATTCACTCACATTAACTGGAATTTAAAATATTAATTACACTTGAATTCTCTTACTTTCTTTTTTCTTCTGAGTCCTTTATAATCTCTCCCCCCCCTCGATTTCTCTTTCTGTCTCTCTCTTGTTCCACCAGTTTTTTGACTACTTGTTCTTAGTTCATTCTTAAAACTTCTGCCAGATTGATATATCTCCTCCCAACAGTAGCAAAACATATTAGGAAAATCTGCAACCTCTAATATGTTTTTCCTGAGCACTTTCTTCTTAGAATCCTCTTTGCTCTACTGGACTATATGCTCTCAGATTTGATGTAGTCCTTGAGCATTCCTCCACCATCTGCCTATGGATTCCCATCATTTCTCTAATGTATTAAACCTCTGTGTCCTCTATATATTTTTCTTTATGGAGGTTTATACTTTTAATTGGAGTATATTCTCCAAAATTTTCTGGAAATAGGATTCGTGAGAGATGATTGTTTAATGTCTGAAATTTCTGACAATTCCTGCAGTGTACTTTTTGTGATGGTTTCTAATAGGAATAACTTGGCTACAATGTATACATTGGAACAACATATACACAATTTCTGTCCCTCAGATTCCAGCTTAGGTTTGGCCACAAGAAAAATGTGGGTGTAATCTGGGAGTGATACTGAAGCAGCAGTCATTCAACTCTATAGGCCAATGTAGGGTCAGGCATCACTGCAACCCTCCCGCCTTGTCCTTCATCTCCTGGCTCACCTTGCCCATGCAGAGTAGCAACCACGCCTGCAGCTCCTCCAGCTCCTGCCTGATCTCTGGCTTGGCTTCTCAGAATTCTGGGACAGGAGCATGTGCAGCTGTGAAGTAATTGTACTGACATCTCTTGCAAGCCACCTATATTAAAATTGGAAGGACAGAAAGACAGCAAGCATTCCAGTTTCTCCCTTACTCTACTCTGCTTCATGTCTAGATTTTCATCCTATTTGCCAGTCCTGCTGACCTACAATAATTTCAGGCCTGCCATCAGACATGAAAACAATAAACCTCCATAAATTTCTCAATAGCTCCCTCAATTGCATATAATATAATCTTTACTATGTTTCCCTTTATTTCCTATTAGGCAAGTGGTTCCACAATATACCCAACTCACTGAGTTGTAGTTTGACTGGATTCTAGGTTGGACTCCCTGGGTAAAAAATTTTAGGTCGAAAATAATTTTTCTCAGATTTTCTAAGGCCTGCTCCACTGAATTTGATAGTTACCTCTTATGCGCTATGATGTTCTTTGGATTCTTGACTTCCTATTTCTGTCAATGTCACATGATCTTTTCACCCAGTGTCCTGAAATATTATGGCCATTGATTCTTTAATCCATTACTCATTTTCTCTGCCAGCCAGCCATTTGCTCACAACACCTGTTGGTTATAATTCCTGGGCATTTTTGGAATTCTGTGGTACAAAGCAGCCTTCTTCCCGTCTTCTTCATTGCTTGTATGGATGTAGTTTTTTTCCCAGTATTTCTTATTTCTTCTCTCATTGTTTTGTCCATGGAGGGTTTTGGGGGGTTTTTGTTTTTGTTTCTGTTTTTTGCTTTTGCTCCTTGTCTAGATCACTGTAACATGATCATAACAGGTCTCCTTGCTTCATTATTACTAACCTACAGACTATTCTCTAGGGAAGTCAGAGTGGTCTTTTAAATATCTATCCGATCATGTCACTCCTTTGCTCAAAACCCTCCAACATTTTCCAATTGCATTTTGACAAAGCTCACCTCTTACACTAAACTAAAAGAACTTGTCATTCTTCAGATAAACCCAGGTGTTTCCTACCTCAGGACCTTTGGACTTAGTAGAGGACATTCTCCCATAAAATGTTATGTTTCAGGCACTCATATTTTTCAAGCCACTATTCAACTGTGGCCTCTCCAGACAAGTCTTTTTTTTTTTTTTATCAAAAAAATAGCTAAAATAGCAGCTTTAGACACTCTCTGCTTCATCCTATACACTATATCTTGCTTATTTGTTATTGTCTGTCTACCCACTACAAGATAAAGTGTTTGAGGTCAGGGGTTTCCTCTTGTCCATTGTCCTATCTCCAGCTCTGGAACTGTGGCTGGGATATGGTAGAAATTCCATAAATATTGACTTAAAGAATGAATGTTGAATGACCAAAATACCAGGCACTGTTCCAAGAGGTGGACCAAGGCACTGAACAAGATAAATGAGCTCTTCTCTTTCGTGGCTCTTATGTTCTAGTGGTCACAGTTATTTCTACAATATGTTTCATGTAAATAAACTTACTTTTCATGTAAGCCTATCTCTTTAGCTTGAAAATGATGTCCTCAAGATCATTTTTGCTATCCTGCTCCTAATCTAGGACCTGGAACATAAAGTCTTGGTAAGACATTTTCAGTTATCCTCCATGTTTCAGTTCTTTAGTTGTATTTATAACAGACTATATTTAGCTTATCACAAAGTTTACAGTTATATTTTAAAATTCTTAGTAAGCAACTACTATCCTATAAGTCAGGCTTAGGAGTTTAGTGGCAAATGGTTAATATCCCCATTTACAACTAGGAAACCACAGGAGAATGTTGAAGTAACTTTCCCAAGGTTATCCAATGAATCATTGCCAGACCTGGAATTAAATCCCATAACTCATTCTTGTTTAGGAAGCACTTTTATTCCTGGTTCTAAGATACACTGTGAGAACACTGTATCACCATCATTTTTCATTGGAGAGTTTAGAATAGACAAGGCCTAAATCAACTTCATAATAGAGGTCTTTATTTCATTTTGGAATTTTAGTGAAATGTTGTTGAGGATCATTAAATATTACAGATTGTTTTAAGCTGAGATTGGCTTATTGATCATCAATCACCTAGTGAGTTCTTAAATAATTAGTTACGCATATTGGAAAAAAATATTGCTAGTGGTCAAAGCTCATCATACCTACTATAAAAGATGTCATTATCAATTGTGAAAATAGTAAAAAAAAAAAAAGTCAATGTCCATATAAAGGTATGAATTTGCACTGGCCATTGCCTATATAGGGATTAATAAGGTTAAGAATTCATTTACATGTAGCCAGAACACTCTTCTCTTAACAATTTGCAATTAGGTTCTACCCATAAAGTTGACAGAGATAGTTGTGGAAAGCAATAAACATAATATCCTTGTAATGATAATTACTAAAGCTATTACCTAAATTGAATTTTGGCTTCCTGAAATCAGCTAATACTATTTAACTTTGAAAAACTCTTCATTTAAAAAAATTATTTATTTATTTGACAGAGAGACAGAGAGTGAGTGAAGGAACACAAGCTAGGGGAGTAAGAGAGGGAAAAGCAGGCTTCCCAGTGAGCAGGGAGCCAGATGCAGGGCTCAATCCCAGGACACTGGGATCATGTCCTGAGCCGAAGACAGAGGCTTAACTGACTGAGCCATCCAGGTGCCCCAGACTCTTCATTTTTTAAACATTTTATATTTTTCTTTTTTTTTCCTACTATATCATGATGACTATACCTTATAAATTATAAAATCTGCCTCCTCACTTGGCTGTGTGATTCTTCTTTTAAACCTCCTACAGTGGTCAAAATGATTTTTTTAACAACCTAAACCATATCATATCATATCATATCATATCATATCATATCATATATCATATCATTATTTTGTTTAAGTGAAAAATCTAATGGATTTCTGTTTTATTTCCAATGAATTCTAAATCCCTGTCATGGCCTAGTGTGCCCTGGATGACTTGATGCTTATAAGTCATCCCTACTCCATCCCCCATGCTTTATTTTTTGGTTATGTCCATTTGTTTTGTTTCATAACAAAAAGAAGTTAAACTTTTTTGTGAGTATCCAAACCTCAAGCCTTAAGATCACTGCATTTGTTCTTCCTTGTACTTGGAGGTCTTGCTATCTTAGGGCTCCAATCTCGTCAGAGATAACATATTGATAGCATTCTGTCTGGAATACCAATTTCTATCCTATTGCCCATTTTCTCTTACAGACAGGCTTTCTGATAATCCTTGATTTTTTTTTTAATTTTTAATTTTTTATAAACATATATTTTTATCCCCAGGGGTACAGGTCTGTGAATCACCAGGTTTACACACTTCACAGCACTCACCAAAGCACATACCCTCCCCAATGTCCATAATCCCACCCCCTTCTCCCAAACCCCCTCCCCCCAGCAACGCTCAGTTTGTTTTGTGAGATTAAGAGTCACTTATGGTTGTTTTTAATTTCCCCCCACACCTTCCCCAGAACTCATTAGAATATAAACTCCACAGAGACAATGTCTTGACGTTTTTACTCTCCAGCTTATCACTTGAGTTTCAGAACGGTGCTCATTAAATATTTTGTTTGGAAGAGTGAAAACTTTTTTCTTCAATATTGTTAGCTTTAACAGATTGAGGTAAGAAACTGGACTTCATGTTGATTTCCTCTCCTTAATATTATATGAATGCAGGGGCGCCTGGGTGGCTCAGTGGGTTAAGCCTCTGCCTTCAGCTCAGGTCATGATCCCAGAGTCCTGGGATAGAGTCCCACTTCGGGCTCTCTGCTCAGCTGGGAGCCTGCTTCTTCCTCTCTCTCTTTCAGCCTGCCTCTCTGCCTACTTGTGATCTCTGTCTGTCAAATAAATAAATAAAATCTTTTTAAAAATATATTATATGAATGCATTAAAATAATATTATATGAATGATATTAAACTCATTTTTTTTATCCTAATTTAAAATAAAGACTGTTTCCATAAACTACCCTAACTGGAGACTTTTATAAGTTCATAATTCCATATGCACAACAAGGCACTATGCAACCAATGGCAGAATTTAATAACAGTATCTTGAGTATTCTAATTTGGTTTAAGTTATAATAACAAGCTAGTATACTTCAAAGTATGTAAACACAAGCTTTTCCTAGTTTGAACATAGGTATTTATGTTACCTTTGGTTTATTTTAGTGGAATGGGAGTTAGGGTTGAGAGAAAATTAGAATATTTAGGTATACCTATCTTTCTTGCAAGTGCAGTTACCCTTCAGAAAGCACAGTTCCAGAATGCAATATAATGTGCACGGCAGGAGGTCTTGGGATGTTTCAGGCTTATACAGGTCAGGCTCCTTTGTCTGAAATATGAGTCTTTCTAATTCCCTTCCAGTTCTGCTCCTCCTGTTATGAACAATCCTCTTTCATAATAAAGAATAAGAACCACAATTATAAGAGGCAGAGGCAAAGAGGGTTGCATTGAAGCATTACCGGTCTTAGCCAAAAAATTCTAAATTCATCCAATAAGGTAAATTAAAGCCTTCCCTAAAAACCAGCATAAATTTATTTAAAAAATTAAAACAATGCTTAGGATTTTAAAAATCCTACCTAGCATTTAAGGAACATAATGTGGCTAATTTATTCTACTGTAATCACCGAATAGACTGTGAATTATATCACCCAAGTTAAAAAGAAACCTCTCCAGAGGCCCTCTTTCAGAAAATTAAAAAGTTTATTGAGAGATTTTTCATTATATAATTTAATAGGAAGGTTAATGCAGCATCAAATATAATATATTACCTTAAATTGGTATTCACATAAGCAAAGCAAACTCGTCCTCTTTCAGGGTTGTTGCTTATGTTTTGTCCATTCTTATGTGTGGCTCATAATACAGCAGTGCTCTTCAGCATGGTTCCTGGACCAGCAGTATCAGCATCACCTAGGAACTTGTTAGAAATGCAAATTCTCAGGGCCCATGTCAGTCTTATTGAATTATACATTCTGAGTGTAGGCCACAGCAATCCAAGTGTTAACAAATCCTTTAATGGGGTGATCCTGATCACACCCACAATTTGGGAACCATACTCATATGGGGTCAACTCAGGACAGTTTGTCATGAGCAAGTAGGCAGACTCTTGAGGAGTCTGTGATAAAATCGATCATACTTGACTGTACTCATTGAAGAGAGATTTCACATCTTCCTTTCAGTTTCTGCTTATTGAAATATATTTCCATAACTTTTAATTTAATCAAGGTTTATATTCTAAGTTACTTTCTCTCTCCCTACTATAAACTTCCCTCCTACAGATTCTAAATTTTCTTGTGTTTGTGACCACACAGAATTGAAATACATGTGGAGGGTAACTATTGTAGAGCCTAGAAGAATTAACAAGAATACCCATTTTTATTTTATTTCTTATTCCTCTAAAATTAAAAAAGCTGGATACCATGTCAGGACATTTGCCAGAAGAGCACACAACACATACAAGTTCCATCAGTGCAATTCAAGTAATATGTAATGAAGAAAACTGGATTCTACATACCAAAACTCATCTGCTGTCTTGATTATTTTCCATCTGAAGGACCAATGAGTCCTTGTATATATTACTTCAAAAGTAGATTTAAAAAACACATGAAATCACAAACATAATTGTGAAGGTTCTGATGTAAATGAGCTCTATAACAGCTTCTCTAATTTGTGCACTTAAACCACATTTATTTTAATATGACAGGTTTCTAAAAAATCAGGGCATATTTTATAGTTGATTACATGAAGAGAGCCACACACATGTACACACACACATATGTACACTCAATTAAACAGAATGCAATAAATAAAGGACAAAGTGGGGGCTAAAATTAGTTTTTTTGTAAGTCAATTTTGATAAAAATGCTATCTGCTCCAAGCAGGAAATCTAATTAAAAAATTAATAAATTCCACTAAACAAAGTTACATATAGGATGTGAAAAAGAAGAACCTACACTTTAAAAATGTGATATAAAATTGTTCACAGATGATAATCAGAAAAATGAAGAGATGCCAAAAATGACCAAGACTTTTGTTAGTTACCATGATGAGCAAAATTCCAAATGTGTCATGGAATGACTAGAATGCATTATATCTGTGTAGGTGGGAAAAGGTTGGGGAATAATGCCAAGAAATATGAATTAGCTCTCATAACTCATTCTATTGTACTGAGTAGGAGTAAGTAAAAACTTTCTTCTGAGCCTTCTTTTTTGAACAAACACCATGCCTACTTGTTCATCTTCTTCCTAATCTCCATTTCAAATTCCGTTCCTTTCTTATTTTGTTAGATGATTACATGGCAACTATACATTACGGTATTTTTTATATCAAGTATGCAACCAGACCCGTCCCATCCTGCTCTCCATTCTAAGCTCAGCACGGTTAGTAGTATCTCTCACCGCACAGTCAGGCCAGATGGCATCATAAACAAACTTCTCATTAATTCCTCACACTCACATTTCACTTTCAAGTTACCACGTCTGGTTAGCCATTTCCTCAAAATAATCCTCCAATGTGTTGCCTCCTTTCTACAGCAATTGGTATTTTGTCTTTGTTGGAACCTTATGAAAGTGAAGCTTATTATCCTCCATTGTATCAGAATGTTACAATGTTACAAGGCTATCAATATGAGCTAGAGCTGTGGCCTTCAGAAGAAAATCTTCATATGTCTCAATTCTTTGTAACTTCTTGTAGTCATGTAGCTCCTGATAGTTTCTGGGGAAGACATATAGAAAAGAATCTTCAAGAGGAGAGTGCTTTTTTCCCCCTTCTTTTTCTTTGTCTTGCTGGTTAAAATATGAGCAGACAGCAACAGCTGGAGTTGACCCTGTGGCACATGAAGTAGTCTCAGGAATGACCGTCAGGCCGGGTGGAAAAACAGGGGTAAAACTTGTGGTCCTGACATTATGAAGAGCCCTTCTGACCCTCTGCCAACAACCTAGAGACTTACCAAATATGAGAAAAAAAATTCATTTATCTTGATTAATGTGATTATTTTGTATATTTTTGTTATTGAAGCCATACTTAATCCTAAAATAAATACCCTCAACTTTTGCTTAGAAGAGTTTTTAATATCCTACCTGATTTGATATAACTCCATTCCAGAACAGACTTCAGGTAACTGCCAACTGGAACTTCTGAAACCCGAATCCAATCATGTTTACTATTGTGGTTATTTCTGCCTATTGTCCACAAGATGAAACTTAAAATATGCAGCTGAGTGAGAGTGGGATTTATGATCAGGTCTATATCTTCCTTTACAGGCTCAATTCTTGCTACCCTCATGCTCTCTCTGCATTTTTCAGAATTTAATACATAGATTTTTCTTGAACACCTACTGAACGTCTTTCATTTCAAGCACTGATATCCCTTCCCAGTTCTATGTACCAGAACTTGCTGCTTCCTCTGCTTAAAAGTCCTTCCCTCCTTGTCTGTCCCACAAGGGCTAATATTTTGTCTTAAACAATGTGAAATCATTCCTCAGTCTTTTCCTAGCCCGTCATCTCTTCTTCTTTCTGTACTACATGGAGCATATTTTAATTGATGATTTTTTTTTTGCCATATCACTTTATTTTTACATGTTGGCTTCCCCATTAGACTATGTCTCTTTGAAACAGAAATAATATAACTACCTCCAAATTCCTACCATCTAGCAGGTGCTTTAGCCTAGTAATGTCCAAAACTATTTGTGGGCCAAATATCAACAAATTAATTTCAGACCTAAAAGGGACAGCTTGGCCACGCGTCTTTTACTATATGAGTAAACAGAGGTTCAGAGAGGTTGAAAAAAATAATCAAAATCATATACCTCTTTATTATAAAATCAAGATTAAGTCTGTTGTTATCTGACTCACAAATTAGTGTCAGTTTCCTCACTTCATGTCTGTTTTATTTTTATGTCTGAATTATTTCAGTAATTAATCTTCTTTTTCTTTTCATTTTTTCCCAACTATATATGTCCATCTAATGTTAAATACATTTTATTTTCTCAGTCTCCTGGGATTTGACTTGTGTCCTAGAAATTAGAACACTGTCAGAAGACAGGCTGAGAGAAAGGTTAAGGGATAGAATCAGCTGTGCAAAATCTTCATAAACCTTTGTACCTCCAAAGAAAAGATAAACTGCAACAGTCTGAATTTATCTCATGTTCAACATGCACAATATCTCATTACTTTTCTTCCCATAATAATTGAAACCCATTACTAATTGAGGTGTTAACTACCAGGCAAAGTTGAAAGCCATATCTGATCTATTTCAGTGATGTTGAAAATGTTCACAAAGGAAAAAAGAAAAGTGGTTTCTTTATTTTGTCCCTGCAAAATATTCACACCTTTGCTTTTGGAAGAAGGAAAGAATCACAGAGTTGCCATCTTCATTGTAAAGGAAATCAACCAATCTTTTGGACCACATGTTTAGTGTTATGAGGAAGATGTGACTAGAGCTACAATTTCTAATCTCCCCTAAACAAAGCTCCTCCTCCCCCCCACCCCACACACAGCACCTTCTTGATGTTTTCTCTGAGTTGAGAATATTTCATAAATAAGGAAAAAGAAAGGAAGAAATGTAGCAGTCATGTTTAAGAAGTTCTAGTTTAGAGAAAGATACTATTTTCTTTGGTGACCTTCACAGAAGAGAGATGGGCAATATACTTATTTAATCCTTGTTTTGCACAACACACCTTAAAAATTACTTTAGAAAACTTACTTAACTTCATTCAAATCCCACAAATACCTCTTTGCTATCTCCTTTGTACAAATGAGAAAACCATGACATGAAGAGGATATATATCAGCAAGGGCAAACATTTCTTGGGTATTTACTGCACCAAGCAATCCACTATGTTGTTTTAAGTATGATCTCATTTTCTTTGCACAGAAGCCATACAATATAAATGTTACTATTACTGCTTACCAGATAATATAAAGATTAAGCAATCTGGAAAATTTCACATAGATACTAAATGAGGGATTAAAATTGAAGCCCATAGCTTCACTTTTGACTCCCAAATAAAAAAACCTCTCTTGGGACGCCTGGGTGGCTCAGTTGGTTAAGCAGCTGCCTTCGGCTCAGGTCATGATCCCAGCGTCCTGGGATCGAGTCCCACATCGGGCTCCTTGCTCAGCAGGGAGCCTGCTTCTCCCTCTGCCTCTGCCTGCCATTCTGTCTGCCTGTGCTCACTCTCTCCCCCTCTCTCTCTCTGATAAATAAATAAAATCTTAAAAAAAAAAAAAAAAAAAAAAAAAACCTCTCTTCAGGAGGAAAAATAAAATAATGCTTCCATGTGGATTATAGAGTCTTGTCAGTCACAGACCTGCAAGGTTGAGATGGTAAAACACTTGAACATGACTCCCAGCTTGAGAAAATTGGCAAAAAGCATAAACATTTATAATGTACTAGATAGTGGTTCTTAAGTCTGGGCCCTGACTAGGGGAATCTATTAGAAATTCAAATTTCAGGTCCTACCCCCACAGATGTATTGAATCAGAGCACTGGAAGTGCCCCCCAGTAAACTGTGGTCTAAGAAGTTCTGGCTGATGTTTTCTAAAGCATGGGAATCACACTGCCCGTTTGGCCTTATCAGACCTGCCTCAAAGCCCCTCAACACAGACTCTAATACCTTAGAAGACACTTTAATGATTACCTCATTTGGGACTCTAGGACTGTGAGGGGGACATTTGCTCTTCATGCATAAATTTAATAATCTTAGCTTGGCCCACAGAGATTTTTTTTTTCTGGTGTTTTCATGGGAAATCAACTGTCAACACATTGGATTGAGATAAAGCTAATGTGTGACAACCTCAGAGGAATGGGGCCATGGATTAAATATCTCAATCTCTCTCTTCTTCAACCCTCTGATATGCTGCCAGTGCCTTTCTCTGCCCAAAGTCAGCCAGAAAAGAAATGGCAAGAGAATTTATAAACTTGTCCATAAAAGTCACTCCCATAGCTCTTACAATGAGGGTGATACTCATGAAAAGTGAATGTGGAGGAAAAAACTGAAGAAAGCTACCAATATTCCCCAACTAACCCCTCAACATACACTAACTTCTTTTATCCAGAATAAGAAAACTTGTGTCAGTCATACAGGGAACACTGAGGGACCCCATCAGTTACCACATTATAAATAGCATATCACCTATGTTGTCATACTGTAACCTCGAGCCTAAAATATTAGTCACTTCTAGTCCTTTTCAATAAGATACTTAGGATAAAATGAAGAAAACAGAAACAAAAAGGCATGGCTTTTTTTTGTTTTGTTTTCACTTCTGTAGCTAGTCATGAGGTGTAGGATGATAATTATAACTTCCTTTTTCAAGGGGATTCCATGACTTCCTTACTTTTTTCAGCATTCTGGCTGGGTGGAATTTTTTTAAATGAAGCTTTGTTCCTGTTTTATTTGGGTATTCCATGGATCTGTTTTTACCAAACTGCTGAAGCTTACCAATGTTCAAGATTATTGGGAAGGGAATATTAGAGGTGTGCAGTAAGTCCCCCGATCTTCATGCTGAATCATCTTTTCACCCATTGGTTACCTTCGGAAATCGAATTTAATCATTCTGGCCCTAGAGTAATCTCCTTTTCATCCCTGTTCAATGAACAAAATGAAAAACCTAAATACCTAACAAGTATGTTTAGTTTCCAGTTATAATCATAACTGTTTTCTAGAGAAAGTATTATTTTCCTAGGTACTCAAAGACTTCCAAATTCATTGATTCCCCAGGTTGATTGTACAAGAGTTAAAAATTCTTTCAGTAGGTTACTAGTATAATAACTACCTCCATTTGGTTACTGGACCTGTGTATCCTAACCAAAAGGATTTGATTCCAAATATTGGATGCTGATTCAAAGTAAATACTTCATACTTTTGGAAAGAATTCCAACACTGTAGGGATGTTCCTCTCAACTAGAAATACGACTGAGCTGTATTGATTCAACTGCTTCTTTGCATCTGAGTACATGGTAACACTACTGAATCCCATGTGAATGGATTTATCCTTGCATGTCATGCAGGCAGAGCTGTGTAGATTACCATGGTGATGACTAAGGCATTCAGGAAATCCATGATAGGGGCACTGGCAAAAGGATCAGGTCAGAGAAGGCATTTTCACACCTGGAGTATATCCGAAGGAAACATCACTGCCATTCCCAGGATGGAAGGGATTTAATGTCAACAACCTACTAGCTGGTTTCCCCAGGAAATTTTCTCATATGGGGGCTGGCAAGTGGGTGCTCAGTTGGCCTCTGGCTTTGAAGGTTGGGCAATAAGTGAATTTTTTTTTTTTTTTTTTTGGCTAGGAATTTCGAATCATTTGTTTCATTTTCCTGTATTGGAAATTTTACGTTTACTTAAAATCTTATAGTATAACAGAAACAGACATGTTAGTCCATTGTGCCTCTGTATAAACAAATATTTTCAGAGTTTACTCCTGGTATTTTCTTCAAATTGCCCACACAAAACTGCTTTGAGAGAACGTTTTAAACTAGACTGGTAATTTAAAACAAGTGTAAACTAACATGAAAACAAAGAATTTTCCTCTCTTTCAGGACAAATGTTTTATGTGAAGTTATCCTCTTCCAACACCTTTGGTCTTAATTCTGGGTGAACCAGGACGGTCACTTCCTGTTTCGTTCACTGATTCTCTTACCACAATCTTGTTCAGATGGTACCTCTCCTGTGTACAGCACCACAGTCTCCACAGAAGGAGCCTTAAAAGGGCCCCCTTCTTGTTTCCCCATCTGTCTTCTGATTTCTGCAGTCTCCTTGCACACCTTCTCATAGCGATAGCCACAAAGGATGTGTTTCAATTTCAGGTGACCACATTCAGGACAAACATCAATATTGTTCTTAACTTTAATAATTTTCTGAGGGTTTCTTCTCCTACAGCGGTTAACTTCAATGCTGAGTCTGTTTTTCGGAGCTGCCATCCAAAAGATACTATCTGAAAGCCTGGGAATCTCCTTACTTCCATTGGTATCATTTGCTGGTTCTGTAAATACAGCTGGACCTTGGACTGCTAATGCCACTTCCCACAGAGGACTGGGTAAACCTGGCCCTGTCTGCTGAAGTTTCCACTGTAGCAGTTTCCAACAGCTCCAGAGGAGTCCCCGGGCGGCGGGCCAGGGTGGAAAGATAAGCACCAGCATGGTTGACGCCATCTTCCTCGCTGCCGAAGCAATAAGTGAATTTTATAATCAAATCAGCCTTTTTAAGGAAAAACCCACTTTGTAGACCCCTGCACAGCCACAACCCTTGCCACAATGATAACCTTGGACATTTTCTTATTAAAAAAGCACTACAATTGCTGGGGGTAGAAATCCTACTTATATCTATAAGACAAGTTATATTTTCTGTTAAAAGAAAATTCTCCATAATTTATCTACATATCTAGGATCATCTTTTATTTGTAAGCTACAGAGAGTGCCTCTCTTTGGGTCAGAGAACAGATCTGTTTCCTAGTCAGGAGAATACAGGCAATGTCTTCCCTTGGAGACAAAGGTTAGACATATTTGCTAGCAATGCCCTTAAAGGATTAGGGGTTTCCTAAGCACTATGTGCATGATGCCTGCATCACCCTAATGAGAATTTGGATCAAAAGGAACCAATGCAGACATGAAGCTCCTGCTACATACATCTTGTGTCATGAATAATAAACTCTAAGTCAGTTTTCACTTTTTGTCTCCTTACTGGTCAGATCTATGAACATATGGCAAACCAAACTAGCAACTCCAGGAGATGCATCTGCTTTGGGTCTGTTTGATCAATTGAACTGATTATTGTCTTGCTTACAGGGCTGCCTTCTGGTGGGATGTTATATAACATCATACTGTCAATACTGTCTCTGGTGCTTGTTCTTTTTAGGTTGAAGATAAGTATGGAGAATGTTGTAACAGAGTCTCTTCCCTGATATTGATGAGCGTAATGAGACCACAGAGTAAAAGAACTCAAGGGTTGTTTTTAGCCATAACAAATAGAAAGTTGCAAGCCACGAAGGTAGAGAAGCAATTAGTCTCTTGATCATAAAGATCTATATTATTTAATGTGTTAAATTTGGCTAAGCTTTATCAACGTAGCCCAGATTTTTTCTTTAAAGATTTTATTTATTCATTTGACAGAGAGAGATCACAAGTAGGCAGAGAGGCAGGCAGAGAGAGGAGGAAGCAGGCTCCCCACTGAGCAGAGAGCCCCATGCGGGACTTGATCCCAGGACCCTGAGATCATGACCCGAGCCAAAGGCAGCGGCTTAACCCACTGAGCCACCCAGGCGCCCCGGTAGCCCAGATTTATATATATTTTTTCCTCCAGGTTGGGAGGAAAAAGACCATATTTGGAAAGAAGGTTCAGCTTTATCCATTGGGTCAAACTTCCCATCTCCTATTTTAGACACTCTTTCCCTACAACTTCTCTTCTCTTAGAAGAGTCTTAGCAAAGTTAAACCCTTAACACCACAACTCTACAAACATAATCATGTTCAGGGATGATGAACATATTTTTCCAAAAAAATTATAAGAAATAAGTGACTCCTTTAAAACTTTCAAAAATGAGTTTCCATCTCTGTTCTGTTTAACTTCTGTTTTACTCTATAGGATTGCACATTTTTGTAGAAAGACTGTAGTTAATACTGTGCCTAAGTGCTACAGTTTCTTGATTTTTTCAGTCTTCCATACTAGATTTGTTTTGTCCTAAGCCAATAGTATAATAATTTGTATAATTATGATGCCACCACATGGCAAAGAGTACCGCTGTGCCATCCTGTATCCTTCTCAGCCTTTTCTTAAGGTTTCTGTAACTAAGTACCACAAACTGAGAGGTATAAACAATAGAAAAATATTCTTTCACAGTTCTGGAGGCTTTAAGTCCAGAATCAAGGTGCCAACAAAGCCATGCTCCCTTGGGTATTTTGGATGATCTCCTTCCTTGTTTCATCCAGCTTCTGGTGGTGGCCAGTGATCCTTGGATCATCCTTGGCTTATAGACATGTCACTCAAATCTCTGCCTCTGCCATCACACAGCACTCCCCGTGTGTTTATGCCTTCAGAGGGCACTTTTTCTCTTCTTTTTTGTTTTTTAAAATTTTGTTTATTTATTTATTTGAGAGAGAGAGAGAGAGAGAGAGAGAGAATGAGAGAAAGTGCATGCAAGCTGGGGAAGGGGCAGAGGGAAAGGGATAAGCAGACTCTGCACTGATCACTGAACCTGATCTGGGGTTCCAGCTCATGAGCTTGAGATCATGACCTGAGCTGAAATCAGAGTCAACTGCTTAACCAACTGAACCACCCAGTCACCCCACTTTTCCTCTTCTTATAAGGACATCAGTCACAGCCATATTGGATCAGGACTCACTCTAATTGCCTCATCTTATTGATTACATCTGCAAAGATATTATTTCTTAATAAGATGACATTCACAGAGACCAGGGGTTAAGGTTTCAACATCTCTTTTTTATGGTCACAATTTAAACAATAACACCTCTTAACAAAGAGATGAACAATGTGTTCTTCAAATACATAAGCTGCTTGGTTAGGAAAGAAAAAATCCTCACATTCTGTAATTTATTTAAAGACACTATTTACAAAGGTGTGGCAGCACTATGGGAATCAAAAACAGTACACCTAACAACAGCTTAAATTTGTTATTCCCTATAGGACTCTATGGGTAGAAGGAGAGTACAGAAACTGAAACCCATAGGGAGCAACCATGTGGAGAGAGTACTCTGACAGTTGCTTTAGTCTTTGGCAAAGAGATTCACCTAGCCTGTTATTCCCCTCAGGATGGAATTTGGGTAGTCAATATCTAGATCATTCATCTAATGTACTGCCATTACCTCCTTTGGGTCAACCCCAACTGTTGGTACACATGACATAGAACATGGAGGAAAGGAGTGGGGAGTTGATTTGGAGGGACACAGAAAATACCCAAAGAACCTTGCTGAATCACAGTTCACAAAATAAAGAACATAATAGATCACAATTTTTAAAATTCAAAAAGTTTCAAGGAGAATCCAATTATTAGGTTATAAACTGGTCAGCATCATAAATAGATAATACAAATTTTTGATAATATTTTTGGAAAAGAGGTTAATCCTGTCTGACATTTAAAGGTAAATCCATTTAATTCTGCTATTTGGTTTGCAGGATTTTTTTCTATGTATCCACTGGATATAGTATAAGTATTATACAAAGATATTTATAAAATCATTGTTCATAACAGAAAAAGCCTGACCACTACCAAAATGTTTATAAAAACAGTTCGAGTGAAAATTATCATGTCAATTTAATAGAATTTTATGATTCCACAAAAATCATAATATTTATTTTAAATTGTAACTAGAGTATATGCATTAACCTTCTCTCTAAACTGAAAGAGTAGTAATAACTCAATAGCAATAAAAAAGAATGGGATAAAGGAAACAGCAGCTTTTATTTCAGGAGGAATAAGAGAACAAATATCTAACTTCTCTTGTATACAGATATAATTTATCCTTAAATAATTTATTAAATGTTCCAACATGTTGACTGAGCCATATATTCAAATTATTTTACACCCACTTTCCACTTAGGTGTAAGTCTGTTTATGAGCTTGAGAATTGAGTCCCCAGTGTTTCATTTTTGTTTATTTGTTTTGATTTTATTTATTCTTTTGTTCATGTGAGCATGTATTGCAAATATTTTCTCCCCATCTACAGTTTGCCTGTTTATTTTTTTAACAGACTATTTCGATGAACAAGGCATTTTAATCTGAATGAAGTCCAAGTTATCTTTTTGTTTTATCTTGTGCTTACTGATTTTTGTTTTACCTATGAAATCTTTCACATTCAAAGATGTTGAGAAAATTTTCCTATGTGCCATTTAAAATGTGTGTAGATTAGGCTTTATATTTAATTCTATTATTCATCATAAATTAATTTTTTCTATGCTACAAAAAAGGGGTCACATTTTATCACATTAACTCTCATTTATGAAAAGGACCTTCTCCTGCTGAATTGCCTCAATGCCTTTGTGGAATGAAAACTATATTTCTCAGCATTCCTTACCACTAGAAATGGGCAATGGAATAGAAGTATCTAGAAAAAGTCTTTTTTTTTTCTTAAGACCTGTTTATTAATTTGAGAGAGAAAGAGAGCACACGAGCAGGATGAAGCGCAAAGAGAGAGGGAGGATCCTCAAGCAGACTCCCCACTTAGTGTACAGCCTAGCATAGGCTTGATTCCAGGACTCTGAAATCGTGACCTGAGCCAAAATCAAGATTCCACCACTTAAATGACTGAGCCACCCAGGTACCACAAGTCTTCCATTGTTTTTTTCCTCTTTACTAGTGGAATGTAGCCACAAAGTTGCCATGTTGGCACTGAGAAAGAAATCACATATTATTGCTTTGCCCTCTTCACAACAGAATTTTCTTACTGATAAACGTGGAGCCCAACAAGCTCTGGCTTCTTCCCATAGGATTTTGTTATATTGAGAAAATGTTTATTTGTCAAAAATGTTTATAAGAGAAGACAAATGGAATACAAAAATAAAAATATATTATTTTCTCTAAGTTTTCTAATGGTTTCCATGTATATGAATGTCCTTTGCATCCATTTATATACTAACTAGAAGCTGAAATCCATTAGTTGATTTTTAAACTTTAATAATTTGTTTTCTTTTCTTAAATTATTTCCCTTCAAATTAGCTTGGTTATTTTTTAACATTCTGTAGTTCTTTGACCTATTTTGTAATTCCACCATTTCCATATTAAACTTTTGATATATAGTTACACTATCTCTACCTAATTACATTATCTCTATATAGTAAATATAATATCTGGTTTCCTTGGCAAGATCTAAATCCTTTTGTTTAACTGGTTGTTGGTAATGATGGGTTCTTTGCTTGTGTGCTTTGTCATCTTTTATTGTGAATTCATGTTTACTAATCTTAATATGTAGAAGTAAATCAGACCTTATTTGGAATATCATCCTGAGAGGATTTAAACTTGTTTCTATCTGGAACCAGTGAGTACCAATATATTCGTGTTCATCCCAGCCTCTTACAATATCCAAAAATACACTGAATCTCAGAATCATTCACTGGACTTGCCATTAGAGAAATTTCTCTTGTAATTATCCAGCTCTGTTTTCAGATCAATGGCTCTAGTCCCTTTGATATCTCCTCCCTTCTAGTCTGGCACTACAACTTAATATTTTATGCATTTCAATTACTTTGTGACTAAAAGACTTTTCAAATTTTCTTTTTCATCAAATGGACAGAAAATTATATCTGAAAAAAACAATTTTCAAAATAAAATATTCAACATCCAGTCAACTTGCAGTTTGTTCTTTGGGCAGGATAAAGGAATTTTCAACATGTAAAATATCAGAAAGTTTATCTAAAATTCTTCAACGCATATGCCAGTAGAACAAAGAACTTAACAAAAAAAATGAAAACATTATATCCAGGAAAGAGTACATCTATCTCTGTAGCTAAGGAATGGTCTGTAACTAGAAATAGTTATACTTAAAGGACAAGCTGTTCAGAATGATCCAGGCAGACAAAGAGTAGAAGGGAGCACATTTTTCAAAAACAAGGGGAATTAATGGAACATATAGAATAGAGCTTGGGAGAAATTTAAGTTATGAGAAAAATATATACATACAGGAGTGCCTAATGGATGGTAAAATGGAAGTATACGTTTATATTTGTATGCAGGACTATTCTTCCTTTAGTACAAAAGAATGGCATGGATCTTCAAGGAAAGAATTATACTACAAATACACATCTTGGTTCTGCAGTCAATAGATTTTACAGAGGAATAAACCATACTCTGTATTGGTTCTCAAATTTTAGAATCCACAAAATTAAAACAAAAGTCTTAATTATGGCTACAAAATAGAAAGTAATTTCAAAATCCTGACTAGGAAAGCAGAGACACGAGGAAGGAAACAGAGCTGGAGGAAAAGAATCTCTGAAAAACACTTTCCCTATGATTGATGTACACAGAATAGGTGTTATGCATGCTGTGAACAGGTGAAGGACTGACCATTACTTTTAGGCAAATAACTAAATCGGGAGGATGGAATACTCTATGTTGAGAGTGGTGTAAGTATATTAAATCTTATCATCCTAATAGTAGGATGTTAACCAAGAATAGCTGAAATAGATAAGCAGGTACTAATTAAAGAACATCATTTAGGAATAGGAATTTTGTTTTATAGAAATTAGTTTTCTATATCTGCATAACAATTTACCAAACTTAGTGACATGAAACAACACCAACTTATTCTTTTACTGTTCTGTAGGTCAGAAGTCTGACTGGCTCAACTGGGTTCTGTGTTCGAGGTTTCACAACACTAGAAGCTCGACAGAAAAATCTACTCCTGAGTTCATTCATGCTGTTGATAGAATTCACTTCCATGCTATTGTAGAACTGAAAGTTGATTTCTATTCTGGCTGTTGGTAAGAGGATGCCTTCTGCTCCTTGAAGCCGCTTATATTCCTTTTTGCATGGCTATTCCTATTTTAAATGAACAATGATGCTTCAGGTCAACCTTGCTTTGAGAATTTCCCCATCTCCCTCTTTTGTCTTCCCTCTGTGCCTCTTCTTTACCTTCATATTCTGTTACTAGTCAGAGAGGTCTCCGATTTCCAAGGGTTTGTGTGATTAAATCGGATCCATGTCTTTTTAATGTCAACTATGGAATATCACATAAAACAATCATAGAGAGTTGTATCTCATGACTTTCACAGGTTCCAGGAATGAAGGGATGTGAAATATTGGGGACATTTCTAGAAATTCTGCTTACTACAGAATTCATCTCTAGAAAATCCTTAGAGAAATAGCTGGGGTTATTTTTTTTCCTCTATGGAGATGATGATTTGAGCTTAGATGATCCAAAATATGCTGGGAATTTAATTTTCTATTTTAAAAAAGGCAAAACATTAATTCTATGGTAAAATAATAAATTATTCAATTTTTAAACCAGTTATGTGTCTTAGGCAAAAATATATTTTGCTGTCGACTTTAGCACAGAAAATAAAATATATTAAAGGGTGAAACAAATATTTTAATATGTGAGATGACTTAGAAAGATATGTTTTACTTTACAATATCTTAACTTAACAACTATCATAAATAAAGTTAAATAATGCAAAGATAATCAGGATAAAGCTTGCAACTTACAGAAAAAAAATTAATGTAGAGTATATCTTAAAATAACAAAAATGAAAATATACATCAAAATTTTATATAACTCATTATAAGAATGGATCAAATATATTATCAAAACAATTCACTGTGGAAAATAGAAGTGGCTTTTAAATTTATGAAAGATGGTAGTCCTATTGTGGCCAAGAAAAATGAGAATCAAAAATAAAATGAAATACGTTTTGCTCATCTGATTAACTCTTAAAAAACATATGCAATATACCACTTCAGGGACACATTAACTCCCTTATACTTAACTCATCTTATACTCCCTGTGTGTATTTCTCTTATTTTGTACATTACTAGAATCTTGAAAATTCACATTGCACTATTATTGTAGTAGCAATTTTATATTTATAACTAATATCTACTCTCCACTCATTAATTCTTAGATCTTACCATAATGTCTAGACTTTGGAAAACACTCACTAAATATATGTTTAGGTGGGTAAAAAGGAACTGTTAATGAGAATATGAGATAATGCATACTTTCATATATTCTTGCCAGGAGGAACAGCTGCTATAATCTTTTTTTTGGAAATAATTTGGAAATTCTTACTAAAATTATAATGAACAAATATTTAACCAGGCTTTTTTCACTTCTTTTTAAAAACCAAAAAAAATATTGAGGTATAATTAAAATGTAACATTATATTAGTTTTAGGTATATAACATAATGATTTGATATTTGTATGTATTGCAAAATTATCATTACAATAAGTCTAGTTAACATCCATTGCCACACATGGTAACAGAAATTATTTTTCTTGTGATAAGAATTTTAAAGATATACAACTTTTAACAACTTTCAAATATACAATATGGTATTATTAACACTGGTCACCATGCTGTATATTATATCCTTATGACTTATTTATCTTATAACTAGAAGTTATACCTTTTGATTCCCTGGCCCATTTCACATCTCCACCCCCCCCAACCTCTGACAACCACTGATCTGTTCTCCCTATCTATGAGTACAATTTTTTTAAATGCCACATATGAGATCATATGGTATTTGTCTTTATCGGACTCATTTCACTTAGCGTAATGCTCTCAAGGTCCAACTGTGTTGTCAAAAATGGCAAAATTTCTTTTTTTTTAGTGATTAAATAATATTACTGTATGTAATTTTGTGTGTGTGTGTGTGTGTGTGCGTGTGTGTATGTGTGTGTGACACATCTTATCTATTCACCCATCAATAGATGTAGGTTTCTTCTGTGTCTTGGCTACTGTAAATAACACTGCAGTGAACCTCAGGGAGCATATATCTTTTTGAGTTAGTGTTTTTGTTTTCTTCAGAAACTACTTAGAGGTGGAATGGTTGTCTCATATGATAGCTCTATTTTCAATTTTTTTAAATGTAAGGAAATTTCCACAGTGGCTGTACCAATTTACCTTTTACATTTTCAGGTTACATTTTCCCCACATCCTTACCAACACTCGTTATTTTTTAGGGTTTTTTTTTTATAATAGTTATTCTAACACTTGTGATGTGAGATCTCATTGTGGTTTTGATTTGCTTTTCTCTGATGATAAGTGATGTTGAACACCTTTTCATGTATCGGCTTGCCATCTGTATGTCTTCTTTGAAAATGTCTGTTTAAATCCTCTGCCCATTTTTTAAAAAGACTTTATTTATTTATTTGACAGAGAGAGATCACAAGTAGACAGAGAGGCAGGCAGAGAGAGAGAGGGAAGCAGGGTCCCTACTGAGCAGAGAGCCCAATGCGGGACTCCATCCCAGGACCCCAAGATCACGACGAGAGAGGAAGTCAGTGGCCCAACACACTGAGCCATCCAGGTGCCCCTCTGCCCATTTATTAATTGGATTTCTTTTAGGGGTGGCAATTAATTTGTATGAGTTCTTTATATATTTTGAAAATTAACCCCTTATCAGATATATGATATACAGATATTTTCTCTCATTTGGATGGTTGTTTTTTCATTTTATTGATGGTTTCCTTTACCATGCAGAAGCTTTTTAGTTCAGTGTAATCCTACTTTTTTATTTTGCTTTTTTGGCCTTTGTAAGAATTAATTTTTAACATTTGAAGATAGACTTGCTCATTGTATCATCTCATTATCTTTAGTTAATACCAAAGTAAAAATAATAATATGCTCATCAAAAGGAAGAACCAAAGAATAATTTATTCAATTACTTACAACATTACATATTTAATTTTTTTCAATTATTCAGCATTTTATGCAATGGCTTGTCACTCAGTTGTTCTAACTGAGTTGTTGTTCTAACATTATTGTTTTCTTAACTTTATGAACCGTATGAACTGAATACTGAGAAATATTTCCTACCTTGAAAGAGGTCAGTCATCTCTCATGGACTTTTTACAAGTTATTTCATAAGTAATTTATCAAAATTCAATTTTGTTCAATACCCTTCTAAATTAATTCAGACTAGAAATACTGTCACGGCAATAGAGAATGACATTCAATAGCTATTTACAGTCATCAGTTGTATACAAATCCCAAGTTTATAAGCCAAAGTAAGTTTTAAGTGATTCTTAAAATATATTGCATATCACACACTGAATAAACAATGCCAGCTGGTGATAACTTTCAGGGTACTTACTACTGGGAGTTCTATAGCCAGATGCCATTTTACATCAAGATTTTTATCCATTTTGCAGTAAAACTTTGCATCTCTACCCAGTGCCCACTTTTCAATCACATTACTTTAAAAACATATGTAAACTAATGGAGAGTATATTGAAAGACAAAATATACTCACTAATAAGAGAGATTTCTTTCTTTGAAGGTTAATGAAAACAGCCAGTGATAATTAACCTTGGAATCTATAATACTGTATGTAGGTTCAGACTAGTTGTACTTATTGAAGATAGTGGCAGTAAACACATCATAGTCTTTGTAAACTATCACACTTAACTTTTCAATAATACTATTTTTAATTGAAAACAATCACTTAATTGAATAAAATAGGCTACATAAAAAAACTTTACCAAGATAAACATGTTATAGGCCTTCATTAAAAACAATAATTAACCATAAAACCTCTCCTTCCTACTAATGAATGTGATCTTAAAAAAAAAACAGTGGTTATAAAAGGAAAGCCTCTATCAATATTTGAAAATAAAGAAGGTTGATTTCAAAATGCTAGAAAATAAAAAATTTCTATCAGATACAGGGAAGTTGTGAATAGAGAGAAGAAAAACTATAAAAATGTAATTAAGTAACTTCAGCTAATTAATAACTAAACTAGCCAAGAATTTATTGACTTTAAATGTTTTGGAGTAGAATGTATAGTCTACCAAAGCATTTGGGGAATACAGAGGAGGGTGTGACTCTACCTAGACCTACTGGTAGACGAGCCCAACAGTCTGTTTATCAAGTCTTCCCAGGGATTTGGATGTAGTTCAAGTTTGAGAAACATGACACTAGACTGATGTTTTCACTAATACTGGAATAAATAAGATCATCATCTTAACTGAGAAGCTGTATTGTGCAGTGAATAGAATCAGAGCTTAGTAAAAAATAAATACAGAGAGAATGTAGAATGGTTCCATATTATCTTCTCATTCTAAGATAAGAGAAAGACATGTAGATTCAATGACAAGGTGACTTTGTCCTGGATGTAAAAGACTGGAAGCAGCAGGACCAGTTGCTATTAGTCCACACAGGGCTGGAGATGAGGAAGACCTAAATTAGAACAGTGACAATGACAATGGGTTAAAGACAAAATACTATTGATGTGGGTGTAGCACATATTTGTCAAGATTTTGTAATTGATTAGGTCCAAGAAATGAATAGTGGGAGTAAAGAATGACCCTTCAGTGTCTCTTTGGATCACTGGGTATAGAAATGAAGTGTTGATCACAGAGTGGGTGCTTAATAGAAGCCAATTTGTTGGTATAAAAAAATGGAAAGCTGTGGTGCATGTCATATCTTCCATGAAGGCAAAGCTAGCCAGTGATTATGGGACTCTCGGCATGGCTGGTTATAGCTTTTGCATTATTGTAAAATTGCATTATATTTCTTTATTCATGCCTTTTTATCATTTTTCCTCCCTTTTCTAACTGAGGAAATTAAGTGCCATTAGAAAGATACATGTTACAATCTTGGAGTTATACAATATATTCTAAATCAGTTTTAGAAAATCTACTTTTGACAGAATCCTGAAAAGTCACAAAGAATTGTTAACATAAGATAAGGAAGTCTTGTTGCAAAATATTTTGTTTTTCCACAAACTTTGTCTTCATGTTACACTGCACTTGTTTCTATGATTATGTCATGCATGGTAAAAAATTCAGACTAAGTGATAGAAAATAAATAATAAGAAAGCGATTACTTCTTGCATAACCTTTATACAATTGCAAGATATGAAAAACAGTAGTACCGCTGTTAATAATATGGGTATTAAGGACAGGTGTGATGATGAACATTAGGTGTTATATGCAACTAATGAATCTTTGAACACTACATCAAAAAGTAATGATGTACTATATGTTGGCTAATTGAACATAATAAAAAACAATAATAGCAGCATTGGCTATAGCAATTGGAGTGATGATAATGATAATAATAGTATGAATGGTAGCGGGGTCCCCTAACAGAACACAATAGGTGTCACAAAGTAAAAGTTTGGAAGTCAACTCTACACCAAACATTCTCTGAGTCTCAGTAGAAAGTATAAATATTTTAAAATAATGAATAATTTTAATGCTTTTAGACAATAGGTATTTTCTTAATTTCCTATTTTATGGATTTCAGATAACTATTGGACCACTAAAGCTATTTGATATTAAAGTATACTTTTGCCTCCTGTGGATAATAATTCTGAAATATAACTTCTCATTCTTTGAGTTATAACCTAGAATTTTTAACATACTGTTGTAAAATGTGTCTTAGGTATAGACTTAGGTATAAATTTAGGTATAAAGCTTTCCCTTTTTTAGTAAAGATAAAGTAAAGTACTTTACTTTAGTAAAGTAAAGATTTACTTAGCCAAACACTTAGTGCCTGTGGTAGTATATAAGTTCTATGTAATCATATTTTTTTCTTTATCTTCTATTGTTTCATCATATTTTCCCTGAATTCAAATAATCTATCTTGAGCTTTTTGATAGTTTTTTAATGTAGTTGAGTTTGTGTATATGGACATGTTGAAGTGAATATGAAAACACCAATGAATGACCAAAACAAATTTATTTCCCATTTTCATGCTTACCTTTTAATTAAGTGGAAAAAATAAAATAAATATATTTGCATTTCAGAAGGTCAGTTGATGGTTAGTACAATAAAGAAAAATAAAACAGTTGGAAAACAGAATGATAAAGGGTGCTATTTTACATGACTATTTGAGAGTAGTACTCTGAAGAGGTAACTTTAAACCAAGACCAAAAAACAAACAAAAAGATTAGGTAAAGAGAACAGAGTCAAGATGGCGGAGAAGTAGCAGGCTGAGACTTCAGCTAGCTGGAGATCAGCTAGATAGCTTATCTAAAGATTGCAAACACCTGAAAATCCATCGACAGATCGAAGGGAAGAAGAACAGCAATTCTGGAAACAGAAAAACAACCACTTTCTGAAAGGTAGGACCAGCGGAGAAGTGAATCCAAAGCGACGGGAAGATAGACCCCGGGGGGAGGGGCCGGCTCCTGGCAAGCGGCGGAGCAATGGCGCACAAAATCAGGACTTTTAAAAGTCTGTTCCGCTGAGGGAGATCGCTCCAGAGGCTAAACCGGGGCGAAG